>NC_079233.1:931124-1241498 GCF_028502605.1 Trichoderma breve
CTGGAAAGATTCCATGTGATGACGGGAATTTCCCGTTTGGGGCGGTCGGCCTCCACTCCCCGGGACGCTCGCATCGGCTTGGCCTGCCGGACGGGAGCTGGGGAAGGCAAAAGAATGAGGGATGGGCGTTTTTAGTTTGCATTGTTATTGGTTCGATTGTATTACTCATTTGTAGGGCGAGACGCCGGACGGATCTGATAAGGATGTTGGGGGAGAGAGTGGGATGATGAGCAGGGCTTCGTTAAATCCGAGGGAGGTTTAAAGAGCCGGGGACCAACCCTGATGGCACCCGTTTTCTTTTGTATTTATTTTATAAATCGATTCGGGAGTTTTTCTTTCCTTTTTATTATTTGTTTGAGTCTTTTGATTTAGCGGCAGAGACAGAGGCAAAAAACTGATCATCTGGAAGGAAACGAATTAAGGGGGCGAAAAAAAAAATAGGGTTCTATATATCCACTTGGACCATCTCGGAGTTCCTTTTCTCTTTTTCTTTTCCCACCATGCCGCCTCCCGCAGCCACGAACAACAACACCATCGGCAACGCGCCTCGCATGCCCGTGAAGCAAAAAATGGCCGTGTCGCTCAAGTCGCTCGTGAGCTCGGTGCTGAGCGCGGTGCCGGGGGCCGCCGGCGTGGGAGCGGCCGTATCGGGCCCGGCGTCAAGCGGGGGACCGGCGGCGATCGAGTCCCTGTTTGCGCGGACCGAGGCCGAGGTGGACGGGGAGGAGTGCTTGCATGATTGTGAGAGCTGCGCGGTGAAGTACCCGCGCGGGTTCAAGGTGGACGAGGAGGACGTGTTGTATGGGCAGGTCAAGGGGTGGAGCACGCATGTGCTTGTTGGGACGGGGAAGACGGATTGGGTGAGGGATGTTGCGGATGAGAGGGGGAGTGTGATGGAGGCGATTCAGAAGGTTGGAGGGGTGACTACTGGGGTGAGTTTTTCTCTTCTTTTTCCTTTTTGTGTTGTTTGTGGGGGTGGATGAGGTGAGATGAGGTTATGTGAAGTGAGATGAGATGAGATGAGAAGAATGAGAGAAGAGTGATGAGAAAAGGGGGAAAGTAAAGTGAGGATAAACGTACTGACATCCACCATCAGAGACTCATGCTGTCCGCCTCCAACCTCCCTACGCCTCACGACACCACCGACTACTCAGAGCCCACCACCGTCCTCCTCCTCCCAGCCTTTGCCATCGTCCACAACGTCCACCCCCGCAACGTCCCCCAGCTCATCTCAGACGTCGTCAACGTCGCTCCCACAAACTCCTCCCCCTTAACCCCCTGGCGCTCCATCATCCCCGCCTCCCTCCCCAGCCCAGACGCCTCGCTGGCCGACCTCACCATCAACGCGTGTCCGCACAGCGCCGTCGTGCTCATGTGCAGCCAGAAGACGCGCGACGCGCGATGCGGCCAGAGCGCGCCGCTGCTGCGAAAGGAGCTGGAGAGGCATTTGCGGCCGTTGGGCTTGTATCGGGATTTGCATGATGAGAGGCCTGGGGGAGTGGGGATTTACTTTATTAGCCATGTTGGTGGGCACAAGTACTCTGCGAACGTGATGGTGTATCGACGGCCGAATGCGTTTGGCAAGGATGACGAGCCGTTGCCGGAGGGCGTGGAGGAGGCGGCTGAGGCGAAGGAGGAGAAGAATGGTGAGGAGGTGGAGAAGAGTGATGTGGGAGCTGCGCAGTGTATTTGGCTGGCGAGGGTGAGGCCGGAGGATTGTGAGAATTTGGTGCGGTATACGGTGCTGAAGGGGAAGGTTGTGAAGCCGGAGAGACAGTTGAGGGGAGGGTTTGATAGAGGGAGGGGGTTGATGAGTTGGTGAGGATGGGTATGGGTTTGGGGGTTATTTGGGTTTTCATTTGGGTTTGGTTCATGAGCATATACATATATATAATCCAGTTGGACGTTTATAAAAGAGAGGTCCGTCGGCATTATCCGGTGGAATGATTTACCATCTACTTTCATCAAGTTGAGCCTTTGTATGCTTCAGCATGTTGACCATGAGATTCGTTGTAAAGGTTTTGTGAAGGGTGAAAAGTTTTATGACGGTAGTATGATTAAGGTTGGACGGATTGTAGGTAGTCTAATGGAGCTCTTGTGTCGGACATCTATGTACTTGACCTGAGTATATCCCTTAAACTTGCCTGCTTCATTAATACATAGATCTAGTAGACACAGCTAGATCTAGTAGATTATTTTGAAAGGGAGGAGGGGGGGTGCTTAGCTAGAATTTAAATGAATCTGGTTGAGTTGCCAGTTGGGAGACGCAAAAACTAAGAAAAAAGGCCTCCTGAATGGTCTTTCAACAATCTGTCAAGGGTGTAATTCTCTGCTTGCTTTCTAATCTCGCGTTACAGCCTGGTTCTTGCTACTACTCCAAGGTCTCATTATAATTCCCTTTTATTTTTGAAGTTGTAAAATCACCTTGATGTATAATCATTTAGTAAGGACAAAATTTCTAGTCATTGTTTATCCAACCTTTGGGTAAACCCCTTTCAAGCAGGGCTCTTGACTGGAGAGCTAGCCATCGCAGCCTGCGCCGAACCTAGTACACACGATTGGGAATATCATCAGCGAGAATGTGCAGTGACGTTTACTTATTTAACCAACCACGTGTTGGGTCACCTGGCCGTTCCGGTGCAAAATGGTTCGGTTTTGAGGCTGTAGTTGATGTAAATTCAAGTGTTCATGATTTTATGCTTGCTGGCCGTTTTTGTCCATTTTGGGCTCATTCGCGAGGCACGCAGGCAGCTGAAAAGCCCCACGCAGGACGTTTGCTGCTGGACAAGGATCGTAATGGTATAAGCCTAAAATAAAATGCTAGCCATGCCCAAGCAACCACGAAAGAAACTCGTCGACGTTGGTGAAGAAAAGAAGTAAAAGGGGGAAAAAATGCGACTGCTCAACACCAAGACATATAGCATCACCGAATTCTTCGAGGCCAACATCCCCAGATATGCCATTCTCTCTCACACCTGGGGGTCCGGAGAGGTGACATATCAGGACATAGTCCAGTCGGTAGAGCAAGCGCGGGAAAGGAAGCCTCAGGGATTTGCCAAAGTCGAGGGCGCGTGTGCGCTTGCATATGCCGAGGGATTCGACTACATATGGATTGATACCTGCTGCATCGACAAGACGAGCAGCGCTGAGCTGTCCGAGGCTATCAATTCCATGTATGCGTGGTACCGGGAATCGTCGATATGCTACGCGTACTTGATTGACGTTCGATATATCGAGCACCCAACTTTGGAAACGGGGAATAGGAACTTTAGTGAGGTTGAATTCGGGGCATCCCGCTGGTTTACGAGGGGATGGACGCTACAAGAGCTCATTGCGCCATCAGACGTCGCTTTTTATTCTGGAGATTGGCACTGTCTCGGAAGGAAATCTTTTCACAAAGACGTGATATCCAGAATCACGGGCATCGACGTGAGCATTCTCGCCGGGGCCGATCCATCCCTCATCGCCGTAGCACGCAAGATGTATTGGGCCTCCAGCAGAACGACGACCAGAATCGAAGACATGGCGTATTGTTTAATGGGCTTATTCTCCGTCTCCATGCCTCTCATCTACGGCGAGGGGAAAAAGGCTTTCCTTCGGCTTCAGGAGGAAATCATCAAGACTGTTGACGACCAGTCCATCTTTGCGTGGCAGCTACGGAAGCCGAGTTCTCCTGGGCCAGCCTTTTACGGACTCCTGGCCGACTCCCCGAGTGCCTTTGAGTATACTGGTGGAAATGTCTCCCCATTTGTATCAAGTCACTCTTCTACGCAGGCGACACGTATCATTAATAACACTCTGCAGACTACACTGATGATCCAGAACAAGGTAATGCAGGGTGTCCACTATGCTGGCTTTGGTAAACTGCCGTCTGGTCCCCTGTCAAACTATCGTCGGGCTGTCCTTGGCTGCAGGTATGGCTTCTCAGGAGATTCTTCGCCTTGCATTGAGCTGTGGTGTCTGGACGAGGAACAGTCCCAGTTTGCGAGAATTCGGCCTTGGAATCTCTTTAGGGAACAGGCACCGTCCATTTCCCCTCCCTTGCGAGTGAATTCGCTATCTAAAATCCCGTCTCTCTTGTACGAGGTGCCTCTATGTAAGTTCAGGCTCTGATCCTATTTTCCTTATCACTTGTGAAAGCTATGTAGACATGCTGATATAGAGTCGAATGTGGTATGTAGACTTTGGCACCATCTCCATGGACTTGCTTCTAAATCGTGCGCCGTGGGAGTACAAACA
Organism: Trichoderma breve; assembly: GCF_028502605.1. Taxonomy (NCBI): domain Eukaryota; kingdom Fungi; phylum Ascomycota; class Sordariomycetes; order Hypocreales; family Hypocreaceae; genus Trichoderma; species Trichoderma breve. Next base: position 935,364 of record NC_079233.1, read on the forward strand.
GATCACTGTCTCTCACAACCCTCGGGAATTCATACCGTTTGGCTTCCGCCTTCAATATCTAAGCTACAAGATTGGAACCCGCGAAGGCTATCCAGCTGATCGATGGCACGGCAACGACCGGGTGTTACAGCGAGCTTACCACCACAGAAACGGCCCTCAGCAGAATACTTCGTCAACTTCCCAGCCAAATGTCGTGTATTACAACGATCCCAAGAGGAATGTCCACGTCGCCCGTGTCACAGAAGGCGCCGTGCGTGTCATTTTCAAAGAAAAGTCGTTCAAAGGGTGGTGCTTATTACATGCCCTTGTCCTGGGGATGGACATAATCCATGATGAACGGGGGGATTGGGAACGAAAACCGTGGTGCCGCATCGTGGAACTTGAGCCGTGGATGCAGGTGGACGAATACAAATATGAGTTTGACTGGAACGAAGGAGAGAGTAGCAAGATTAAATGCTCGTCGCACGACGCCTTGTTGCTGGCAAAGGTCATTATGCTGCCTGGCGATGAGTTGTATACCGTTCAGCTGAATGCTGCTAACATGAATGAGTTGGCGTATTGGTGGCCATGGTGATGATGAGAGCAAAGTTTATGAGAGCATGAGTGGAATGAATTATTAATATCTAAGTAATACGATCAAAAACGAAGCATTTCATAGAAGAGAAGTTGTACGGTTATCGCGTGTTCTCGATCTAAGTGCCCTTTCTATCAAATCCCGGCCAAGAAAGGCCCCGATGTCCCAGCAAGTGCCAAATAATGCTAAAATCAAACTATAAAAGACTGGCCATAGAATCTAAAGAGCATGATCTCGACAACACTCGGAATGGCATTGTCCTGAGGATCCGCTGACAGAACCACTGCTATTGTCATCAGCGATGTTGACGTTGGCTTCACCAACGTTCAGGGACGTAGCAGGCAAAGGCCAGTTGAAAAAGCTACTCAACACGGCAGAAGCGTTGTTGTTTGAAGATGCCATTGCCTCGACATTATAATCATAGTCAAACCCTCCGCGATATTGACCAGCCATAAGATTGCCTCTCTCCAGCGCCGCCGCCTGCTTCTCCAAACCCACCCTCATAATCGCATCTGCGCACTGCACCTGCTTCATCGTCTTGCGCACTCTCTCCTTGGCCTCATGCTCATCATCCTGTAAATCCCGTAGCTCATCCAACTTTCGCATCCAAGCCTCACTCTCGTGAGCAGAGTGTCGCTGCAGAGCAATTCCTCCTTGTGAGAACATGGCGCTCGTAGTGGCATCGGAGAGAATGTCCATCTCGTGACACATGAAATCCAGGGGGCTGTGGAAGAAGAGTTCCCACGTGGTCTGCACTTCGAGGCGCGAGATGTGTTCTAGACGTAGGGCTGCTTCGTCATGGCGTTGACGGAGGGTGCGTTGGATGTGACGGAGGATGTTGAGGCATGTTGATAGACGCTGTTCGTGAACAAGGCGAGCAGCAGAGGAGTGTTGGTCGAGCTCTGGGATCTTGGATGATGATGGGAGTGCGCCGTTGTTAAGATTAGAGGATTGGTTCTCATAGTTGCTTGTAAACTGCATCTTATAAGGCTCCTCGGGGCGTATAAAGATGGGCGGAATATCGGAAGTCGGCTGCTGAGGAGGAAAGGGGAAGCCTTGAGCCAGGAGAGAAGATGGCGAGGCCATGAGATACTCCCGAGGAACTTCGTTGGGAGTGTCTTGAAACTCGGAAGAAGCACCCCTTGAGGATGTAGATGGAGGCGTAGAGTTGGTGATGTGTTGCTGCGCGAGGCCGCGGTTGTTTGAAGTCGAGCTTGCATCCGCCATTGCGTAGAGGTGGTGTAAGTGAGTGATGCTGAAGGGAGTTGATGTTGGCGAGTGTCGCGACTGATGAAGCTGATGGAAGAGAGGGGAGAAGGGAATGTGGTGTTGGAGGAAGCATTTTTATGGTGAATTACAGCACAGTGATCCAGAGTGTTTGGGGGAGTCGTGCCTTGTCAGTCGAGAGGTTCTGTGTTAATCAGAAGAGAAAAGAGAGCTCTGAGAAGTGTCTGATTCACGTAGAAAAAGGACCATGAGCAAGGCGCTTACACTCGTGATGAGTTTGAGTGTTCTAGAAACAGCACAGATGCACGTATGATATTCACACATACTTCTATAGACAGGGTATATTTGCATGTGGTATTTCTGCTGAGAAGAAAGATTCGATCATCACATATATGATTCATGTCGCGACTACTGTGTGGATGCAGGTCAGGCACAACAAAGTGTGTTCAATTGTATATCCATTTCACTGTGTAAACACAAAGTTTATCTCATGACATGCATGCTGCGATATACACACGCCTTCATTGCTCTCATTATCCCACCCTCATATCCTCATTACACACATGCCAATTCATACCATCCCACCAAAGTCATGTACAAAACATATCCAAAAGAGCCCCGGAGGGCGACTTATTCCATAAACAGATCTTCCCATCATCCACATCCTCATCTTCAAAGGTATCAAGAACCAATGCAGAGATGCTTCAAAATCCTTTCATAAACAAACCATGCTCATATCATAACCCAAGAACAAATCATGCAATTCCGCTGCGCCACATATATTCCAAAAAATTTAAATGGGGGAGGAAAATATAAAAAAGGTTGGCAGTTTTGAGCACAAGAATCCTACCTCGATTTAGCCCCGTATTTTCATCGGGAGGACTCTTGGCTCAGTGTTAGTCTGCCAGGCTGTGCGAGTTGCTGCTACTCGACTCCGTCGTGATGGTGAGCTCGCGGCGCGCGCCGTGGACCAGCTTGTAGATGCCGAAGGAGATGGCGGCTAGGACGATGAAGAGCACGATGATGATGATGGCGATGACATAGTTGCGCTGCGTCATTGCGGCGGTTTTTTTTTTTGTTTTTGTTTTGGTGTTTGTGTGTTTGTTGTCGGGTGTTTTTGTTGTTCCCCCCGTTTGTGACAATGTCGGTGAGATTCTGACGGTGTGGTTTTCTGTCTCGCTCTGTTTCGTTTGGCTCGAGAGTTATGAGCTTTCAAAAAAGACTGAGAAACAATTAGTCTTCCACTCATCAAGATTCAATTTCGTAGCCAAAGCTATGCAAGGGAGAAAAAGGGGCGCAAAAGAACAAAGAGCGACGGGCCAGACTCACCAAAGTAAACAAAACCTCGTCACCGCAAAATAGCCCAAGAACCAAAAAAGCGTGGGAAAGCCCGCGCAAAACCTCAGTTCAAATCGCTTCGATAAAGCCAGTGGAATCAAATCAATTAGATATTAATTCAAGCCCTCGTCGTCTTCGTCTATGTACCTTGTCTAAAAGGACAACAGAATAAAACAAAACACGATTCCCAAGAACAGCGCGAAAAGACAGAGGAAGAAAAGAGTGCCACCAACCCCCCCAGCTATATACGCCGTTGCCCCGCCACCCGCTTTTTGCGTCCGTCCTCTTAGCCCGTGTCTGCTTCTGGCGTTTCTTTCGAAAAATCGCAAGGCTGGGGATGGGAGGAGACGCAAGCTTAGCTCCAGCGCCTTTTTGTGTGTGTACCTGGGCTAACGCGGGCTGATGTGGGCTTACGCGCAAACGCTTGCTGCGGCCCTTCCCTGTAGCTGCGCTGTGCTACTGTGCTGTTCAGTGGGGCCAAAGTGCTACGAGTACAAGCTCAGCTTCCCCCCAGCCTCGCCATTTTATCAAGAGCTACGCTGGTGGCGTGTCATTGGCGACATCTTGAAACGCGACAATACGGAATACGGCACGCACATTGCACGCCGATGACTGACTCCGAATACTCCGTTGATATTCTACAGCTCAAAGGTCGATGGCAATAACATCGTTCATCATTTCAATATGAAACTATAAGAGGCTACTTCGCAAAAATATCCGTAGCTGTTGATACACATTACGCCCCCCCCCCGTCCTCCCCCCTTCAGAGAGATAGAAGCTAGCCGAGTAACACCTAAAAGTAATGAGCCACGCTTCGAGAAACCGCAGCCCGCAAACCAAGGGAGGAAAAATCAGTAAAAACCAAAAAAATCAATGCGGTCCGTATACGCCAGCTGGTCTTCCTGCCATGACCATGAATCTCAGTCGCAGAAGTCGCGTTTCCACCCATTCACGCCGCGTCTGATCCAGCAGCCATGCCTCTCCGCTGAGTGTAAAGAATTGTCTCCATTCACCCTGATGCCGTTGTCCATCTTACTCGGTCAGCGCCTTGTTCTCCTCCCGGATGATTCGTACATGTCGCTCGTAAAATAGTAGCATCTACACCAGTGTCAGTTTTGCAGCAAGCCCACGATCAAGCAGGCGGCGACTTACCTTTTGGGGGCACTTCTTGTAAATGACCTTCGTGTCATGCTTCGTCTTACGGCCATTCTTCCACACAAGGTAAACAACGAGCCGGCCACTACCTTCATCCTCGCAAGCGTCGATCGTGTCGATTTCGTCCTCCCACGACCCGGCCGGAGGGCTCCATTTCTCCGCCGTAGCCGGCGGCGCTGAGTCGCCGGGATGTGTTCCGTTTTTCTTGGAACGCTTCGTCGTGGCGGCCGGCGTTGTGCTGTTCGTCCGATTGCGCTTCTTGCCTCTGGCTGCCTCTTGCGTCTCCTCGAAAATCTTCTCCCGCCCACCGATGGATTCGAAATAGGCACTGAGAATCTCGCCCGCAGACTCCCTAAATCGCACCAAAGTCAGTTGCTTCATCCAGTAATCGTAATCGCGTGACGTTTGCCCAACGCTCCGTGATTCGCAACATACAGTAGATTCTCTTCAGGCTCCCAAGTCATATCTGACTTCTTCTCGTAGCCCTCCCACTTGACATGGAATTTCAATGTTCCCTACGCGACGTTAGCCGTGGTGTAATCAAACAACCACACGTGACGGAGGTGCATCCTACGCACATCTTCATCAATCATGTGCTTCTTGATCGCTTCGACAATGAACCTATAAGCAGTTGTTAGGTCTCAATGCCATATGCCGTGCAACTCCCGGTGGTTTCATACACATCTTCCTCGAGGTCATCCCCCTCTTCATCCCCGTTCACATCGGCATCCTCGATTTCGATATCATCGTCCTCGTCCGCCTCCCTTTCCAACTTTTTTGAGACTCTTCCGTTTCGTTTGGGCCTTCCGGCCGCTTCGTCTGCCTCGCTTGACGCGGAGTTTCGTGACGACTTGACGGGTGGCGCGCTCTCGTAATCCGAGACTTCCTCGTCGCTGAGTGCTGCTTTGCTCTTAGCGGAAGATCTTCTTTTGTTTCCTCTTGGAGCCATGCCGCGACAATACACTGCGATGGAGCGGTGTGATTGTAAAGGCAGAAGAGCTTCCAGGTGCAAGTACTGAGCTGGAGCTGTCTCCGGCTACTTGGGGGGGATCATCTATGCACTTTGCACAGGCGCAATTCGTCCGCTGGGGGAGGGGAGGAGCCAAGTGGCAGCCAGTCGGTGCACGTACCTGGAGGCATTGTTGCAATTCACTAATTCGCCTGGCAGTTGCGGAATTGATTCGCAGTCCCAGACGGCGCAACCTGGTCGCAAGCGCTTGACGCTGTCCAGTAAGCAAACGCGATGGGCGCGGGCCTCAAGCTTTGGTGTTGCCGAGTGACGCTTGGTCACGTGAGCAGCTTTTTTTTCTTGGTTCTTATCGTTATCGATCTCCACAGCTGTGAGCTCTCCACTTTCAACGCCGCGAGTCGTGATATTACTGCGTAGAGCTGCAACATCTCAAAGGCTATTCTATCCTTCACGGTGAAGCTTGGTGAGCTTTATAATGCATTGGAACCTGCTTGACCGTTTATTCACGGAGTTTCCACCGCTTCTACTCACCTTTGATAGATGAAGCATTCTTTGTATTCTTGCTCCACGTCTGTGCTAACAAACATGTTGGATGACGCCTGGACGAAAGGGGAAAACAACAACCGGACCTGGTGGTTCTATACAAACTTTTGCTCATACTCATACAGTGGCCCGTAATCTTTGCTCGGGCCATCAAAATCATTTAATAACTGTAAATGAATTTTCTGTCGAGCCACCCGTCCAGCACAAACGGCGCTTCCCGATATCCGGCACGCTCGGCTGTCGCTGACTGCCAAGCGGAGGACAGAAAACCCGAGACTAAGAAGATATCGAACACCAACGAGTTAAATTATACGCCTATACAGAGAGTAACTGCTATATTTACATTTCGCAGATAACCACTAATATATTTATATTTCTCTAGTAACGGCTACTATATCTATATTTAACTACTAGCTGCTACTAGATTTATATTTATCTAGCTAGTAACTGCTATTATATTCGTATAGGTAAGAAACATTGAGTGCTGGCTGAATAGACGTTCTCTAAATAAAAGCGGTATTCAATGAGTTAATAAGGTGCTTATATTACTAAATGTATGCACTTATTCATTTGCGGTCTCGCTTTTTCTGTCATCCGCTTGACTGCATACTCCCAGCTCACATGAGCAACAAAGCGTGCTTCAAGAGGCGATTGCTATTTAGAGTTGTCTTGCTTCCGTACTTGGCACACATGTTTGCATGCATGATTCTCCATTGTTTGCCGTCAAATTACAAATTCTGACGCTGCGGCCGCTTGCTGCTCACCTGCTGTCCTTTGACGCCCAGCCTGGAGGAATCGGGATCAACAACACGCCGAGCTGCGATATGCCGCATATCCTGAAACGAGCCGGTCATGTAGACCAGTCGCAGTTACGCCGACTCTTGATTCAACAAGAACTGCCGTCGGGAAAACAGCAATTGTGAGTCGGCCGACGTCCACACCACATCAATGGCTGCATTCAACTTGGCCTGCATGAATAGCCGGATGGTGGTTGGCGCAGTCGACTTTGCGCCGGTTCCTGCGATGGAAGGCTGTTGGTAGGGCGTCGTATTCATTAATCCACGCATAATGCTATTATGTCCCGCAGGTGGGCGGCCTTCCTTTGCTCTTTTGACCGGCTCATTGAGCTTTTCTTGGCAGACTCTTGGAGGGACAGCTGCTTTCTACTTACCTAGCGCAAAGTAATTAACGTTAGCATGGCTATCAAGCCCTGTCGGAATTCGCTAGCATCATGTAGGTATAAATTACTGCAATATCAAACGGCCCTCGTCGGAATCACATGCTGCCGCCAGCAACCCAGGTATGCAGCAGTAGTACCTGGTAGATCACCCGAAGAGGCTCTTTGTACGCGGCTAAGCAAATTTCTTAGCTAAAATGAGGGTCCAACAAGGCCAACGGTCCTTTGTGTAACGGGGTCATCAAGCAGACCGGCCGGCGTAACTCAAAGGGAGCAATCGGCCTCGTGTTTGGAGCGCCAAAAGTGCCACGGTCCGGGGATCCGAGCCCACCAGGTCGAAAAAAAGACCAGCGCGGCAAGATGCGAAACGTTGCCGATTCGAGAAGGCCGGTTGGCATTCCTGTTTGCCCGCTAGAATGCACGCAACCACACTCGCGACCGGCAACAAGGGACCTAGCCAGGGGTAAGATCGCAGAGACTTCCATGGATCTTTGCCGGAAAGCTTAGTGTGTAATACGACTCTGCTGCTTCGTAGCGACAGCACGGCTTCGTCAGAGGTGGTATCCATTGCAGCGCCGTCCATGGAGGGTACTTAATTAGACGTATGTAATTTGCCTGCCTACCTAGCCGGCAGCCCTAATGTCTCGTGTGCCAGACTGTATTCCGCCTCGAGCTACTCCTTGCGGGAGGACGGAAATAGATCGACCCAGCTATGGGCGTATCGAGATGCGATCTCTACAAGAGATAGGGTGCTGAAATGGACGATTTTCAGTCGTACCACACCAAAACTAAAGCACACCCCTTGGCCATTAGCTCCAAGGTGCTAGTCAGCAACGCCATCGTCTACCGTTTCTTAGTATGCAGCGCGACACCAAGACAGCAATATCCGTCCATGCAAGGAGTAGTCCACGGCGTGGCAGTGAACGAAAGTGTTGCATCATAGAGGAGGTCATTGCTGTTGGAGAGTGGCCGTGTCTCCAAAGCATATCCAAGACAAAACTCATGCCTTCGGCGATTACGCACCCAATAGGCTCTCATGGCACTCCCCACAGGCGACTCTATTCCCCGGCTGAAATCAGCCGCAGTAATCTAGGAATTAAGAAACGGCTAAGCATAGCCAAGCTTTTCGAGACAATGTTTCAACGCCGGTCCACGGCAGCTTTCCCGGCGAGGTCTTATCTGCCGTCCAGGGAGGAACGTTTTTTTTTTTTAAACTCTTCTCCCCACCTCGTACCAAAGCATGGCAAAAGTAGGAGTCGTCGTAGTCGTCGTACGGAGTACAGCGTGCTCCATATAGCCAAGAGGAAGGCGGAAAGACTGCTGGGTGAAATTTCTTAGTCTTGGGGCTGCAAATTCTTCTGCAGTGGTCAGGGAGTCCGTGCAGGCACACTTCCCTCGGCTACAAGTATGCCAAGGTGCCGTCTTGGGACTGCTGCATACGAGCGTATGTACTGTAATACTACTCGTACGGAGTTGTTGTGCTGGCCGTGAGAACCCATGTTGATGAAGTCTCCACCGTCGCTGCGCTAATCGCACCAAGGGGCTTGGTCGGCTCTCACGTCAAGCTCTTTCCCACGAGACAAGAGCAGGGCAGTTGTTCTGTGATGCGCCACCCTGGCTTGTTCCGGCTCAGCATGGTCATGATCCTGCTAGAATGATAAGTCCACAGGGAACCACGAAGCGTTCTATCATAGGACGCTATGATTATATCAGACCTGCACTTCTCTACAGGGCACAAGGTCGTAAAATGCTAGTTGGACGAGAGATGACCGAAAAAGGTTGGGTCTGCGACAAGGGGACCCGTTGTCGTATGCCCATGCAGTAAAAGACCAGGCCAGACACGCAGTTAGGCCGTTGACGAACGGTCGAACAACGGCGGCGCGGAAGTGATATGACAGCTCCCGGAACAGACAAGGGGCAATGCTTTGATGACATGACAGGTGTGTGTGCTCCTTGGCCACCAGCCAGACCATCTGGCTCTTCTGGACACTCGTCTCATTCTCTGTCATAAACTTGTATCAACGGAGTAAGCGTCTGACTTTAGCTTAACCAAGGAGAATGGCTTCGCTTTGGCGTCAAACTTTGACCATAGCGTCCACCCCCTGGACGGCCTGGGTGATCTCCCGAAGTGACCCCCCTGAAGCCTCGGATCTTTTTAATCTGGCCTGTGTTTGGAGGACGAAGAGCACTCGAGTTTTGAATGCTACGAGCCCATTGCGCCATCGGTAGGAGGGTATTCTTGGGCATTGAATGTGACACTGAGACTTGCCATTCAAGATAAGAGGCTGTAAGCAATACATAGCCTGAAATAATAAAATAGCCAACAAGCCTTGATGGCATTCACACTTTCTCTCAACTTGCCTGAAATCACAAAGCACCCTGCTGCAACAGGAGAGCACGCTAGGCATCCGAGCCTTTCTCTGATGCCCACTCCGTTCATTGGCGGCGCTCAGCCGGTCTGGATCTTTTGCAATTCGGCCGGTGCGAAGTAGGGTGGCTGGCACGGGCGCAGGAGAGGTGGGATCGCGTGCAGTTTGGCTGCAAGAATGAAGCGATTGGATTCAAGAACGCCACGAGAAACAGCTGGCTGGCCATGCCCTTGGCTCTGGGCCAGATGGGACACGGCCTCTGAATGGCAGGTACGAGTACTCGGCCTCTGCTTGTAGGATCCGTCCACGTTACTCCTGAGATGGCTCCGATCGCTGCCACCCTTGCTGGCGAGTCTTGATCGAGTCCGTCTGGGCATCGTCTAGTCTGTTGCGGCCGGCTGCCCGATGTCTTGTCGTGTTGTTTCTGTGCTCCTGCGCTCCTGTTCTGTACCGTACCTGTACATGTAAGAGGCACGAGTAAGGTGGTATTCGTACTGTAGGTATGGAGTTCGGAGCACCGAGTATGTACAGCAGGTCCAGTCCTCAGCTGCTGATAGCTGCTGGCCGATCAAGCTCCATTCATGTTGCCAAGGCATCTGGGCAGTGCATACCCGTGGGCTGTAAGGTAGTAACAAGGTCAATCAATCCAATGGCTTGGACCTGAGAGGACAGACGCAGACGCTGATGAAGCTCCATCACAAGAGTCTCCATCGACTCATGATGTAAGTTACTCCGTACACGAACAGAACAGCAGGGCCGGAATGATTCCCTGGGCAAGAGTGGGCAGGCACCATGACAATCTCCTGCGAGCCTCCTTCCTCCAGCGGCGCCCCATTACGAGTACCTACATGTACATGTATCCGGACGGAGCACAGCGCAGGTCGCAGGTCGCAGACGGCCAATACTCCGTTGCTCCTGCATCCTACCGACGCTACTGCTGGCGTAGGAGCCTCTAAAACATCGACTACAGGTAATAGTAAGGTGGCATGTACCCGTACTTGTGCTCCGTGCTGTACCCCGTACCTTCATGGCGCTCACTCGTAGGTACTCTGCAGCTGATTATCTGCTGGTGGTGGACTCGAGGATGAGGAGGCCCGGAGGATGAGTACAGCTCATGGAGGCAGTAGCCCGTAGGAGGTACATGCACCCGACCTCAATCTTTGCTCTGCCAAGTGCGGCATCCTCAATTGTTCCCCCCAGGCTCTCATACATGTAGGTACATGTACCGACACGTGCCTGGGCTGGATGTCTCTTTCAGCCTGGAAAGTCCGACCTCATAGTCTCGTGGATGCCCGACTCAGCTTCCTCACAACTCAAACCCGGCTTCGGCGGCTGGGCTGGCCTGACCGAACAACTGAACAACTCACTGGCAGCCCTGGCCACCGCCAGCAAACCGCGGTCACGATCGGCACGCCTGTCTCCCACTATCCGCACCACCAGTGGACGGTCTCTCGGCGACGCTGACAGCTGGAGCACTAATCTGGGGGGCCGGGTTCTGGCGCTGCGCCGGACAGGGGGCAAAGCGGCCACACTGGCGCCTAGCGGTGGGCTGCTACTGTACAGCGAGTGCCAGCGCCTGAGCTGCCCGCTATGAGCCGCCTGTAGCGCCTGGGCCCGGTGCGGTGGGGAGCCCTGGAGGGGGGGGGGGGGGGTCGATGTTCCTTTTCCACTTCTCCCATGGAAGCGTCCCGTTCGAGGTCCCACCCCTGAGCCGGCTCACCACCTAAAAAAAATAATTAAAGGTTTCCCACGGCTTCTCCTGACTTTGAGCTTTGTCACGAGGGGAATTGAGTGAGCTGTTTCTGGGCTGTCCGTCGTCGAGAGGTCTTGTTCTGCTTCTTGTTCTGCTTCTGCATTGGCGTTTCCCTGTCCACTTCCACGCTGCTCTGAGTTGAATAAGCAGCCTTGACGTTTGTGAACCGCCTCCCCCTTGAGGGCATTTGCTACCCACGCTCGTTTTCCAAATCCGCCCCTGGTCCTTTATACGCTCCTTATGATCTTCACAGGTCCTGCTCCACGAAAGGAGCTGTTGGCTTTGGTCGTCTTCCATCAAATTACCTTCTCTCTGCCTGTTTCGTAGCGCCAGAACCAGAACGATATCCCCCCTCCTCTCCTCTAGCCGGCCGATCGATCGCTTCTGCCGACGAAAGAAAGAAAACCAACATATCCTACTTTTCACCGCCGTCTCTTCCCTCGTGGCACACCCTCTCTTCTAGAAATTGCAAGCAATGTCTGAAACGCCGGTGCCCAATGCCGAGGGCAACCAGCCCAAGGCTGTAAAGGACAAAAACTGCGAGTACTGTGGCCAGGCCTTCACCTCGTCTTCCCTCGGCCGACATCTTGATCTCTATATCAAGGACAAGAACCCCAAGCCCCCGGATGGTATTCACGATGTTGATGCTATCCGGAAGCTCCGTGGCAACATCACTCGACGTCAGCCTCGAGGCTCCCTTGGTGCTCGAAGAGACAACTCCACCCCCGCGGGTACCCCGAAACCAACGGCTAGGAAAGTATCGCCTGGGCAAGAGTCAGATAGCTTCAAACCTTCTGCCATACCCAAAGAGGGCCTATACGCTATTGGACCCGTCAAGTACTCTTATACTACTCCATGGGAGGCCACTGGCGTTATAAATGATATTCCAGGCAAGAATGCCTGGGATGGCAATGCCCCTCAAGATACCAACAAGCGTCCCGGGGTATCAAGGAACGCTAGCAAGCAGATGGCCCAAAAAGCTCAGTTCGATATCAAACAAAAGCTTGCAGACTCTATGGACACTGCTAGAGCCGCAGAGCTGGCTCTCAGAGAACTGCTGAGCTCATGGCGGGCGGCAAAGTAAGTCATCTTGTCTCTTCAGGGCTTCGTCAAGAACTGGTGTTCGCCATAGGGGCCGGGATCGACTAACAACAAACCAGACAGCAGATTGATGGTAATTCGACACCTTTCGACTTCGATCCTCTTGCTCTGGATTTTCCAGCTCTTACTTTGCAGTGTCTTCAGCCACCGCCAACCTTGTTCTCTTCGACTCAGCACGCTACCTCGACATCCTGGGCTATACAGTGGCCGTCCCAACGCGAGTATGAGGCGCTTCAGGCCTACTTCCTGGAGGAATTCAAGGCATGGAAAATTACATGCGCTTCGGCTACGACCACGGTGATGGAGGAGATGGCGTATCCCCCAACTGGGGGCCCGTATAGAGACGTGAGAGAGGCCGTAAAGAAGGCTGAGAGAGCTGCTGAAAATCTTGAGCTGCATGTCAACGAACACCTGAAATCTGCGTATGCAGTTTGGGAGAGTTTGCCCAGCCAGCGGAAAAGTGAACTTTGGCTTCTTGAGCTGGCACGTGGAGTGGGTCGCAAGCATAAGGAAATGGAGAAGATGAAAGAGCAGCATCATAAGCTCAAGCAGGAAAACGCCAACCTCAAATCACACATCGACCAGCTCAACCGACTGCAGCAGCCGAGAGAGTTCAAGGTGCTCTCACCCTCCACCATTCCTCTAGAACGAGACGTTCTTGCGTACGCCTATGAGCAGGCCGTCACGGGGACCAAGCTTGTTGGTTTCGAGCTCGAAGATCGGCATCTGGACCTGAATACCCTTGTAGCAAAGTCAATAGACCGATGGAAGAATATGATTGTGTCGAGTCGTGTTACCGCTACAGGGATGACCGCACAGCGGCCTCTGGACCAGACAGCGGCCCAGACTCCTGCTGTGGCAAACCAAAACAGTCCGTCAGAACCCCCAAGCGCCGTGCAAACACCACAGTTGACGCAGCCGCCGCCTCCACAGCAGCAGCAGCAGCTCGACAAAAGGCTCTCGACCGCAAGCACGAATGGTCCAGCCAGTGAGCAAAGCGCTTCGTCTACGACCAACACAGGCCCGCCGTCGATCGAAGAAACCAGCGATCAAGATGCCGATGCCGAGATGGAAGACGACGATAGCTTTGTTATGATGAGTCAATCACCTATCAAGCCATCGCACCCACCCATACAGCAGCAGGCGCAGCTTGATGTTTCTCGGACTCGTGGTCCCATGGCCCAGCAGCAGCAACAACAACAACAGCAGCAGGTCCAGCAGGTGCAACAGGTGCAACAGGTGCAACAGGTGCAACAGCAGGTCCAGCAACAAGTCCAACAGCAAGTTCAGCAGCAAGTTGTTCAGCAAGTCCAACAACAGGTCCAGCAGCAGGTCCAACAACAAGTGCAACAACAACAGGCTCAGCAGCAACAGGCACAGCAACGTAACACAGCAGATATGCGTTACATGATGCAAAATGGAGCTGGCAGCCCTGCAAGCAGAGCGGCCATGGCCATGAACCGTGCCATGCCCAACATGAACATGGCGGCAATGCAAGCCAACGCCATGCATGGCGCAGACATCACCATGGCGATGCAAGGGGTACGTGGTGACATGTACTTGGAATAATAATGTCGATGAAAAAAAAACATATATCGGAAGAGGGCGTATTTCGGACGGTTTTAATAGAAGGAACGTCTCATTTTATATAAACGGTTGTACACTGGCCATCATGGTTACCGGCATTCATTTTCGAGCGACGGCCTCATTACAAAAGAATCTTTTCACTTTTTTTTTTCTTTTCTTTTCATGCAATATAACAAATCTCACGATTATTTCAACAAAAAAGGAACAATCAGCATTTTCTGTGCGCCTTCATGATGTGTTAATATAGAAACCGCAGCATTTGGGCCGGATAAAGAAGCATATAGACTGGCGGAGGAAATGGATTAGGGGATTGGGAGAATGTCGAATTTTATCTTTTCATTGTTTTTGCTTTTGGTTTGTCTGTAGAATGGGATAAGGCTGAAGAAGAAAGAGGGGTCGAATATTTTGTGAAACTATCTCTATTGGGCATTGCTGACTAGAAATCGAAAGTAAGGAGTAGGCGTCAATAGATGGAATTTATATGCATTTTTATTTTTAAATAGAATCCTTTTTTCCTTGTCTCGCCCTCTATATATGTCTTGAGTTGAGTTTTTATACATGATTTTCTGTCGGGATCTGTCCCTGGCAATTGTTCCTCCGTGTAGCGTAATAGTACATCATCTAGTTTATACAGAGAAGCGGCTCGCTTCATGGCTTAATCTGCTTCAGCTTCTTCTCAATCATCCGCACCGTCGACTTTGGGATGTGTAGTCGGTGAGCGAGCACCAATGCGCCAGTGAGAACAGCAAGGCTGCCAGCCTGGTGAGTGGCCGCCAAGTGTGTGGGAACCATGTAGATGAGGGTGGAGATACCGAGGGCCGCTTGCATGGTGACGAGATGGACGAGGCCGGTAGTGCCCTTCTTTGCGTTCTTGGGGAGCGCGGCAGCGACCTTTCCGGTGCGGGCGTATGCGAAGAGAGCTAGGATTGTGCAAAAGGTCGTGATGGCCATGATTCGGTGGTCAAGCTGGACGGTGCTGGGGTTTTCGAGCATGTTGCGCCACCACAGGTCAGAGCCGTCTTCCTTGCGGGAGTAGAACTTGTCCCACAGCTCAGACTTTGGCGGGGTGAAGCCGAGGCCCATCTTGGGGAACTCGTTGTAGATGAGGCCGGCGTCGAGACCGGCAACCAGGCCACCAGACATGGCAGTGAGGAAAACGAGGCCGGTGACGCCAAGAACTGAGCGTCTGAAAGTCTTGAGGGCGGGGTTCTTGATGGCGTTGATGACAGCGGAGGCGGCAGCAGGGTCGGCGAGCAGACGACGGGTGCGGAGGATAGTCAGGCCAGACATGAGCATCCAGGAATAGCAGACAAAGGCGGTAGCCAAGTGAGTAGTCAATCGGTACTGGGAGACACGCGGGTGGGAGCCAGGAGCAAAGAGATCGTCCTTGAGACCAGACTTGACCATCCACCAGCCAATGAAGCCCTGGAAACCAATCAAGCTAGAAATACCGAGGAGGTTGGCGGCCATTCTGGGGGAGACTCGGCGGCGCGCGACAAAGTACAGCGAGGGGAGGACAAACGACATGCCGATGAAGCGACCCCAGAGGCGATGGGTCCATTCCATGAAGTAAATCTTCTTGAACTCCTCCAGCGTCATGTGAGGGTTGAGCAGCTGGAATTCCGGGGACGCACGGTATTTTTCGAATTCAGACTCCCAGTCGGCAAGCGACATGGGAGGCAAAGAGCCGGTGACGGGTCTCCATTCCGTTATGCTGAGTCTATATACAGGATATCTGGTTAGCGACTGCCTCTTTCATTGCTTCTCTTGCTCATCCGAAGCGAAGTGAAATCGTACCCAGACTCGGTCAATCTTGTTAGTCCACCCCAGACGACGATGCCAAAGCAGCTGGCGGCACTGCCAATGAGCCAATATGCGACGGCCTTTGAGGTGGTTTTCTTAGGAAACGCCTTTGAAGCCTTGGCTTGCACCTGGGATGCCACAGCTGAAGCATTTTGGGCCGCCAGACTTTCCAATGGCTTCGCATCGGCATATCCTCGTGATCGTACGATATTCAGAATTGTCGAGGGAGAGCGTCTGGGCGCCTGTCGAAGGCATTGGTTGCAGACAAAGAACCTCGAGGGCATCTGGAGGGCAGCCCTCCGAAGCCCAGCTGCAAAGACGGCCATTTTGTGCTTCTTTTGCGCAATAGCGCTCAATGTGAAGACGAAAAGGCGCTGGATCGCACGATTATTTCGGGAATCTGAATTATAGCATGTCGTCGGAGCTTACAGAGCGCCGAGGCGGGCGGGCCACAGCGGAGTCGGGAAAGAATTAGAGGGGCGCTGATAGGTGGGATGCCGCCGGGGGTCCCCGCCAAACTACTCTCACCGCCAATTTTTTCACACGGCAGAAAAAAACGTAAGGCAAAGTTGAGCAGCAGCAAAAAAAAGAGAAGGAAAAAAGCTTGAGAGAGAGGCACTTGGACAGCTTGGCGTCGCAAAACACCTGGCAACAACGCCCTCTAATTTACGAATACAGAGCCTGTGAAGATGCCGGGTCGACAGGCTCATGGACGGCCGCTGCTAAGCCAGCCAAAGGCCAAGTCTGGCCCCAAGAAGTCCAAGTCGAGGGCGCAGACGAATGCGCTGAACGCCTTCAACATTGCGCAGGAGAGATTCCCCACAAAGGAGAAGAAGACGCCACGAGCACGAGAATTGGATGCCGAAATTGAGAAAAAGCATGCGCGAGAGGAAGAGGACGAAGATGAGGAGGACGAAGAAGAAGAAGGTCCCAAGCGGAAGAAGATCAAGGCTCCCCAGCGCAGTGCGGCAGCTGGTGGCGATGTAGAATTTGGCAGCGACAGCGAAGGAAATGAGTGGCAGCTTGGTGGAATGGCAGACGACGACGAAGATTCCGAAATTGAGAGTGACGATGCGTTTGGCGACAGCGACAATGAAATGTTTCAGGGCTACGCCTTCCGCGGTTCCAAGACTGGCCAACGAAAGGTGAGAACTTGCAATTGGTAAAAATACTGATCCACGGTGCTAACCGGCAGAAATTTAGGACGATGACTCAGAAGACTCTGACGATAGCAATGACGATCAAGGAGAAACTCTTGGCGAAGAGGCTATTGATCTGGCAACGGCTCTGGATCAGTTCGAGGAAGAATCTGAAGAAGAAGAGCCAGAAGGCGAAGAAGGCTCCGAAGAGGAAGATTCAGAAGACGAAGAGGATTCTGATGAGTCGGATGGCTCTGAGGATGTTGATGACAGCGACGAGGAGGCCGATCCCGAGAGATTGAAAGAGCTCAAAGGCCTGATATCTGGCTTTGGTGGCGAGGAAGATGACGACGAGAACAGCGCGCCAGTCTCCAAGAACCAGAAGATTGATCTTGGTGACCTCGGACTCTCTGGATTGAACGACCCTTTTATGAAGCAGTCAGTAAAGCTCCTGAAGAAGGAATCGAAGGAAACACGGCCCGGAGCGTCAAAGAAGCTAGATGTGCCGCTATCAAGAAGAGAACAGGGCCGTATCGACCGAGCAGCTGCCTACGAAAAGACCAACGAGACACTTAACCGATGGACGGAGACCGTTAAACAGAACCGCAGAGCCGAACACCTGATATTCCCTCTTCCTGAGAATTCCGAATCAGCTGGCCTCGATCGAACAGAGCTTCAACCTCTCACGCTGAAGAGTGCTGCCAACGAGCTGGAATCTACAATCATGGGCATCATGGAAGAGAGCGGTCTATCTTTGGAAAAGGAGAAGAAGCCCAAGAAGCAGGAATTCGATGAGGAGGGCAACCTGCTTACTCGGAAGCAGGTTCTGGAAAGGAAGCGTCTCGAGCGTGAGATCAATTCCAGAGAAGCAAAGCGCGCCAAGCGTATCAAGAAGATCAAGAGCAAGGCCTATCACAGAGTGCACAGAAAACAAAGGGAGCGCGACGAGATGGCTACCAAGGAAGCCATGGCCGAGGCTGGTGAAATCGATTCGGAAGAGGAGAGGGAAGCTCAGGACCGTCGTCGTGCTCTGGAGCGAGTAGGCCAGCGGCACAAGGACAGCAAGTGGGCCAAGATGGGATCCAAGGCGAAGCGTGCCGTTTGGGACGACGATTTCCGATCTGGTTTGACGGAGATGGCTCGCAAGGACGAGGAGTTGCGTCAAAGAAAAGAGGGCAAGGGCTCAAGGGGAGCAGGAGATGATTCGGATGACACCAGCAGCTCTGGATCTGATGACGATGACAACGATGACTTGCGGCGACAGCTGGATGAACTCGAAGAAGAGGACGACGAACCCCAGTCGAGGCTGATGAAGATGAAGTTTATGCAAAAGGCAGAAGCAGCGAAGAAGAAGGCAAACGACGACCTCATCAAGGAAATCCGCAGAGAGCTAGACGGAGAAGAAGCCCAAGTCTCTGACGAGGAAGAAAAGGGAGGCGAGATTGGACGAAGGCAGTACGGCAACGGGGCGGCCAACCCGTTCTCCATGCCGCAGAACATTTCAGCCCGAGAAGCCAAGAGGAACCGCGTCAAGGACTCTAGGGAAGAGGAGCAAGATGTGAGCTTCGCAAATGGCGATGGTGCCCCTCACATTACAAACGGCTCGGTGAACCACGCCTGGTCAACGCCTGCTGAAGCAACGACTTCCATCGCGGGAGCTTGGTCTCAGGGCGACTCGCGCAGAAAGAAGACTTCGTCAGCACGCGCCGACGACCTCGACCTCAACGCCAACATCCTCACCGCTTCTCAACCTAAACCGAAATCCAAGCCAGCCAAGAAGTCGCAACCTCAAGCCCAAGATGACTCCGACGACACCTCCTCCGAATCCGAGTCCGACGCCGAGTCAGAGAACCGCCTTCCTCTCGCCATCCGCGACAAGGCCCTCGTAGCACGAGCCTTTGCAGGCGAAGACGTCGTCGCCGAGTTCCAGCGCGAAAAGGACGAAATCGCCGAAGAGGACGACGACAAGGTCATTGACAACACGCTCCCCGGCTGGGGCTCCTGGGTCGGCGAGGGCATCAGCGCCCGCGAGAAGAAGAGGCACCAGGGCCGCTTCCTGACAAAGGTCGAGGGCATCAAGAAGAAGGATCGCAAGGACGCCAAGCTGGATAAAGTAATCATTAACGAAAAGCGCATCAAAAAGGTTCGTCTTACCACCCCTATCCCCCTTGTTTTCTCAATATTTTGCTACGGAAAAGCTAACTCTCTCTCTCTAACAGAACGACCGCTATCTCGCATCCCAGCTTCCCTTCCCATTCGAGTCGAGACAGCAGTACGAGCGGGCTTTGCGTCTGCCTGTTGGCCCCGAATGGATGACAAAGGAGACGTTCCAGGACAACACGAAGCCGAGAGTGATCATGAAGCAGGGCATTATTACGCCCATGTCGAAGCCTTCTGCATAGATTTTTTTGTTTTCTTAATGCTGTCAGAATGGAAAATAGACTTACTCGGATGATGGACCTTTTCTTTTCTTTCACAATGTATACACCATTCAGGTTTGATTTTCATAGGGCCTAGATACATCCCGGTTGTCAAAAGTCATTTCCTATGGAATGTTCATAGCTCTTCTGTTGGAAATATCACGGCAGAGGTTAGGTGCGAAAGTTTTGTTACTTTTTCACAGGTATCATTAGAATTATCAATACAAACACGATATAACGCCATCATTTTGCCCGTTTGGTTCCCCATAAATCGCGAGAGAAAAAGGAAATAAGCAAAAGAAAAAAACACAAGAAAAGGCAAAGTGACCACCGCTACCTTGGGGCACACATTTTGTTCCGATGCATCTAGCAATATTCTCTGATCCTCAGCCGTCCTTTGCAATGATGTCAAATTCGCAATCCTTAGAATTCAGTGCAACACGTAAAAGTAATAGTACAGAGGTAGGAAAGTGGCTGGTATAGCCAGGAGTAATCTCGATTCGAGGGTTTTTGTTGCAGTAAACAAGTCCCGCGTTCGTCCATAACATAAGAAATGGATGCTATTCAGGTATTCATAGCGTCAATGGCTATGTTTGTAGTTCAATGGTCGAAAGAATGCCATATTCGACCAAGGGTAGTAGATATCGACTCGTGAAAGAGTCGTCGAGATGATTTGGCAGTCCTTAGTTGCTGCCGCTGATAAGATCTGTTGCCTTGTCCAAAAAGTCGCCTGGCGTAGCGAAGAAAGCAACGGCAATGATGATGTAGAGGCCGAGAAGCATGGCGCCTTCGAGGTAGTTCGATTTGCCGTCTTGAACGGTATAGGTGACAACCAAAACGGACACGGCGAATGCAACAGTCTCGACTATACCATGATTAGCTTTCTTCAAGGCAACTTCTTTACACACGGGGTATAACTCACAAGTCTCAAAGTGGAGCGTCATGTCACGTCCAATAATCCATCCGACAATAACGAGGAATGGGGTGACACCCAACGCAATCTGAATGCTGGAGCCAATTGCTACACCCATGGCCAAGTCCATCTTGTTGCGAAGGGCGACGACCACGGCAGTGACATGTTCCGCAGCATTTCCAACAATGGGAATCAGGATTAAACCGATGAATGCTTTGCTGATATTTGCGCTTTCGACAAGGTCATCGATGCTTCCGACCAAGTAATCGGCACAGATGGCGACCAAAATAGTAACGACGACGAGGACTGCGGTAGCAGCAATAGGACCCAGAGTGGGCTCTTCGGGCTCCTCACCGTCGGCAGTGAGAGGGTCTTCGGGGTCGAAAAGGTTGCTGTGCGTTCGAAGCTGGAAAATGAGATACATGGCGTAAAGAACCAGCAGAATGATGGCAGTGCCGCGGGAAAGAACCAGAATGCTGCGGTCCTTGTCGCCGATATCAGTGTTCTTCTGGTCGAGGACGCCGTACAGCTACAGGAGGATGTCAGACAAAGCTCGTATTACCAACATGTGACAGGGGAAAACATACCGCAGCGGGAATTACCAGGGAAGCAGAGGAGAGGGCCATGAGGGAGCAGGTAGTCTGCGCAACGGCGGCTGAGAAAGTCTGCTCCGTACCAGCTCCCGTCGAACCACGGTGTCGAAGACCTCCAAACAAAAAGCACATTCCCATGACCAGCAGCAAGTTTGAAAGAATGGATCCGAGCATGGAGGATTGCACAACCTCAATCTGGTTCTCACGAAGAGCCACAATGCTGACCTGCAAACAGTCAGTACCTACCGAAAGATGGGGAAATATTGCACGCAACGTACAATCAACTCAACAGCGTTTCCAAAAGTAGCGTTCAGCAGCCCACCCAGAGCCTCGCCAAGCTTGAGAGATATTTCCTCAGTCGCAAAGGACAAGACGGCAGCAAGCGGGATAATGGCGAAGAAGTTGATGGTAAAAACGGCGGTTGAGTTCCAGCCGAGGCGGCCAGCAACGATACCAATGGGGACCATAATGAGCAGGAAGTTGACATAGTCTAAATTGTGAAGAAGCAAGAATATCAGTATACGGCTATTTGCCAAATAGCGGGCGGATTTGCTATTCTCGCGCAAAACTTACTGCTGAGGAGAGTCACCTTGGTGACATGCCAAGTGTAGGCAAGGCTGCGGACGACGAAGTTGTCGCTGTCATTGCCCGGCGTGTGCTTCGAATCGAAGAAGAATTGGAAGGCCGCAGAGCGCTCGCGGTGAACATCACCCAGAATGTGGTTCTGGTTGCCATTGGAGCTCTCGCCGTTGAGGCCATTGAGGAGCGGCGTGCGCTCGTTGTTGTTTGGTTTGTAGCTCATTGTGCGCCGAATGCTTCTCGTCCAATTTAAGTTAACTGTAGTCGACGATACCAATTGAATGTGGTCAGTTTACGGGAGATGGCAACGAGCGAGATCGGTTGTTAAAAGAGAGAAAGCGAAAGGCGGCGCAAAGACGAAAAAGAGAGTAGAAAGCAGCTGAGGATTGCACGAGAGAAGCAAGGGAGAGTTTGCTAGTTGGAGCTGTTCGCAGCAAAGGCAGCTGTGTCGTAGGAAGCGGGAGGATGAAGAAGAAGAAGAGGAGGAAGAGGATCAGCGATGGCAGCCACGATGCCAATTCCTACTGCCCATTGAAGGTTGCAATTATGGAGGCACTATTTGTGTGGTGCAGGATGGAGACACAGAGGGCGAGGCAGGGATAAAGTAATAAAAGTTCAAGGCGACGAGGCTGGGCAGGGTGGAGAGGGGAGAGAAATTGAGGTTTTAAGAGTTGCGCGTGGCGTTTTTGTTTGGTCCGGGGGCGTGGTATGTCACAGAGCTAGGGCGAAGGAAAAAGAACAAAGGGAGATTTGATTTGATATGAGTCGCAGGAAAGCACTGGATCGGATCGCACGCCTGATAGAACAAAGAGAAAGACAGCAAGGATGTCACTTACACAGGCCCCAGACCATGGCTGGAAGCTCCGGAATAGCCACAGGATACGGGGGAAGCGAATTTACCCGGACACGGCGGGAATATCGAGAGCAATCGGGGGTATTTTGGGTCACAGTACAACGTACAACCCTTTGTTGGAATCTCGGTTGAAGCCGCGGTCGAGTCGGTCGAAGGCGAATCGAGAGAGATGGAGGGAAAAAGAAGAGCGAGTGACCGCGATGTTCAACGAATGGGTATGCCGGGGCCAAGGTTAGCGCGGGTCCACAGGGGTCCGGGTAGGTGCGTGTGAGAATTCGAGGTTCAAGGTTGCCAGGTACCGGTACCTTTTGATGCAATGCAATTGGGGTGTGGCTGAGGCCTGGAATACTGATAACTGCACTCGTAAGTGTCGAGGGGCTTGTGGGCGTCGGATGACTTGATTTTTGACGCTGCACTGTGACGATTGATTTGGTGATTACAGCATCCAGAGGACGATATGCTGTAACTGCAGGCGCAAGGCACGGATGTACGCAAATCTTGGCACGCGACTTGCCTTGCCGGGAGCTGGACTGGAGGCCTCCTTCCCCTCCAAGAACCAGAAGCCCCTCTTGCGCCAGCCTGCAGCTGCAGATTGTATGACAGCTATACCGCCCTTGGTTGACGTATGTCTACGTGCGCACAATGTACTCCGTATCTGCTTCACCGTAATTGTTTGTCTGGGGCATCTTGGCAGTCAGCTAGCACTGTAGTTCTGCAATGGTCTGGATCTCACTAGACAGACCGCAGCTACTGCACTGCACTGTGTAATGTGGTAATTGAACATTAAACCTTGAAAAAGGCCAATTCGCAACGCTGTTCCCGCCCCGGGCGCTTCCAGGCCTGGCGCAAGCATCGCATCAAAATCAAATCAATCCAATCAATCCAATCCGATATTAGCGCCTCCCGCTTCCCAAAACATGCGCATGGGATCCCCCTCCAAAATT
This sequence comes from Trichoderma breve, assembly GCF_028502605.1. NCBI lineage: Eukaryota > Fungi > Ascomycota > Sordariomycetes > Hypocreales > Hypocreaceae > Trichoderma > Trichoderma breve. The sequence continues at coordinate 958,402 of NC_079233.1, forward strand.
ACCCACAAAAAAGCTTCGCCAGTCTAAAAAAGCTTGTTGTGTGACGGAATGGAACTGTACAAAGAGCCAAGTAACTGCATGTCCCCCTCGCAGGGTGGAGAAGAAGCTAACGTAAAGCCGTCAATCCACGACGTCATGCACGATTCAGCAGCAACGCAACGCTTCTGTTTTTTTCTCTCTTTGTTCTGCGACAGGGCGGCAAAGGAACGGAGAATGCCGTCCTCTTGCTTTTTCATTCGCTCGCCCGAGGATCGGTACCCGCGCCTGTTTGTAAAAAAGGACGCAACGATTACCAAATGATAGCCCTACTGACCCATAACCTCGCGCCTCGGTCGGAGAAAAAGAAAAGAAAAAGAACAAAGAAAAAAAGGTACACACGTATTCGAACCTTATACTCGCACGTTCCAATCTACAGTAGCCGCTTATAGTATCCAAGTACTGTACTTACCTCGGTGCCCAAGTACTACTGCGCTTACCTCAATCGACTCCGTACCTTACTTCCATTCCACTCCATAACCTCGTACAACATCAAGCAAGGGAATATCAAATCATCTCCAAAACACCGCCTGCATGCATGCATAGAACCAAAAAGCCAAGACAAAACCCTCACCTACCATATCCCACGTGCTCCCCCTTATCCCATCAAATCTCTCTCCTTTCAAAAACGCAAACTCGTACAAACATCGTTTTCTCCAACAGCCACCCCTCTTACCAAGCAACTGCATCGCCCTCTTCTTCAACTTGCACAGCCCCCCAAATCCACCTCTCAAAGATGAATATCGCAAATTAAGCTTAATTTTCCCCCCCTCACTCGTGACTCCGTTAGACAAATCGTATCGCTCCAGCCTCATTACTGATGATTTTGAATTTTTGATTTTTGATTTTCAACTACACTCTCTTTTACCCGGCTGCTTCTAGAACCGAATTTACCCCGCCGTCCGACTCGTCACCGATAACATCCCGACTCTCCAAGTCCAACGTTTCCGATGGGCTACACCTACACCAGTGTCTCAGCCTCTCGCCCAGGTTTAGGCCAAGATTATGGCCAAGGCTCTAAGGCTCTTACCAAGGCTTTGGCTCTGCCGCAGTGCCCCCTTGCACGGCGGATCTTATCGATTAACAACTTAGTATCGCCAAGCGCCCACGTGGAGATCTCACGTTGATTACTGTCACACTGCACAGCCGGAGCACCTCGATCTAGGCAAGCCGAAATTAAGGGTCCCATGAGAAATGAAGCATCTATTCTGCAGAATGTACAAGTATCGTGGAACCAAACCGAGTCGTAGTAACCATCAGGTGACAAGAGCATTGCGCCCAGCATAAGTCACGGCGTGAGCGAGCGATCCCGAACCTCCCGCCAGCATGTCCGACGACGTCACGGCTTTAGGATATCAAACGGCCTTAGTCAGCGCCGGCCACACCTCACCAGGAACAAGCCGGAACAGAAAGCAGAAATAGGCAATTGACAATGCCACCGCGCCTCTGCTCAGAATCCCGCCCGCAAAGTCAATTTCGCCCTCGAATGCCGCATCTGTCCTGCCGCCGACATGCTCAGCCTCGCATCCCTTCCCGCATCAACTTCCCGCATCGGCAAAGGTACGGCAAGATACGCATCGACAAAATACGCCGCCCCGGCCCCATCCCACCGGAAGCAGCCAAGACGATCTAAAGGATCGCTTCAACGTTTAGCTTGCCACGCTTGCTTCCTAAGCCTCCAACCGCCAGTTGCCAAGTAGCAAAAGATCAGAGGCCATTCTCTCCTTGCTCATCATATTTCCCCAAGCGCTGTTGCTGCCTGTTAGCATCGGATTCCCAGCTCTGACAGATTAGAGACACCCTAGAACTTACCGGCAGAATAAGCCATAAACCACGTCAGCGATGCTCCGCCATCCAGCCACTGGGGGCTAAATGAGCGTGAGCTAAAGAATTCCCAAGCCTTCCTTGGCTCAACCGACGCATAGCTGGCCCAAATGATGCCCTTCCAAGCATTGCCAATGTCGTCGATCCGCCCATCGCTGAAAAAGGCATCCCATTCTTCCTGTACAAACTCCTTGACCCTCACAAACGGTGTCGAGGGTAGAATAGGAATCATGTGGATCCCCTGAATTGCCTCGATGTTTGGATCAAAATACGTCGTGTGGTCCACCTTGTTCTCGAACAGGATGCCCGCGACCTTGTTGCCAATAAACTGCTTCGGCTGTACCTCGTTGTCGCTTTTGTACAGGTAATAATTCTGCAGGCTACGGGCAATGATGGAGAGCTGCAGATTACCCCTATTACATTCTTGGCATCAGCTATTTTGAATTTCTCGGATTTTAAAGGGGCAAGCGAGTAAACGATGAAAGCAAGAAACAAGCAGAAGACGCGGACATCACCAGAGCATGAGCATGAGGACTCTTGTCTCTTACCTTGCCTCTAAATCGGCATTCCTGCTGACCTTGCCCCACATCTTGATGGCATATGCATGCATCATGTCCTCAGAGCTCGATTCTTGGTCCTACTGGTCGTTAGCTATCGAGAAGTCATGCCGTCTTGAGAGTACAATTCACCTTGCCATCCATAGCGGCATAGAGACCATGTGCCCAACTGTGGCCGTGGTACCAGTCAAAGTTCCGCCACATGGGAAACAGCTTGTCCTTGGCACTAGGATTAGCCACATCTCGAACCAGCGCATTGATATAGTCCTTGTTCTGCTGCAGCCAATTCGAATCGAGATGGCCAATGATTGCGCCAGCGAGGATATGATAGCCGTAGTGGAAGTGATGGTCATTGTAGTACGTGTTTCCAAAGTCAGCACCGGAGTTTCCGGTAACGTAGCTTGCCGACGACACGATACCACCCCAGGCAGCTGCAAGTCGTAGAGTTAGCATCTCACAATGGCCTTGAAACGAAGTCAGCAATAACAAGCAGCAACACTCTACTTACATTCGTACACAAGAGGAAACTTTTGTTTGTTGGCCGCAAACGTGCCAAACGCCGCCTTGAGCTGACCCAAGCCAGTTTGTGCTAAGGCATCGTCCCCTAGCATCCATCTGACCACGTAAAGAATGGTTGCAAACTTGGCCAAGGCCTAGAGAGCAGTTTGTCAGTTGAATTTCCATACCACAGCGAGAGAGACGAGAAATCATCAAAGATATATACCTTTCCGCTAAAGTACATGGAGTCTAGATTGCTCTGCGCAATCATATTTTGTGCGATTTCCTTTGCGGCTGCCGCGTGGATAATGCTCTTCGCATGACTTGATAGCTTCTCCATGTTTCCTCTTTCGGGGTCCCAGGGAGCAAACGTCATGTCCACCGGCATCTTGGGCTCAATCATAGTCCATCGATTCCCTTTGACCAAAGTGGCAAGGCCCTTCGTAGTAGATTGCAGTTGCGCTTCCCGTTGTATACGCCTCTTTGTCTCCTGATCAAACGAATCGATATGGTGAGGGAGAGCGTACATATAGAGGTTGCCAGTCTGATGCCCGTCTATCTCGAAATTGAACGAGTAGCTGCCTTCATAACCGCGAGCCGTACCTGTCAATTCGAGCGTGACGGGCCAGATGCCGGCGCCATCATCCAAGATATCCTCGGCATCCTGGCTCTTCGGACACTTGCAGACCTGAATGATGCCATGAAACGGCTTCTTCGATTCAGCTAGTCCATTGTTGATAACCCTGAGGTCCAGCGGATCCCCTTTCGTCGCCCAAGCATACATCAGCCAAGTGGCTCCATCCTCGAGATGAAACGTGAATTTGGCTACGCCATGCTTGAGTTCTCGTGTTACCCGAGTCATAGTCTTGAAGAATACACCAGTTTGAATGACGGGGGTCGATCCGCTATACTGTGCCGTAATGTATGCCATTCCTTGCACCAGGGGAAACGATATAGCGGGTGGAGAATTGTCGTCTCTGCTCAGGTGAACCCGCGCCGAGAAAGCTGTCATGCTGTCAATGGAAAGAATCGTTTCTTTTCCAAGCTCCTTGGCTGAAAGAACCAGGGAATGGATGCCCACCGGGTTGAGGTAGAAAGACGAAGCACCGTTAAACTTCTCTTTACCAAAAACCCTTTGGCTAGCCTCGGTGTGAGAACATGCCATGCCCCAGCTGGCCGTTATGCCTTTTCCTCCAGCCCAGGCCAGCGAGTAGGGAAAAGTAAATGTCGGACATCTCTGGTCGTCCAAAAAGAAGTTGGAGTAGAACTTGTTTGTCTGAAGCGGCGCATTCTCCCAAATGCCCTTTCGGGGAACAGGGTGGTCCTTTCGAGTGGGGATTTGGGAGGGAGGCAAGTCGACGCCGATGGGCTCCGCGAAAATGTTCTTTGATACCATGGTGCTTTCTTCTTCAGCGGTAGCGGCCTCCATATTGGCTATCCGTGTGTTGAATCTGACCGTGGTCTCTGCAGCTGGCACTTGAGGCAATCTAGTTGAGCCACGGGAAACGTTGCTTTCGCTTGTGCTTAGTTGACTGGTATGCGATTGGAGTGATGTTCGTGTTTTAATTGGCAGAGAGCTCGCAGTTACAGTAACTGTCGTCGTGAAGCTATTCTGAGTACGAGTGGAAGACTCAGTGCGTGTAGACTTTGAGACTGTCGTGCTAGAAGCCAACGTCTCATTCAACAAGAAGTTTCTAAAGGGAGAATGCAACCGAGTCCTAATCGGGCGCTTCGATTTAACGGTCTTTCCCGAGGTGACAAAGCGGGCTTGACCAGTATCCAGACCGGGTAGACCTAGAGTCTCTTGAGCGAGTATCAGCCAACAAATCCATGATATGAAACGATATAAAGCCATGATATTGGTGAAGATTTGAAAATATCCATGTATACATGGTGCAAGGTGTGTTTTTAACTTGATGCTCCCAAGCAAAGATCTTTAGATGTCCGAGAGAGACATATTATCAGAACCAAGAGGTGTCTCCAACGTGGAATTAAAATATCCATAGTCCCAGAGGAATGGGTGCCCAGAAGATGTTTTGTGGGGGACTTGATTCACAACCATGCATGACTCCAAATTCCCAGGGAGCTTGGAATGCAGACCGGCCACAAAGGAGAAGAGACAATCAGTGGTGGTTTGTTATCTTGGAACATACCTGTCTGACGATTCGGAGCTGAAGTGCTGGCCTCAGAGATTGTCGGCGGTACGGATGAAGCAATAACGATGGTGATTGTGGTACAGGAGGGAGATATCACAGAAGGTCAACAGATCGACAAAGGATGAAGATAAACCAAAAATGGCAAATGTACAGTGATGCTGAATAGGAGCTTGTAGGAAGAAAAGAGGTGCTGATATGAGGTACGAATCTGCGAATGCTAAAGAGTTAAGAAAGACAGCTCGCGTCTTTAGAATATTTGGTATCCTCTACCCTACAAAGGCCGAGCCGAGTTTGGCAAGAGGGACTCAAGAGGAGAAGCCCTTCCGATTACGCCTCTGTTGCTTTCGCCTATGATCGTCTTGTCAGCTGCCACTGGGCATAAGTATAGGTAGCCTGGTGATAGCTACTAATAAAGAAGCTCTATCCCAGTATTGAACTTTGTGCTACCCTCTTTGAGCGTGTGCTGGAAAACGTCCGCAGGTGGGTCACGGGCCACCGTTTGTCTTTCCTCTGTAAAGTTTGAGAGTCTCGCCCTTTTTGGTGGAATTGGTTGTTTAGGCCTAGACAGGAGCTGAGCCGGGCTGTTATGGTGTTTGGTGTTGCCCCGGCGCTGGTATGAGCTGGCTTGAGACTTTTGAGTAAACAAACAAACCATGCGTTGTTTGAGGGGAAAATAAATCGATGACCGTTGTTGTGGAGCAGCTACATAACCTTGGGAGCTTGGCGGCTGCATGAGCGGGAGGATGGCAATTGCAATTGAGCCCGTGTGATGGTGTCGTGTCGCTTTGAATTGTTTGGATTGGTGCCATTTGCTTGCCTTTTTTTGCTGATTGCATGGTGAGATATGATGAGGTATCGTTGCATTGGCGTGCTCATGATGTGCGTTCGGGGATTGGTGACGCTGCACGAGTGTTACTGCTGGAATTCCATAATTTATTTGGTTTGTATCACGGAATACACATTACTTTCCAACCATATCCAATCCTATGCTATGCTATAACCCAAGAGCATTATATTTCCCCGTTGCTGCGCCTTCCCGAATGATCTTCTGTACTGTCTTGGTCACGCTATCGTCACGCGAGATTTTGCTCCTTGAATCTCTTGTAGGTAGCTTCGTAATCCCTGATCTAGCTTCTTTGGCCTTGCTTTGCTTCTTCGCTTTCTTCTTCTCGGCCTCAGCTTCTGATCGCTCTGCGTCTCGACGGCATCGGCGTACGTCCTTGTCCCGGAGCACCCAAGGCACGTTCAAGACCTCGCGACGAAATCTTGTACGCTTTTCCCAGAGCACTACCTCTTGAGCCGTGCTCTTCACAACGGCCATTCTCTCGATATTGATCTGGTGCTCGTTGCGGAACGACGATACACTGCCTTTCACGTCCACCACTGCGCCAACATCGATATCTGCATAAGGATCGGCTTCTTGTGCATCTGCACCCTTGTCCGTCCGTTGTTCGCCAGCGGTCGATTCGTTCTTTGCCTTTGCGGGAGCTGGCGGGGTAGTCACAGCAATAATATTTCTACCGCTGCTATCATCAATGGTATAAAGCCGCCGGTTGAAGAATTGCTCGATGGCGACGACGATGCCAACCACTCGCACCCATTTTATCGGGAGGTTTCTGTAGAAGAAGAAGTTTTCTCCTATAACCACTGTAAGTTTCAACTGCCGTAATTCAGATTGACACCTTTGGATGCGTACCTTCAAAGCCAGCATGTTGATCTAAGGCGTGAATGTCGGCAGCTCGTAGCAGACACCAGGTATTCACGGTAGGCGATAGGTGGAAGCAGTATCGCGGATAAAGAGCAGCTTTGGTAGCCTCGGTCATGGAATGCGCGTCCTGATGCCTTGATTCACTGGCGAATCAAGCGCATGCACCCGTACCCGCGCAATTGGCTTTGCGCTCATCGTCTGGTACGCCGTTGAAGGAGAAGAAAATCCAGGGTTGGAGCAGATGCGTCGTGGGAAAGGCCATTCGTTGCCGTGGCGCGTCACTCCAAGCCCCGCTAGCTCACGGAAGCTTGCAGCCTTGTAAGCTGCACATGTGAACTCCATTCCATGACTTCTAAACATCAGTGCTAGATGATACGAATCATCATCGATGTATTTAATTTACGTTATCGACCAATACTTGTATAGAAAATCTACCCAGGCACACTCAGCGCCCGACTGAGGCTGTAAAATACAAAAAATGTTTCCGAATACCATGTGCTGCGTAATGCGACGCCGTAATCCCAAATCCCGAATCCTTTTCCCCTTGCCCTGTGAAATAAAACAGCCTAGCCTATATCCCATACTCTCAATATCATACGCTCCATTGGCTCTACCGGCGAGACCTCGTCGATCGGCGACCCGTGCTTGAAGCAGGTTTCTCGTCCTTTGTAGAAGCCTTGGCCTTCTTAAGCCTTGCTGCAGCTGCTTGGAACGCCTCCTCTGAAGGTTCCTCTTCATCTTCATCCACAGCGCGCTTCTTTCCCTTGCCCTTCTTCCCCGCAGCGCTCTTTGCGCCGTACTTTTCCTCCAGGTGGCTGAAGAAGTCCCCTGCGCGGTCTTGCTGCCGCTTCTGAATCAGAGCTGCTAAGTCGTCTTCTGAGCTCCCCTTGCCTTTCTTGCCCTTTGTCTTGCCGCCAAAGATTTTGTCGTGAACACCAAGCTCCTTGGCCAGCTCCTCTGCTTCTGCTTCCTCGGCCTTTGCCGCCTTGGCACGAGCGGCGCGCTTTCGCTTGTTTTCCTTCTTGTAGGCTGGGAAGCTGGGGACATCACCCGTCTCAATTGCTTCGTCGATGATCTTGCGAAACCGCTCGTCGTCCTCAACAACGTCGCTAAGCATTACTCGTTCGTACACCTGGTCCATGTCGCCTTCGCACTCTTCGTAGGCAATGAGGAGGTCATCCTTCTCTTCGTCGGAGCGCTTGTACTTCGCGGCAAACTTCTTGATGGCATCTTCGGAGATGGCATCCTTGTATTGCTCCCGGTAGTATTCGCTCCAGTCGAAGCCCTCCGAGTCGACAATGGACTCGGATGTTGATCCAGTGGTGTCGTATCGCTTTCGTCGCGCGGGGTCTGACAGGACGGCGTAGGCGAATGCGATGCTCTGGAAGGTCTCATGAGCTTTTTCTTTTTCAGACTCGGAAACCTTGTCTGTAGCGTTCAATGTTAGCAATGGCAAGTGACGACGCCTCCAGACCTCTCTCTAAGCAACCCACCTGGATGATTCTTGAGCGCTGCCTTGCGGTATGCGCTCTTGACCTGGTCAGCAGTTGCGGTGCGCTCGAGCCCCAGGACCTCATACGGGTCGATTGCGGGCGGCTCGCCGTCGACGACATCTTCGTGGTCCGACATTTTCAAGGCTCGATGGAACGCTGCAAGTTTGCGTTGCAGTGCAGAGTCTCGGAGGAGGGTAGGCTGATCAAAAGCGAAGCTCTTTAGCTGGGTCACGCGTCGCAACGCGCTCAGGAACCCGTTAAGCTTAATGGAGTCGGCAGCCGGGATCCACTAACTGCCGCCCTATATCCGGAGGTTGCAGGCCTAAGCTCACTAATACTGACTGATACTGTAGAACGCTGCAACTTGAACTTTCACTGTCAAAATCAACCTGAAAGCAACCAGCAGCATTGGATTCCTACATCCGAATTGGTTGAATGCAACCTGGACATGATGGATTCCTCAGCGGGCCAAGATCACAAGACGTCAATGCAACATGCATTGGAGCTGGCAAAGAAATCTCCGCCAAAGCCGACAAACTTCCGTGTCGGCGCCATCTTGAAGAGGCTGGAAGACGGCCACATCTCTGCTGAAGGCTATACCTTGGAGCTTGAGGGAAACACACATGCCGAGGAGTGCTGTCTTTTGAAGCTGGCAGAAGAACATTCCACCACCGAGGAGGGACTAGAAGCTGTTATGAAGAGCCCGCATGTCCTTTACACCACCGTCGAACCCTGCTTCAAGCGGCTCAGCGGCAAGCTGCCGTGCGTTGAACGCATCCTTCGCCAGAAGTCGTGGATCAAGAAGGTCTATGTCGGAGTTCTAGAGCCCGAGACTTTTGTCGGAAAGAATCCCGGCCGCCAGCTACTCGAGGAGGGCGGTGTTGAAGTTCACTATATCCCTGGGTTTGAGGAAGAAATCCTTGCGGTGGCAGCGGCTGGTCACACAGCATCATGATATTGTCGACCTTGCTTCATCTATCGCGGTTGGCCAGCTGACTTGCTGCCCGTGATTCATGGCACGTTCTCTGGATCAGAATTACAAACACGACGAAATCTCAGAGGCGGGTTTATTGCGCCAATCCACATAATGCGAGCAATTTTAGACATTTGGCGTCGTCATCTCTTGAAGAGACTACACATATGGGTAGGCTTTGCGCTCAAATGTTAGACAATGTGTACATATTATATGGTGGGGAAGAGAGAATCTGATATCCTGGCAAGTATTTTATGGCCAGGTCATGAATAAAGGCTCTTTTGTACATATCCAAGCTGAATTCTCCTATTATGCAAGGCAGTTCATTGAACACTGCATGTGATGGAACTGCACGTTCCTGTTGGTGACAAAAATAGCGACGAATCGAGATGGTGTGGATGCCGTAAACGCGGGGTTGTACCGCTGATGAACCTTGCCTTGTGGCTGCGGAGATGCTGTAAGACGTCTCATCCCTTGGCCTCACTTCCAATGACTTGTATCATCGATCAATTGGAAAACAATAGACATGGAACTTGATGGTTCACGTTTAATAGTACTCATGGATGACTAAAACAGCCACTGACATCCAAGCCCAACATCTGCAAGAAGCCAAAGCACAGGTCCAAAAGCTTCACTTTCACGACTCCCGCCGTCTCGATCGCCATCCCTGGCTAGTGGATCAGAGTGCCCAGGCCCCAGTCAATATAATATCCGGCCTCCCATCGGGTCTCCAGCCGATCCCGTGGCGTCCGGTAAATGAGGAGAAATCCATCGTATTACCCGACACGACAATCCATGCCCGCGTGACGTCGTCACGGAGAGAAGCTGTTTATGAGCTGATACTCGGTGTACCTGGCCCCAAACGCAGGTTCCATATAGAGCTTCACCAGCTACAAATAAGCTTCATTCCTCTCTTCTGCTGTCTCCAGTTCTTGCGTCATCACACTCGTCTAGAGCTTGCAGCCAGTCACAGCCATGCTTGAGCAAAAGGTAGTGACTTTTGAGCCGGGCGATGGTTTCAGCATCGTCGGCGCTGAAATCTTTGTCGACGAGCAAGACTACGAGGGCGTCCATATTGCGGCAAACAACCTCTCGCAGGACTTTACCAAGGTCACCGGACAGCGCTGCAATCCAATTGTCAAGACTCGCCCTTCGGCTCCACCGGCTCGTTCATGTATCGTCATCGGCTCTCTCACTAAATCGCCCTTGATCCAGCAGCTGAAGGAGCAAGGCAAGATTGACCCTAGCCAAATTGAAGGTAAATGGGAATCTTGGATCACAACAGTCGTACACGAGCCCTTTGATGGCTATGATGATGCCCTGGTCATTGCTGGGAGCGACAAGCGAGGAACCATCTTTGGAACCTACTCCCTCTCGGAGCAGATTGGCGTATCGCCGTAAGCTTCCTCCCAAATCACAGATTGAGAGTAAATTTGTGAATTCTGACAAGCCGCCAAACAATAGATGGCATTGGTGGGCGGATGTGCCCCCAAAGAAGCAGCAGCAAATCTACGCTTTGCCTGTAACCACAAGCAATGGCGAGCCCAGTGTCAAATATCGTGGCATCTTTATTAACGATGAGTGCCCTGGCATGGACAGCTGGGTACACGAGAAATTCGGCCCCACGTTTGATTCCAACCTGTATCATTACATCTTTGAGCTTCTCTTGCGCCTCAAGGCCAATTTCATGTGGCCTGCAATGTGGAGGGGATATCCATATCCGGGACGGTCGTTTTTCGTGGACGACCCCAAGAACCAGGAGCTTGCAGATACTTACGGTATTGTCATGGGCACTTCTCACCATGAGCCGATGCAGAGGGCCATGAATGAGTGGTCTACTACTCAACCAGGAGGCACCTGGAATTGGGATACAAACAAAGAAAAGGTCACGCAGTACTTTGAAGAGGGAGCCGAGAGAGCTGTGCCTTACGAATCCTACTTTACGATGGGAATGAGAGGCGAAGGCGATGTACCAATGACCGGAGGCGATCCTGTAAAGATCCTCACCGAAGTACTTGATGTACAAAGAAATATTATCAAGAAGAATTACGGCAAGGAAGACGGCGTTTTGCAGCTCATGGCACTCTACAAAGAGGTTCAAGGATACTACGAAAAGGGACTCAAGATTCCCGATGACGTGACCCTCTTATTTGGCGACGATAACTTTGGCAATCTCCGTCGTCTTCCAACAGAAGAAGAGAACAAGCGATCTGGAGGCTCAGGCTTCTATTATCATTTCCAATACACGGGCTATCCGCGCTGCTACAGGTGGATCAACAGCAACACCCTAGGCAAGGCCCTTCATCAGCTCCAATTGGCCCATCACCGAGGTGCCGATCGTATTTGGATCTTCAATGTCGGAGACTTGAAGCCTGTTGAAGTTCCCATGAGTTTTGCTTTTGACTTGGCTTGGGATATTAATTCCATCACGGCAACCACTCTGCCGCAATATTTTGAGCACCTTGCTACTCGAGAGTTTGGTGAACAGTATGCCGGTCGGATCGCAAAGTCCTGGTATGACTTCAACAAGCTGGTGGCAATTCGAAAACAAGATCACATTGATGCATCTACTTTTGTCATCCAGAAATACCATGAGTCTGACAACATCATTGCCCGATGGCGACAACTCTTGGGAGAAACCGAAGCCATCTACTCGCACATTGACGAAGAGCACAAATCTGCTTTTTTCCAGCTCGTACTTCATCCCGTCAAGGCCACTTACATATTCACGCAAGTGCGCGTGGCCCAATACACGAATCAGCTTTTTGCCAAGCAGCGCCGAAACACGACCAACACCATGCTGAAAAAATGCATCGAACTCTTGGATGCCGATCATGATTTGTTTGAAGAGTACAATTCTATTTCAGACGGGAAATGGGACCTGATGCTTCGCCAGCCTCACTATGGCTACGGCGATACTGGCGCTGAACCGTCGCGCAACATGATTGATGGGCTTTGCTATGTACAGACGAAAGAAGACTCGAATCCGAGTGTTGGCCATATGGGTATCGCGGTGGAGGGTATCGAAGGCATCAATCCCGGCCACATCAACGAGGACTCGGACAGAACCCATCCGTCCCGAGGCGGCCTTGAGCCTGGAGTGACTCTGCCTTTCATCACCCCGTATGGAGAGCAGACCCGCTACTTCGAGGTATTCCATCGCGGCACAAAGGAATTTTCCTGGGAGGCTCGGCCACAATATAAGTGGATCAAGCTTTCTCAATATCAAGGGCATCTGAACCCTCGAGACGACGATATCAGGGTCATCATCACCATTGACTGGTCAGAAGTACCCACTGATTTTGACGCCAAAGTTATAATTGAAGTCATTGGTACTCGTGATGGTTACGAGCAGGTCCATATGACTGTGCGCAACAGCCGCGTTCCCGCAGATTTTGAAGGATTCGTCGAGGAGAGCGGCCACTTGGCCATCGATGCCGGCAACGTAGTTACGGCACCATACATTCTGCATCCTGCTCTAGGTCGGCCAATTGCTGGAGCTGTCACTCTACCCCTTGATTACGATTTTAGCAAACCAGATGACATCCCATTCCTTCGATATCCGATTTATGTCTTTTCGCAGCATGACAATACTAATCTTGAGCTTCAGTTCAATATCACTCTTGAGACTGAAAAGACGAGCAGAATGCAGTACGACGTGCGCTTTGACGGAGGACCCATCAAAACATTCCGTCTCACTGACGATGAATCGAACGCTGATGACGTTCCTAGAGGCTGGGCCGGGGCTGTCATGGATTGTGTCTGGAAGAAGGGGCACAACTTGGGTACGGTGAAGAAGGGCAGTCACACTATTGAAGTCCGCTTCCGGAGCCAGAATGTCTGTCTAGAGAAGTTGATTCTTGACCTTGGCGATTTGCGGTACACGTACCTGGGGCCTCCACAGAGTGCCTATGTCAAGAAGGGAGAGAGTCAGGCTGTGAGTGTTATTGGGCAATTGGATAGCTTGAAGATTGATTTGGGATTTTAAAGGTAATTTTTCATATCTTGTCTATGAAGGGATTGGATTATGCAAGAAGGTACTTCTGAGCTACCAAGTAACTATTTTCGCTGGCCAAGGTAAATTTACAAGTCGTTTCCGATGCTATAATCATGATATTAGTACACGAGTCCGTCATACGCAATTAATATTCTCAACTTACCGCGCCACAAGCTTCTTCGCACTGACTTTCCGGTCAAAGAGTGCCTGTATACCAGCGACTACGCTATTCAAGCCGTCCGGAAGCACCTCGACTGGGTGAGGCTTGATTTTGCCCTCTGCCAGCAAGTGGCTGAGATACCTGTAGAACCAATATGCAAACTCCTGGTCCACCTTTGCTTGCTCCTCGTTGACGAAGCCCCAAGTATCGCCGTGAGATGAACCAACCATTGTGCGCGAAAGTTTCACGCCCTCCGGGAATGTCCAGCCCGGCTTGACGGGATCGACCATGTTGATTTCGCCGCCGCCCGATGCAACGAGCACCTTACTGATGGGCTCGTAACTGACGGAGTCGGAAACTGAGTCAAATGCAATCTTAATCTTGGATGGTCCTGCGGCGTCAATGATCTTCTGGACTACATCTCCTTCTCGGTAATCGATGATGTGGTCCGCCGCATTGAGAGATTTGACGAAGTCGATTCCATTGCCGGCGACGGTGATGATGGGACCGACTTTGCTCAGCTTGGCGAGTTGCAAAGCGAAAGCTCCCACAGCGGTGGCACCGCCCCAGATCAAGATGGGGGTCTTTCCGGCGGCAGGGTCTTGTAAGGTTGTTGGAATCGGTAGTTTCAGGCATTGATACAAGGCGATGGCGGCTGTCATGAAGGCTAGGGGAAACGCAGCGCCGGATTCGAAAGAGATGTTTGGGGGTAGGTGGAACGTTGTGGATGCGTTGACGACGGTATATTCGGCGAAGGTGCCGTGAGGATGGCGCATCCGATGGAAACCTGCGACACGATCCCCCTTCTTGAACTCGAAGACTTCTGAACCTACTGCCTCGATAATGCCGGCGACATCATCTCCAGTATTGAAGGCTTCTGGTTCAGTTAGCCCTCGCGTAGCCTGTGCAAATAGTTGTTAATATTATGAAGTGAGCAGTAATGAGTTAATTTGTCTTCTCATACCTTCCAATCTTTGGGATTCAACCCCGCAAATGCAACCTTGATGAGAACCTCCTTTGGCCCTGGTTTTCTGGTAGCATGTCAGTGAAGACTTGGAACAAGATTTAGAGAATAACCTACGGGATTTCTGTTTCCTTGATTACGCCACCGTACTTGGGCTCCGCATAGATAAAAAGTTCCTTCATGATGGCGACTTTGGCTTGCTGAGTTGAGAGATGGTGACTTGAGATTGGTATTAGTGAGAGATCATAGAGGGAGCAGTTTGTATATGTATATTAGGTAGGATAAGGTAGAGAATGGAAGGAGTACTTATAAAAGCTTCGGCAGTTAAAATAAATGTCAAGGCTCTATCGAATACACCATGAAACTCCTTGCCCGGCGTTTACTGTTGTTTGTTTCCCTTGAGCTCGATCATTCACAGAATCAAGCCCCGCCTCGGAAATAAGATAGTTGTCCATGGACAAGCAGACAAGGTGGTATTTTTAGGTAATCTACATTGCATTATACCAGGGCTGTTATTTACAATCACGGCCAAACACGATTTGAAGCAGCAATAATTTGGAGAAGCGGCATCATTTGGAAGGTTTCTATAACTAAGCCGGATGGTTGATCTCCCCGATTCTGCATCGCCAAGTCGAAATGAATCGCGCCTCTTCCACATTTGTCATCGCGTAATGCGGCGTCTATATAAGGCTCTGGCAATAAGAACCAGGAAAATTTGTCAGCGGCTTTAGCCAATTCCGATGTTCTTATACCCATAGTAAACCCATGGAATGTGATATAGTCCATGGAGTTTTAAGACAGAAATGCTATCCACTCTTCGGAGTATCGTTCGAGATGCTGGATTATTATTTTTTATGAATAGCTGGTCATCATCTGGTAATCTTGAGAGTTAGGCCGATTCTGACCAATAGGGAATGGAGCGAAAATGCCTATTGTCTTATAGCTCATAGATGAGACGAATAAGAATGGATCAACATATTAGTTGCGTCTAGAAAACGGGAGCAAGAGTCACTTCAAGAGAATCGCAATGTCTCAAATATGAATTAACTTATTGCCATAGGTCTGACCGTTCATACACCATGGAATAGCTCCTCCTTGAGAATATGATCATTCCGAAAATAAAAGACGTCGGGGCGAGATGTCTGTCGCTGGAAACAGGTCCCATGAGAAATCTCGCTCTCTCCATATAATTCACTGGCATTCTCTTTTACACTTATCGCAGATCTCCGTTGCTATTGTCTTGATGTTTTCCCAAGCAAGATCTTTGCATTGTGGCACGATGTAGCTATTTAGAACAAGCTCTGGAGGGCCGTTCATAAACCACCAGGTGCAATAATCCCACACCCCTCGGCTGGTGGTATCAACATCGATGATATGGCCGAGTCCGTTGCAAATATCTCCGTAGTCAACACAGCCGGCATTTCTGCAGGGGCAGATGAGGAGGATTCGAGTTCTGGTACACATTGAGGCAGAGGTTTGGGTTGAGAATAACGGATGAGGCTTTTATGGATAGATCAGGTATAAGACATCGGATAGCATGAGGGGATATTTGTTCAGCTTAATATTTGTTTGAGTTCTCTGGATCATGGTAATTCACCTCATGATAGCACTGCTTCACTCAGTGTCTGGTGTACATGAACAACGAGCATTTTGCACTCGGCATCATAGATTACAGGGTGGCATTCATTTTATCACTGTGAGTAAAAACAGTGATGAGCTGTCATATGGATTTTGTGCTACTGGGGCGTTTTCATTGTGAATATGAAGGAGGTGTACCTCGGCCTTTGGCGGGGAGATGGATGATTGGTATCACACACAGTATACAAGTACTGAACATTAGCCAGTAATACGCGCCTTATATAAGATGGATATTGTACACGGCAATGAAGACGACAGAAATCTGGTAAAGTGATGATAAGCAGAGTGATGGACAGTTAAGTAAAAATGGAAGATAGGGATACTATTGGCTCTATAAAGTTTCTACAAACCCCTGACAAAGCCATCTCGACAACCGAATCTAATACGAAAATGTGAATCCACGATACCCATCATCCACCACGTCCTGAAGAGCCTTTCTGTAGTGAACCAGGCCTCCAACCCAGAAAAGAATGTTCGGCTTCCTTCCTGCGATATTGGCGCCGAAAATATACGATTTCTCCTTTCTAAAGAGATTCTTTGTTCCAAGCACGCGACACGCTTCCACGTAGTCATCCTCAGCTTGCTGGGTAGCCTCAATGAGGACTATCTTATCTGACGCCTCCTCTTTTCTCTTGGCCTCGGCCTTTGATATCAATCCCGTGATAAAGTCGACCTGGGTCTCGATTGTCGGTGGGAAGTTGTTGAATGGCGACAGAGGTCCTACGACCAAGAACATGTTGGGGAATCCTGCTTCGGTCACGCCCAAATAAGAAGTCGTCTTTTCAGCCCAGTGCTCCTTGAGAGATTGCTGGCGACCATTGATAGTGAGTGTGGTGTAATTTCCATCGGCAACCTCGAAGCCAGTCGCAAAAACGATGACGTCCAGCTCGTACAGCTTCTCATTAGTGAGAATACCCTTCTCAGTGATTTCCGTAATGGGTGTCTCTCTCAGGTCAACAATATCCACATGCTTCTTGTTGAACGTCTCATAGTAGGCGGGCGCAGTAATAGGCCGTCTAGCATAATATCCATCAGGAGACAGCTTTCGAGCCTTGACAGGATCCTCCACGATCTGAGAAATCTTCTTTCGAATAAATTTGCAAGCTTCTTCATTAGCCTCTTCGCTAATCACAATGTCGGAGAAAGCTGAAAACATGAATCGAAATCCGTTTCCTTGCTGCCAAAGCGATTCGAAGACACGTTCGCGCTCTTCCGCGCTGACGCTCATGGCCGGTATCGTGCTCTCTGGCACATTGTGGGCAGCGTAGCTGTTACGAACACCGTCCCAAATCTCGTCGTAATTCTTGTTGACGTTGTCTCTGAATTCAGCTGAGACGGGCCCATCTCCGTTGGGAACGATGTATTGGGGCGAGCGTTGGAAGGATATGAGCTCCTTCACTTCATCGGCAAGGGCAATCGTAACTTGGACTCCTGTTGAGCCACTTCCGATGACACCGACTCGTTTACCTTTAAAGTCATAATCTTTTGGCCAATTTCTGCAAGCTTTTGTAAGACCTTTGTTTCAGCTGATTAGTAGAA
Organism: Trichoderma breve; assembly: GCF_028502605.1. NCBI lineage: Eukaryota > Fungi > Ascomycota > Sordariomycetes > Hypocreales > Hypocreaceae > Trichoderma > Trichoderma breve. The sequence goes on from NC_079233.1 coordinate 975,945, forward strand.
AAGACGTACCCTGTGTGATATTTTTCGCCTGCAAATTTCTCGATTCCAGGAATGACCGGATAGTTCACCTTGGACCAAGTTCCCAAGGCAGTGAGCAAGTATCTGGTCTGGATGGTCTCGCCAGTGGACAATTGAGCAGTCCACAAAGATGAAGAGCTGTCGAACGATGCGGACTCTAATTCAGTGTTGAACTGCATGTACTTTCGCAAATCATGACGCTTGACCACATGCTTTAGATAATCCCAAATCTCCTTCTGAGATACATAGTGATTTGGCCATGGATATGTCAATAGATCCTCTTTATCCCAGCTGTATCTGTATACTTCACTGAGAGAATCACTGTTGGCGCCGGGATAACGGTTCCAATACCATGTGCCTCCAACATCGGAAGCCTTGTCGATTAACTTGACTGAGAGTCCAAGCTCCCGGAGCTTATAGAGCTGGTAGATTCCGGCGAATCCAGCTCCAACCACAAGGGCGTCGATTGATGGCATGGTCGATTGAGAGTGATTAGATAGATGTTGTTGAGTACTAGATATTGTATGATCCATTTGAGAAGATTGGTGGAATTGATTCCGCTTTATAGCAGAAACATATCCTTCGTAGGCATCGCTTAAGATAGCATTACCAACGTAGAATTTGTCAGCGGGTCTGTTTGACATCTATTTCATCCACGGAGACCTTTCCTGGATTGCTAATGGGCAAGGAATTAGGTACATCTCCCGAAATATTATGTACACATTTAGCCAAGGCATGCAGAGCTATTTATCTAAGTATTTGTAATAGACCTTAGGCGAGAAGCTTTCTCACATCATCGCATTCGTGGAACTTAGTGGTTGCGGAGACACTCGCATAAAATCGTTTGTTGTTAATCAAATTACTGGATCTATTCCTTTCGGTGTTAGCACAAGTGATCGGGGATCAAGTCTGACCCAGTCTTTCCGGATAGATTCTCAACGCCCCATGCAGATGATTACTCGTGGTCACTGCGCCATTCAAACTATTGGCGTAGAAATAGGGAGCTTGTCAAGAAATAAGATTCGACCTGATACGTGTATATGTTAAATATGAGCTACGAGCCACTACGCAATGAGGATATAGAAATATCGTGGCACTATGGCACCCTGTCATATGTTATGGTAATATTGCGAATTGCTAAAGCTAAATATTGTCGCTCCGAGGATTGTGTTAGTGGGAGTCTACTGGGAACAACGTTATGATTGTGCAATTTATGTCCGTTTCTTGGCAATGTGACAAAGCTCTTTTCAGAGCCATTATGATTCAGGAGGAGCCTCAGTTGCGTAGCTCCCTGCTTCTCTTGCTTGACCAGGAAAGGTAGCATTGAGGCGTTTTCTGATTCTTTCTTGACAATCACGCCACAAATATTTGTAACAACTTATTATCCACTTTAAGCCTCAAGTTGATTGCAAAGCATAGAGTTAAATGTGACGTACTGATATCGTTCAGTAATTCTTAAAGATATTGGTGGAAGCGGCATACACAAGTATACATGTAGTCTAACCTGTTGTAGAGATATCTCGACCACGGGCACCACCTCTTTAGGTACTGCCTTTGATATCCGTTTATTACTAACTTAATCTAGCAAAGCGTTCTAGAAATCTTATCTGAATTTGGTAAAGTACATCAGCTTATATACTAAATTACATGTACCTATTTTGATATATATCTTGCATCTTACTGTACTCTGCGACACCAGATAATTATTATCATCACTTAAACAGGAGCTTCAGAACATGACGTTAATATATATCGTTTCAGCACGCACATGTAACTTTAAGAAGCACCCAACGCTCTCGGGCAGCTTCGAGCAGCCCAGCTTCACCGCTCTTCGGCGGGTTTCAATTCTTTTAGGCAGCTAGGTTCGCATAGCCGGTTTAGTGCGCTATACTCCGTAAGCCGCCCGCTTACACAGGGGGCTTTCAGCATAAACAGCATAAAAGTAATAGAATTGATAAAATTTTTAAGAGTACTTTAAAATATAATTTTTTATCTATGAAATTATAGAGCTTTAGGTACTTATATAACGCTTTGCTGAATGTAGTTAGTAAAACACTGGCTTTATCGCGGGTATAAAGAGGTGCCCCTCGAGCACATTTCTTCCCTAACTGGGAAAATCCTGTACATTTCAATGACCGGCTAACCGCTAGATAAGTAGCAGATGTAAAGAACACACCGATACTTCAAACAACAGATGCAGTCATGTATGTAAAGAGGGTGGCGTTGGAAGACGCCCAAGCAGAGAGATAGTGCTTGGAATGTACAAGAACTCGCCATCACTCAGGATTCAATATACCAACAGGCATTCGCAGTTAGGTATCCTGAATGACTAAAATCTTGCTCAAATAAGCTCCTGCAATCACTTGATCGTAAACTCTTGTCAGCGCTGCTAAGAGGGCCTACCCGGTTAATTTACTTCTAAGCCAAAGCTTTGAAAGCAACATTGTTTTTGAACAGTTAGTGGGAAAGAAAACGAAAGGCGCGCTTCAAAGCATGGTATTGTTTCATCAAAGGGACAATTTCACAATTTGAAGTGAAACGTATGAGCCTGATGACGGTTACCTGTCTAAATCATAGAGATCTCTTTGATGAAAAATATGTAGCCAGACTACATAAAGTAGCGAGGATATCCAGTTGCCGCTGTGACCATACCGTCAGAAATCGTCAAAAATTGCTCACTGTCTATACTGAACATATCCGGAGGCGACCATCTACATAGAGACTAGATGCCAAATCTTAGAAGAAATGAAAACTTCCCAAAGAATAAAAAATGCCGTGACTACTCAGCATCTTATGTCGCTATAAAACGTAAACTTTCCTTCAGATTGCATCAAACACATATACTTAACCCGTGTCTAAGTTGGTGAAATGAAAAAGAGAAAAGCGAAGAAAAAACATATGCCGCCCAAGGTTCTGGCAGAAAGAATTGCACTATGCATATCCTGGTCCGCTCTTGGTCCGCAGTTCAGCTTACGTCTAGTTACCTACACACATGTAGAAAATTCCACACCCTCTTCACCATGGTACAGTGCTAACTTAGATATCATTGCAATTACCTACTCGTTCAAGCATGATATTTCTCAGGTGTCATTATTATTTATTGGCTCTTCAGCTATGCAGCTAAGATGCCCTTCTGTTAATATTTATACTGACGGCAACAATGAACTGGGTTTATTTTAATGTGACTATCTTCCCCTCTCCACCCACCTCGAAATATCTACTTCAGTATCTTGCTGAAACAAATGGATGAATCCCGCCTTTTAATCCCTTTGAACATTGGCAACATCGAAATTAAAAATCGAATTGGAATGGCAGGGGTCAGTCGGTTTCGGGCTGATGATCAGCATGTACCGACAGATCTCATGAAAGAATATTACTGCCAGAGAGCCTCTGTGCCAGGAACCCTCCTGATTACCGAACCTAATCTCATATCAAAGAGAACTGTTGGTTTGCGTAATGCACCAGGACTTTTTACACGCGAACAGACAGCTGCTTGGAAAACGATTGTCGAAGAAGTCCACATGAGAGCAAGTTATATCTTTGCTCAACTATGCGTACTGAAACACGAAATACTGGGAAAGGAGGCGACCATCATCAGAGGCCCTAGTACCATCTCTTTGGACACAGATCTCCCTACGACAAAGGCTATGACTATTGAAGAAATCAAGGATACTGTACAAGATTTCGTACGGGCTGCGAAGAATGCAGCCGAAGCAGGCTTTGACGGCGTGGAGCTTCTTGGTGCAACTGGCGATCTCATCGACGCTTTTACTCAGGAAGATACTAATCAGCGTGACGACGAGTACGGTGGTAGCGTTGAGAATCGGTCTCGATTTCTTCATGAGGTTATGAAAGCTGTGGCCCATGCAATTGGGATCAAGCGTCTTGGACTTTGCCTGAGCTCAAGGAGCACTTCCCAGGACGTCAGACTAAAGGAAAGAGCTGCTCTCCAATTTACAGACGTTATAAAAAGAGCAGATGATTTGAAGATTGCTTACATTCACTTGACTGAGCCACATATCGCAGAGTGGAATGGCATTCGAGATAATGAATGGTTGGATTTTGCGTGCACCGCTTTCAGAGGACCGATTCTTGTACAAGGTGGTTATAACCCAAAACTAGCCAGAAAACTTGTTGATGAACGCCATCCAGACAAAAATATTGGGGTAATGTTTGGGAGGTATTTCACGTCAAACCCGGATCTTGTTTTCAGGATACAGCATGATCTGGAGTTCACTCCTTATAGCCAACAGGACTTACTCGCCACCAAATCATTCAAAGGATATACCGATTACGCATTCAGTAGGGAGTATCTTGGAAGTCTAAACATGTTGACTCAGTTGCTCTGTTGAAGAAGCTATGGCTGGAGAAAGCTGGTGGTAACTACTTGATGCCCTCTGAATATTACTATGATTTGGCTATTTGAGATATCTCCCACCTTCAAATGCTACATTTCAACTGTTTTCTGCAATAGCAAGACTCTCCGTCTCTCTAGTATGATATCTACTTCCAATGGTATGACTAGCAGCTGAAATTAAGCTCTTCATTAAAAACGGAACTTATGTTTACTGACATGCGTGCCTAGGACTTGCAGCCACTACTGTTTTCTACTCTTTCCGAAATAGGCAATTTTATCATCCATGGTATATTCCAAGACCGGAAAGATGTGTTTGTTAGCTCGCGGAGATGCGGGGCTCCCGCGTGGTTCCGAGATGCGCGTATTCTGCTCGTGTAAGCAGTTCTTCCAATGGCGCTGCCGGGCGAGATAGGGGAGAAATACGAAGGTTGAACGAATGGGTTTTGAGTTGAAGGCATTGAACTCGGGCAATACTTGCAGGTAAATAGCTCATGAAGAAACCCGAAGATACATAGCACGACTACGGCATATGCCTTCTTTGCAGCGGTCCGCGGGCAAACTACCCCAAACATCCGTTTTTACGATGTCCTCCAAGGTAGAGCGCATAAACTAAGCTCAATAACCTATTACCCAAGATCTATGGTTCCACTGAGACGGAAGTGACGGGTATGTTGTATGGTAAAATTGCATCCATTAATAAGAACAGCAGAAAGAAGGCAAGAAATTGCGAGTTTGCGCTAGAACTTTGTACCATTATATACGTCATTAATACATGTCCATTGGAAATCTGAGGACTCTATCTATTCTGCCCATATAACCATTAATTTTGACCAAAAGCCTGCTGATCAGCCTGCATGCCTTTGAACACCCAATCGGCATGACGTTGCTGGTACTTTGCAGCGCCCTCCGGGTCATCACTCTTGATGCCCAATACCTTGGGGATGTGGAATCCTCTAGTGATAGCAGGTCTTGCGCTCAGCATTGCTTCCCACTTTTGCAGATTTGGGAACAGATCCAAGGGAACGTCCACATAGGGGCCAAAGATCACCCAAGACAAGGCCGCGATGTCTGCAATTGAAATGTGGTCTCCGACTAAAAATCCAGACTTGGATTTCGAAAGTTGAACGTCAAGGACATTGTAAAGCCGCTTTGTTTCAGTGACATATCGGTCAATTCCATACTGAATTTTGGTAGGCGCATAGCGGAGGAAATGGGATGCCTGGCCTTGCATGGGTCCAATGCCTAAATAACGACAACAATTCGTCGATTGGTCAGATGCTACGATTACGCAAGAGGGAGAAGAGAGAACAAAAGTTCTAGTGGACTTACCTCCATGCTGGAAAAATAGCCAGTTGTTGCATTCATAGTACTCTCTGCTGCCCTTGGGAAACGAGAGCTTGTGTTCGGGATCATAGCGATCAGTCAGGTATTGCAAGATACTTCCACCTTCAAACACTCTGATTGACTGGCCGTCGTCAAATGTGTCGACAATGGCAGGAATGCGACCATTGGGATTGATCTCAAGATACCATGGCTCTTTTTGGCGAAGAGTGCTGATGTCGAGGTGCTCTAGCTCATAAGGAAGCCCAAGCTCTTCCAATGCTGTGGTGATCTTAATTCCATTAGGAGTTGAGTCTGTGTATAACTTGATATGTGGTTGAGGTGCCATTTTGGAAGACTTGTGGCAATCTAATTTGTTGGTGTGGTGAAATAAACGCTTTTGTATTTGACTGCTGCTGTGAAACTTGTTGGAAATATTGTCGCGGATGCCAGGATGAGGGCCTAATAGTATATAAATACTTCTCAGACGAGTTGAATAGGATCCAAATGCGCCAGCAAACAGCTGCTTAGAAATACGTGCAGCACGGTGCATTGTATGCTACAGTCATTACTCACGGTAAAAGAACTCATTCGTTTCTAATTGCATGATATATAATGCGAGAAGCTTGGTAGGTTCCATCATTCAACGTGTGATGATCTCATAATCGAGACAGCTAATGCCCTTTTAGGCAATTCCTGGAACATGGCCTATTCCGGATAAGAGCACTTAAATCGTTACAAATCCGCGCACAAGAGACTTTAAAGGAAGAAAGCAACTGAGAAGCTGAATAATAACGTTTGACTGATTAGTTAACACAATAGTGCTTATCTGAAAGTATCATTTATTGCTATTTGCATAGAGTATATGGGTTCTAAACGACGTTCATTTGCTATCTTTGCCCGTCAGTTGACAACCCCGACTACTTCCACAGATCATACTAAATCTAGGCCCACGAACTACGACCTCAAATACAGACCTTTCCGACTGAATTCGCTTCCAGCTGAGATGGTATCTTCCGAGTAAATGACTTTGTCCCATACACGTGCATGATTCTCAGTATCAATGAATCATTGTATTTGGATGTGAAGATGCTTAACCCATGAGGGCGCCCAATAGGAAGCAGATAGCCTAGTGGCATAGTGCCCATAGGATAACCTACGCTGAAGATGAGCATAGAGACTTTGGGTGTCATGTCCCCATATGTTCATACCTGAAAAGGACGCGAGCTTATGGATATCACTATCAGTCGGTGCTATGATAGCGTCGATGCAATACTCCTTCAGTACGCGGTCTATACCCTCGGGACCAGCGGCTTGGCGGACATCTCTGACAGCATCATCCACTACAGAGGCAGGAATATCGTACTTTAATACATTAAGCAAAGAGTCTTGATTCGGGCAAACTAAATGAATTGTCAGATTTTGAACTACTTCAAACATATAGATGGGACTTATTTACCGTCAGAAAACTCCAGGTCAGGGTTCTGTTTGCTGAATTCTACAATATCTTCGAGTGAGTGGACCTTACTCTCTGCCAAATTATCTAGATAATCGGCTACGATACGCTTCCAGCCGCCATCTATATTGAATTAGGATGAATTCCATACCACTTGCTTTCTGATTCAACAGAGAGACTTACAACGAATCACTTGGTAGCTGCTCTTGCCTTCGAAGGTGTACTCGGAAGTCTTCTTGATCTTAATCGGACAAATGATCTTCGCTCCCAGGCGATTCAACTCGTTCATTGCGTGGTTCCAATGGTCTCGCTAAAAATTATTAATATGTGATCCAAATTGGTCGAGGTCTGACAGGGATGGCCGGGCATACTCGCTGCTGCAGGTACGTTTCGTCTGGCTCAAGAATCGTTGAAGAGAACATCCAATCATTCGGTTCGACAAACCCTAGACGGAGTCCATCGAGAGAACTCGAAAAGTCTGCTATTAAGCTCTTTCCGGCCATTGGACTGCCAGGCACTGTAAGAAAGAGAATCTCAGTCAGCGCAGCAAGATCTTGTGCTGTTTTAGCCATTCCCCCAAGGCTGTCAAAGGCATTTGTCAGCTTAAAGACACCATCACCCGAAACCATATCTATTGTCGGCTTCAAGGCGAATAGTGATGCTCGACTAGCTGGGGTTCGGACAGATCCATCTTTTCTACCCCAATAGACCATGGAGTGAAACCGGCCGCAACAGAAACTGCGGAACCGCTGGAAGAGCCTCCTGGGTTCTAAATTCGGGGTTAATAAATGGTAATGAATGAATTGTAGTTGTTGTGTACTGACACTATGTCCGAGTAAAGTGTCACCAGGTATGGCCCCCCCAATGATGTTTGGAACTGCATAGCGCTTTCGTATGCTAGACACAAGTTATTGAGAACACCAGAAATCTCTTCGTGATATTCGCCAAGCACGCGTTTCCAGATTTCCAGGACCTCTTTGAGCTTCTCAATTTGGGAGTCAAAATATCCTCCACAATCATCAAGAATAGCACTAGTATTTAGCATATGGGCGTGGATGACATCGATTTCATCGGATTCAGACTCTAGCTTCAGCTTCTTGCACGCGTCGAGGCCGCCAACCAATATTTTTCGTGCCTCATCATAATTGCCTTTCTCGTAAAGGAACCTAATTATGTCAAAACACTAACTTACACAACCAAATTATAATGAAGAGAACTCACCATGCGCAATTGCTAAGCAGACTGATGTAGTCTTAAGTTGGAGAGATTTGGGGAGACGAAGACGTATCAAGATAGCGTTGGTTCAACGCGACGATATGATTAACTAAAAGATTGCCTTGTTCCCAGTGTTCGTGTAGATACTGGCCGTTGAGCTGTTTTGGAAATGCATCATACAAGAGATGGGTTACTTGATCAAAGGCAGGCTGGTTTTGGTCTCCATTTAAAAATTGTTTTACCTCTTCTTCAACGGATCGAGGTAGTTCAATCGAGGATAGGTCGGGATTGGTATCCATGATCTGTACTTCAATCCAAAATCTCGGACTTTGCGTGATCAGAATTATTATTATTTAGCAAAAGATTGGCAGTAGAGAAACGGCTCTACTTTTATAGTTGCGAGGTTGGGAGGTCAGCATCACCACCCCCTCACTTCCAAGTTCAAGTTGTTGGCACGCCGCCAACGCAACATTCCTTTCAGTCGCAAGATATCTCACTCGCCGCCTCGATTTCGTCCGTGCCCTGGCACGAACCCGGGTCCTTTTCGTCATCTCGCTGGTGAATTATGCCCACAAAATAATGTTACATTGAAAACGAAGCTACGCAATTTTCAACCCTTTGGCACAAAATGACCACACGCAGGCTACCCTCAGACCAATGACACAGAAGCTCATGTCCATCTCCCCCATCATCCGGCGTGATCATATCTCCAGCACCTCGAGCCCTACACAGTGTGGTGCTGCACCTCGTGATTTCTTGATGTCTATCGAGTACCTGTAGGTGAGAAGGCAAGCCGTGATCTGCGGCCGATTGATGCATACAAGGGGTAAGTATGGTGAGCAAAGAACTTACCCACATTCCGTCCTGAGCATGCTCAATTTTCTTCGAACCACTTCCCTGGATAGCCCTCCAGTGCTCGCCACCAGTACTCCGCACATGTACATACAGTTTCAATGCTGGGTTCTGGGGATGGTACTTACCAACTGGACGACCATGTCGCCCCGATACATGTACCTCAAGACATGCATCTCGCTTGTTGCTAGTACCTTAGTACATAGGTACTACTAGGTACTTCCTGGTCAATATATAGACCTGCAAATGGGCAGTCGATAAAATCGACCACTGCCCCTTCTTGAATCAACTCCTGCCTTTCTGTTAGCTGGTTACCGTCACTCTTTCCATGGCATGAGCATTATCAGCTTCTTTTTTGGTACGTATGTACATGCCTTTTGATGGGATGAATTTTGCTTCCCCTCTTCTCTCAGGCTGTTTTCTTTTCTCCTTTGCCGAGACGTATCGCATCATGTGCTTGAATGCATTGGAAACTCCAAAAGCTGGCTCATCACCGACATTTACAGTGTCGAGATGGGCGCTGATGTTGCCAAAATACCGCGTAAAAAGTCTCCGGGCTGCGCAAAAAAGATTGCGTAAAAATGATTGTGTAAAAAGACTGCGCGCGTAAAAAGATTGCTCCTTCTCCGAATCACCCAGTTCACTGGGTATGCACCTGCTCTCCGTTAGTCATGGCCGCTCTTTCCACGACGAGAGCCTCGCTTGACACAACTCACTAAGCGAACACGTGCTTCTCAGAGGTATAAATTCCCCTTCACCTCTTCTCCGATTCTATCTTCTTTTCTCCTTTCTCCAGACACTTGCAGTGATATCTTTCGCCGGCTCGTCACTGACGCTCAAGAGGTCGGGACGAGTGTTGACATCGCCAAGGCCCTGCGTGAGGCGACTAACACCTTGGGATGATCAGCAGGTCTGGTTAGTACCCCGGCACAATTTTTGATCCATCTTCTCGCGCCCCTGGTATTACACTACCTCCAGGTGGCGCTGCTTCCTCTCTTCCCCTTTTTTTCATTGCATTCGGCGGCTTGTCTGCTGGTGCGAAGAAGAAACACCGTTGAGACCTTTCTGTTTGCCTCCGTCTTCGTCTTCATCTTCGCTTTCGTCACGAAGACCGGCTCATCACTGACATTCAGGAGCCGAGACTTGTGTTGGCGCAACGTGTCCTGTGTGATGTGGTTAGCATGGATTGGCAGGTTTGTCGACTACATGTACGCCAGTGCAGGTGCGGAGGATGTTGGAGCGAGATTCTTGGTTTGGTCTGGATGGCGAGGGGGAAAGGATGGGAGAATGGGAGGGAAGATGGGAGGGAAGATGGGAGGGAAGATGGGGGGCATTTTATAATGGGATGGGATCCATGTAGCCGCCAGCTTATACTTTGTATTATGACTCATGGGAAGTTGGACAGATCAAGATTTTTTCTCTCTTTGCGTTTGCACTGCCATCATTGTTCATAGTATGATGAGATGGCGTTTTTCTTGCGCAGGCTTCCAAAACTATATCTTGCTAGTATGTAGGTACCTGGAACCTAGAAAGTTTGTAGGAATCCACCGAGGGGTTTTTTGTAGGTACCTAAATATATATGGGAAAGATTGTCAAGATAGATGGATGATTGTTGGACTACTTTATTGGTGCATGGAAGAAGCTCAGTTCTGTATGGCGAGCTTCAGGCATCCATCCACCGCACCTAGAGCACGACGGACTGGAGAACACGCATGTCGTTGCTTTCCAGGTTGCAATTTTGCTCCCGCTCCTTGGCACTCTTGAACTGTAATGGTCATTTTAAGTTTGTGTATAAAATTTATATATCATACGGATTCCCAACTAGCTCAAGGTTTGAGAGAATAACATCTTGTGGGCGGAGGGCACGTCATGTCGCCATATGCAGAACTGGCGTTTTTTATTGCTTCCCATTAAGTTATCATTCTACACCTGAAGAATAACTTTTAGACACGCCGGACAAGTCCAGACTTGACGTCGTAAAGATAGCCGCTCGCATTCTCCCTCAGCTCACGACGAATGATTCTCGATGCTTTCAGCAATTTGACATCGTCCCGAACACTTTTTTCCAGGCTGTGATAATTAGCTTACTGCTTTTCCCAACTGGTATTCGATTGAAACTCACTCAGTAATGAACGGAAGCACCAGCTGGGCTGCATCCTCGATGGTAACTCCGTCTTCCTTCAAAACGTGGTCGTGAATCATCTTCTCAGTCATGTGAGTAGCTCCGCAGTCTGTATTATACAAATCATCAAAAGCAGGTTAGCCTGCGCTCAATACAAACATATACGGCCTCCGTACCTGTATGATGAATCACCATTATCTCTTTGAGGCTGCCGAGGAAGCAGTCCAAGGAAATAATTTGGGCGATGAGCGGAGCAACTCTACCACCCCCGACGCGTATGATAGCAGCATCTATGGGTACGTCAGCGACAAAGTACAGAAAGTAATTCCAAAGATGAGCTGTACCGCCTGGTAAAAGACTGAAGAACTCTTCAGGGTTGCATCTTGGGTCGAGACAGGTTACTTGAGTTCAGATCAGCAACGGGGCCTTGTCTACAATTGCACCACGTGGATCTTACTTATGAGTATCGACGGTCTCTTCGAACCTTGACCCTCAGAAAAGAATTTGTATGGCCTATGGGTCGTGGCAAAGTTTCTGTGGTCAAGCGTTTAGTTGGTATGCACGACGAAAATATGGGTTTCCCATACTTGTTTCGCTGAAGAATTTCGTCAACCGGAGATTCAGCCATTGTTTAATCTTGTGAGGGATGGAATGAGTAATATATTGTTGCTTGGCTCCTAATGCTGTTGTATATACTCGGGTCTCTGAGGGATTCAGTCAAGGCTTTATATATCTCGAGCTTGTCGCTTTGAACTGCCGCTGAAAAGGAGATATCTAATCATCCCATAGACCTTCCTGCCGGGTATCACTTCGAATTCCCGAGATCTTATGCCCCCCTATTCACAAAAAACGTTTAAGGAATGTATCATCGTCTCAGAGCGCCGGCAATTAACGTGTAATATGCTTTCGACTAATACTGGCCTTCACTGCTAAGTCAACTGCTCACTTTGGATCTAACCGAAACCGGGAAATGGTGCCCTGGCGGATCGATGAGACTGTATAGCGAACAATATCCACCAGTAGATCAATCTCTGTGTATGACTCGGAGCTCAGCAGATTATTTTGTGAAATTCGAAAGAAAAGAAGAAAAAGACAGTATTGAAGTTTTATAGATTTAAAAAAAGAGAAGTGTGTGCTACTTTGATCTCAATGTACCGATCTTGGGATGACTTGTCATTATCCTCTGCGAATCGAAGAAGAGCATACTGAAATAGCAGAGATGATACCAATGTTCTGGGAGAATTAGCGTATCATTTTGTTTCTTAATGTTTCATCAGGTTGTATATTCAATGCAGCATTGTCTGTGATTGTATTGTGCCCTGTACGACTTCGGTAACTTCCGAATCGCGGATTCCGTTCCTTCAGGATCACCACACTATTTTATACTAATCACTGAATGATTCCTGTACAGTTTTTATCATCATCTCTTTATGGGTTTATGGTCCCCTGGTAGTCTACAATTCGAATACCCGACTGTAAACTTGGATAGCCTATGGGCAATGTGTTACAATGAGGATGAGGAATCTTTTCAGACGACATAGCAGTGGATATTTCTATATAACAAGAGTCTCTGAACTGTAATAAGATGAAAAACAAATACTCCATCAGTTTAGACATCAGACACATACAAAGAATTATGTCAGACAAGCCCAAGATCCTCATTGCTGGTGCCGCAGGTCGCACCGGTAGCATTGCTACCAGGATGCTTCTTGAAAGAGGCTATCCTGTCCGTGCCATGGTCCACAAAGACGATGAGCGTGCTCGCAAACTCTCAGACTTGGGCGCTGAAATCTTTGTCGGGGACTATCTCGACCTCCGCTCTGTACGACGTGCGTTTGGGGGAGTCAAGCGGGCCTACTTCGTTTACCCTATGCAACCTGGCCTTGTGGAAGCGACAGCAAACTACTCCATGGCAGCTATTGAAGCCAAGGCTGAATTCATTCTCAACATCTCGCAGCGGACGTCCCGCCCGGATGCCACCAGCGACTCGGCCATGCATCACTGGCTTGCGGAGCGAGTCTTTGACTGGGCACCTATTCCGGTGACCCATCTTCAGCCAACAGCTTTCAATGAGTGGTTGACCTTTATGCAAGGGATGATTCGGCAGGGACGTTATGCGGTTCCGTTTGGACCAAATGGTCGCTTTGCTCCGATTTCATGCGAGGATCAAGGGGCTGTCATCACCGAGATCCTTGCCGATCCTTGGTCTCATGTGGGAAAGACTTACAAACTCCTCGGACCTGTGGAGCTGACGCCGCCTGAGATCGCCGAGATTGTCAGCAAGACTCTCGGCAGAGAGATTCGCTACGAGCAAATCTCTGGAGAGGAGTGGGTTCGGGAAGTGGCGGGCCAGGACATACCGTACCTGTCTCAACATGTTCAGGGTATTGTCCCGATGCATGAGAAGGGGATGATGGATGGGACAAACGATGTTGTGAAGAAAATTACTGGACGTCGCCCAGAGACGGTGGAGGACTTTGTCAAGAGGCACCGTGAAGTCTTGGGAGGATAAGTATACTCTGAAAGACTGAATGGGCTTGATACCATTGCTTAGGTTTTGCCTACCTATCATCAAGTGGATCTATGTGGTTGTATAAGAGGCTATGCATTCATGTATGCCAAATATTAATCACAAACTAAATAGGAGTATTTACCTAGGTTTATATCGCCACATAGAAGCATGATTTACATTATATAGGAAACATGTAATATGTATTGATCTGCGTTCATGCGCAACTTACCACTGAATCTGTTGACCACAATTTTCGTCATTAACTCCAAGAAAGTACTCATTCTCCTTCAATCCCATATGTACTTAGACAATGCCATGATCCTGTAGAAATTTACCGTATTACTTGTTGCTGAAGTGAAATTGCAATGGCAATGAGAGGCCATGCAAAACTTGATCAGATACATCATCAAATGCCAACTGTCACTGTTCTTAGGCAGCTCATAATACGCAGTATACTCAACCAACTGGTAAATGTGACACTAAGAGCAAGCTTTGTCCTCTTATATATCTCACCAAAGCGTTTGTCTGCGTAAACAACAGCAGATCCAGCCGTCGATCAGACGCGAATCAGTGTTATATAAGTTAAACTTTGACCAATCGTATGCATCAAATAAGCATATCCGACGTGGTGTAGTGGCTAGCATACCGCGCTTTCACTAGAAAGTCCCGCGGCGATCCGGGTTCGACTCCCGGCGCCGGAATTGAATTTCATTTTTTGCCAATACAGCGACTGTTTCACTTATTTCCATTTTTCCCTTGTGATTTTCTTTTTATTGCTGTTCACAGTGTCAGGTGAAGCTGTCTGGGGTGATGGAGCATATCCAAGGGCTGCGCCGGCTGATTAGCACCTTCTCTAACAAGAAGTCCTTTTATGGCCTGTGGTTACCAAGGTGTAGAAGACGCCTACGAACATTGCATGAGGTTATTGGAAACATGGAGCCATGGTCGCGCAGATGCTCTTTATGCGATACAGAGCCGTGGAAGCCAAGGATGAAGAAGGCCCTATTCTTGAATACCACTGATGTGCGCAGTGTGACAACGCCCGCCGTAAATAAGCGGACGAATGAATGACAGCACGGAGGGATGCTCCGAATACACAGATCAACACAAGGGTGCCGTATCTGTGAGTATTGCATAAGAGAACCAACGCCTACCGGCTAAGGTATGCGGTAGGTCTACTCCATAGGTACAGAGTACATGCTCCGACATTACCACAAGTTGGGCGTCAATATGTACATTGAGAGGTAAGAGAAATGGTCCGGAGTGGCAAAGGTGAATGCCTACATCTGCATACATGTAATGTAATGTATCCTGCATGCAACACTACAAACAATATGCAACGCTGTGATGAAGACAACAAGGCCGTTCCGTAACCACAATCTCTAGCAGACACCAGACTCAATGGGCTCAATGGCTACCAGCCAAATGAAGAGAACAGCACATCACAATCATTATTCTCGACAACTACAAGCTGATGGGCCACGTGCTGGGACAGAGGTCTGAGGCCCGCCTTGATGACGATGCCGCATCCATCAGGCTCTCGATAGCTAGAGTACCACAACATCAACATTGCTTCCATGGCCTGACGCGCCGTGAGGTGGCGTGAAGCGCGGGTGCAACCGACGGCTGCATGTCAATTCTCAGAATGCAGGCCCCCTACTCCTGGCCTGGCTAGGTGTCGAGAAATGTGAGGTTGAACCTCTCAATCGGCGATGAAGGAGCGGGTGCAGATGTTGCAGAATGCCGCAGATGGTGCCCAGCCAGGCAGAAAAAGAGGCGCCCTGTCACTTCTCTTGCCTAGAGCGAATCAGCCTCGACCTGCGCGGGCGGACAGTGGGAATAATGGACGGTGACTCTTTGGGAGGCCGACAATGGCAACGAGGCCCATGTCGGAGGCCAGCGGCTTGCGCAAGGGTGGGAGGGAAAAGATTTTGTTTGGCTGCTGCTGTCCGTCCGATGTTGGGAGTGGGTGTGCATCAATGAAGATGGGCATCTCAGCTGCAGATATATATGGTGTGTTGATGGCTGCATGGACACGCGGGATCTCTCAAATCTTTACATCAACGCATTACATATTCGTTCTCAGGCGTTTTTTGCCATTCAACAGCTACTATACGAGGCTGGATATCTACCAAAGGGACCTGTCTGCCTCTTCATCTCCATTCAGACCCATCTACCTACAAACAAACACGCATTGCCCAACTGCAGCGTGTAGGTGCATAGCCAGATCTCGACAAAGCAGCGTGCAGATTTCAGTGCAAGGCAATACGCAAAATTCACGGCCGACGAGCAAACGACACAACCAACAAGGAGCTGCAGGCATGCGATATCTTGCATGAGAAGCTCTCAGACCTCTGGCTGACACGGCACCTGTGTTTTCACCCCGCAGAACCCCGATAAGGGCCCTCTTAAAAGACCCTGTGGGGAGCTCTCGGACTGGCGTCATTCCTCGCCTCCCAAAGTCAAACCTCAACCCTCCCAACCATCGAGTCTCTTTCCAGACTCACGGGAAAAGAGCTGCTGCGCAGCTTCAGGCAGCTTCTGGTAGCTGCAACTCATCACGTCTTGCTGCATTGGCCGTTTGCTGTTCTTGATTGATTGGTCAAGCACGCCCCTCTTGCGCTTGACATTTCCAGAGCGATCCATTTATCTGCTTTTCTGTCCTTTGTTTATGCTCACATACCGTCTTTTACTCAGCCATCAATTGCTTTCACTCTTTACCAGACTATCTATACCCTCGCTTTCTACTTCAATATTTTGATACTTTTATTCTCATTACAGCGCTTTTGCTTTCTCCCTGATATATATCACTTACACACATCTTTGATATACATCTTGCTTCCTTCAAGTTGCGCAGAGCTTTCTCATGGCTGACAGAGGCAACCGCGGCAACCGCGGCGGCGACCGGGGCCGGGGTAGCGATCGAGGACGGGGTGGCGGCCGAGGTGGTGATAGGGGCCGGGGCGGCGATCGGGGTCGAGGCGGCGGTGACCGAGGCGGTGGCGGCGACCGGGGTGGTGGCCGAGGAAGAGGAGGCTTTGATCGCGGCGACTACGGCGGAGGCCGCGGGAGAGGCGGTTACGATCGTGGAGATTACGGCGGAGGTCGTGGCAGAGGAGGCTACGATCGTGGAGGAGGAGAACGCGGCGGTTATCGTGGTAGCTTCAGCGGCTTCCGGGGAGATGGTTCGCGAGGCGGCGGTCGAGGTCGGGGCCGGGGGCGTGATGTCTCTCCTGGTATTTCCAGGGCCTTTGGGTAAGTCTTTATCTTTCACATCATTGTCAACATTTGCCTAACTCATCCTGTAGCTACGGCGATGCGATTCCAACTCCCAATGCTGAAGTCGCCCAACTTGAAACCCAGATTGTCTCACTGCAATCCGCCTCGCTTGCATCCATCACCTCTCAGATGGCTGGCATGAGTGTTAAAGGCAAAAAGAGAGGAGGCGGCAATGTTGGCCCCAAACCCCCGCCTCCAATGAACGACCGGCTCCCTGCCAGGCCAGCGTTCGGCTCACAAGGCAGGCCCGTCGTTCTTTGGGCAAATTACTTCAAGGTCAATGTCACCCGTGATTCTTTCTTCAAGTATACCATTGAGGTCAAGAAGAAGGTCACCAAGTCGGCAGCTCCGAAAAAGGGATCCAAGCGTGGTGGCAAAGCCTCCTCAAGGCCAGCTCCCGACACAGGGGGGACACAGGAAACTGAACAGGAGGTCAGGGGCAGGGAACTTTTTCTCGTTATCAGAGAGACCCTTGCAAAGCTTTTGGAGCAAGACAAGTCTTTTGTCGCTGCCTCAGAGTTCAAGAGCCAGATCATCACGCTCAAAAAAGTCAACCTCCCTGAAAACCCCATGATCATCCAGATTCCCAAAGATGAGGGAGATGATGAGGTCTTGGAAACCTATCGTGTCCATTTTCACGGCCCCAGTGAGATTAATGTGGGCAGCATGAAGAAGTATCTGACGTCCTCGGCTGACGAGCCGGTTACCAATGAAGACGTCGCCTTCCCACGCTTCCCCGAAGCCGTCGATGCTCTCAACACCATTTTGGGTCACGGGCCAAGGAGCGATTTCGACAAAACCGGTACCATTGGGTCACACCGTTTCTTCCCCTTTGGCAACGACAAGGTTATCGAAAAGCTCACCCATAACTGGCATGCCCTGTCCGCCGCCCGCGGCTATTTTCAATCTACACGTCTGGGAACAGGCCGCATCCTGCTAAACGTCAACGTGACACACGGTGTCTTTAGGCTGTCAGGCTCATTGACGGACATACTCGACAACCTAGGCTTGAGGGCTGCTCCAAAGACCGACTACCAAGCCATGAAGAAACTCAGGGCCTTTGGTAAATTCCTGCCCAAATCGCGTGCTTGGAGAACCATGATTCTCGCCACAGGCAAAAAAATTCGTCGATCCAAGGCCATACAGGGGTTGGCCACTGCTGGGGATGTATTCCGTAAAGGGCGTGGTATTGCCAATCCACCAAAGTTTGACCGTGATTGGGAGTATGCGGGACCAAAAAATGTCCAGTTTTGGCAGAACACGGATGGAGGAGGAGGCCGATATATCACAGTCTTCGACTATTTCAAACAGAGTAAGCAACCCCCCCTCCCTCCTTTTTTTTTTTTTTTTTTTTTTTTTTGATATTTTTCTTTTCGACGTTCGTTCGTTTTCGAGAGATTGGGTCTAACATGAGTCGAAGGCTTTGACATTACACTGAAAGATTATCCGTTGATCGACATGGGCACTGACCAAAATCCCTTCACTTACATTCCGGCCGAGATGGTGGAGATCCAGCCTGGACAGGCGATCAAAGCCACTCTCACCATGGAGGAGACAACAGCAATGCTTGAATTTGCATGCCGCTCGCCATATTCCAATGCTCTGTCGATTAGCGCGGCCAGCCGTCAGGCTCTCAATCTTGACGACAACGAACTAGACAAATTCGGCCTCTCTGTCGACAAGAGGTTGCTTACCGTACAGGGAAGAATTCTCAATGCGCCGATGGTGAGCTATATTGCCAATGGTAAGAGGGCTGACGTAGCTCCATCCAAGGGCCAATGGAACATGAGATCAGTTAAGGTCGTCAAGCCAGGCAAGAGGTTTGAGCGCTGGACTTGGGTCAATCTCATGGCAGATCATCAGCGTAGGAGGGCCGTCGATAAATCGGTGGTGTTAAGTTACGGAGAATGGTTGGTTAGTATGGGCATCAACATCAACAAAACCCCCATGGATCCATTCCGGGAGGTGGCCGATCCCTCGAATCTTGAGAATGTCTTTGACTGGCTGAAAAAGAATGATGTCCAGCTCTTCGTCATCATCCTTCCCGAAAAGGACTCCACCGGCTTATATAGCAGGATCAAGACGCTGGGCGACTGTACGTATGGAATTCATACGAGTTGCGTAGTAGCCCAGCAGTTTGCAAAGGCAAATCCAGCCTATTTTGCCAACGTCGGGCTCAAGATCAACCTGAAGGCCGGCGGCACCAACCACAAGCTACGAGACGATTTTGGCATTCTAAGTGATGGCAAGGCCATGATTGTTGGCTACGATGTTACTCACCCAACCAACATGAGCCAGAGGAAAAGCAGCGATACTCCCAGTCTGGCGGGCTTCGTATCCAGCATCGACAGAGATCTCGCCCAATGGCCTGCGATAGCGTGGGAGCAACCTCCAAGGCAAGAGATGCTCAGCGACAAACTACTAGATGCATTTATGATACGGCTGGATACCTGGAGCAAGCACAATGGAAACAAATATCCAGAAAACATCGTCATCTACCGAGACGGCGTCTCCGAGAGTCAATTTTCCCAGGTGCTCGACAATGAACTGCCGATCATCAGAGAGGCCTGCCGCAAGAAGTATCCCGCCACCCAGGCCCAGCCAAAACTCACAATTTTGGTCGCGGTGAAGCGGCACCAGACTCGCTTTTACCCTACCTCAGCAGATGATATGTCCAAATCTGGCAACACTATCAATGGAACGGTTGTGGATCGGGGCGTGACCCAGGCAAGGTACTGGGACTTCTTCATGACAGCCCACGAAGCCCTTCAAGGCACCGCTCGGCCAGCCCACTATACCGTTCTTCTCGACGAAATCTTCCGCGCGAAGTTCGGGGCTAAGGCCACCGACGAGCTGGAGCGTCTAACGCACGAGCTGTGCTATCTCTTTGGCCGCGCCACCAAGGCTGTCAGCATCTGTCCGCCAGCGTATTATGCGGACATTGTCTGCGAACGGGCTCGCCAACACCGCCCTGAGCATTACGGAGCTGGTGATGATACGGAGAGTGTGTCAACGATATCCGGGGCCGGAGGTGGCACGGCAGGGAGACAGGTGCATGCCAATCTCAGGGATAGTATGTATTATATTTGAGCGATTATGATTGATGGGAACAGCAAATTTAGGATAAGCTGAGATTGTCTTTGAGAAGCTTATACGGCATAGCTTAGTATTTTAGATATTCAGCGGCTTTTTAAAAGAAATTGAATGCAAGCGTGTTTTTGAAAGCGGGACCTAGAATAGCAGCAGATGTCTTATGTTATGTGACGGCCAATTAGATATTGAAGCATATTGATTGCAAATATGGCAGGCATGTTTGTATTTCGTTTCCCTGTAGTAGAGTAGTTTTCACGCGTGAAGAAAGGCGAGCATATTGTTCACATGTGATGACGCTTTATAGATTTATATCGAACATATCATAATTTCTAATTCATTGATGGTCATTATGTATGAATCGGATTGCCGGCCCATTATCATCACACTAGATACAGAGTCCTGACTGCTCATGGACATGTACTCTCAATACTAGATTTGGGCTATTTGCTGCATCGAGTTTGTACAATGCAAAAAGAGAAGAAAAAGAAAAGCCTCTATCTAAACGAAAATATGCCGCCAAACTAACAAAAGAAAGAAGCCCAGAAAAAGACATTGTCTACTCTACAAGTTCGCTTTCGTCTTGTCACTCTTACGATTCGCCACAAGGCGCTTCATAAACTCATCATCCAACGTCGATTTCTCTTCCAATGGCTTCTTCGCCCATTCCTCATACTCTTTCTCTTCCTCCCACCACTTGTCCATCTCTGTCTTGGCCCACTCGGCTGCAGCCTTTGCGCAGAACACGGGCTCTTCTAGAGGCACGAGGTGGCCGCTCTTGGGGTGCGTGACCTCTTTTACGCGGCCGGCTTTGGCGCCTCCGCTGCCTCCGACGCCGGTGCCTGTCTTTTCGAGCTTTTCGCGGATTAGATGGGGGAGGGAGACGTCGCTTGTGGCGCCGAAGATGTATAGGACTGGGGGGCGGAGATGGGGGAGGCGGGCTGCGGTGTTGTTGCCCTCGGAGCGGTAGAAGGGGAAGACGGGGGGAGTGTCTGGATCGAAGTCATGATCGGGGGCGCGGGAAGGGTGAGTGATGAGTTTGCTGACGGGGTCGATGGCCGGCCAAAGGGGACGAATAAAAGTAAAGACCTCCTGGTGCTTGGTTGTAGTAAGGCGGACGGGGGTCTGGGATTCGTCCTGCTGAGAAGTAGACGAAGCCTCGACATCGCGCAGGCCGTACCGGATGAAGAGATCGAGCACACGAGGATCCCATGCCTGATAGAACGGTTTCGAGCGGAACGCGGCGGCGGCGGCGGCACGAGAAGGCCAGACCTCGCGGCGGGTGGCGCTGAGGGAGGCCGGCCCGCGGTATGTCTCGGGCGAGCTGGGAAGCTTCTTGGGGGCGGTGAAGCGGGCGATGACGGGGTCGAGCATGACGATGCCGGTGAAGAGGCGCGGGTGCATGAGGGCGACGTTTGTGAGGGCGTTTGCGCCAAAGGAGTGGCCCATGGCGATGATGGGCCGGGGCATGCGGAAGGTGTTGATGACGTGGAGGATGTCGCGGGCGTAGTCGAGCCAGTTGGCTGTGTTTACATGTTAGTATATTTACATATTTATTACGTGTATATTGTAGGATGGAAGATATGAGATGGGGGGTAGAGTGAGGTGAGATGAAGGATGAGAGATGAGAAGAGACGTACGGTCATTGCCCAGGTTGGCCGCATTGAGGATGCCACTTTGGCCTTGGTGAGCGGCATCAGTGATCCAGATGGCACGCAACCGAAGACCCTGCTTTTCCAATTCTTTCAAGAATTCCTCGTAGAGAGGCTCATAGAGTTCCTGGTTTTTGTTTAGCGCTCTGCATCATGATATCTTGAGGGTGAGAGTGGGACAGACCTTTGGAAAGCCATTTGCATGAGAGCCCACGATGGTGATGTCGCCTTTGCGCGGAGGGCCGCCGTTCCGGGGAGTGTATTGCTTTACGCTGAGCAGAAACGGTTCGTCTTGCGAGACTGCGGTTGCGCGAGGGTATTCCCGTATGTGCGATGCCTGGACGGTGTGCTCGCGGATGTCGAAGACGGAGGATGAGGGTGAGGAGGAAGAAGCCATGGTGGTGTCGCCCTATCTATGTATACGTGTGTATATACAGGATATGAATTCTAGTTATAACAAGGCACAAGGCAGAGGGGAATCTCGATGGCGGCTGTGCTATTTGAATTGATAAAGAGGAAGACTGAGTGAGAGGCCGTTTGTATCGCGTCGGGATTCCACGATAGTTGGTCTATATGTGAGTTGCCGGCTCAGCAAGACTCTTTAAGTTGATCGCTGAATCTTAGCAACCTGGCTTCGTGAATAGGACAGTCCTGGATAGTCTCAGCTCCATTCTTTCAGAAGCAAACGGCAGGCCGCATGCAAGATGCTCCTTATGGGCTCTGCTCGGCATGGCTGGGTTTTCTGGGGTTCGGGTGGAGATTGAGCCTCGGCAAAGACGATTGGAGATGCTGGTACCTGAATCGGGGGCCAGACAAACACGCTGGCAGATGTTCTGAGGCCGATTCGATTATAGTGGCGTTATGGCGACGGCTGATACCGTTTAGGTGCTGACTAGTGCAAATCTCAGCTTCATTGTCAGTATGGAGAAGCGCGCTTAGGGGCCTTAGGTAATGGAATAACGGGGTTTGAGAGGACACGTGAAGTGGAGAGAGTTTTGAAGCTTTTTGACACTTTCACGTTCAACTTCTAGAAACCCAACTACGAAATACCACGTATCAATGTCTAATGAATAGCATGTTTATTGCACCAACATCTTACAGAGTCACAAGCAACCAATACTCACGTGTGCGGGTTACATGGACTCGTACATGGCCACGTACTAAATCCGGGGCATGACAGGGGTCTTTTGTGGAGGCGGTTGGTTGGTTCCAACAGCATCGCAGTAAGAGAGAGATAGCCTCAAACTGGGACACACAAACACGAATACAAAGGAAACAGTGCAACGTCAATCCTTGGCAGCATTCTCATTGACCAAGAGATATGCCTGCACCAGCACCAACGCCATTGCCTAGCCTCATCCTCTTCGTTGGAGCCCCGTCTCCAGCCTCTGTGAACCCCCAATCCTGCACTCTCAACAGCTTTGAGGAGTCATTCCACACCATATTTGGCCCTCTAGACACCGGCAAGCCCAAACTACGGCAACACACAGACCCGACCTCGGACGCTGAAATTGCATCACAAACCCACGCCGTTTGGCGGTCTGTGCCGCTCAACCGTCGTCCTCTTCACACTGGCCTGAGCCAAAATCACAGCATCCTAGACATCCCCTTTCAAGCTCATCGCGAGTTCTTCACCACGGCGGATGCTCTCCCTGGAGATGATACACAATCCTTTGACCGTGGCGACGATGGAGGAACACTCCTCACACAATTTGTTGAGGAGTCGCTGGCCGCTCACAACTTGATACCATCCAGTCAACTGGGCAGTTTCAGCTTGAACACAACTGAAGATACTACATCATTCACCACAACCTCTTCAAACGAGGTCTCCCTGCAAGACCCCACTCGGTCACTACCGACGCCGGTGCCATCACACCTCTCAGATTTAGAAGACGTTCCTTCAGCAGCTCGCATCCTCGCCCTGAGCCCCCAGACAGTGACACTGAATTTGATCGTTGCCGTTATCTCCATCGCCCAGCCTCGGACTGTCACAACGCGTTGGGGCACAACTTTATCGCTGGTTGAAGTCCTGGTTGGTGATGACACCAAATCAGGTTTTGCGGTAACTTTTTGGCTATCCAACGACCAGGTCTCAACCAGCCAAGTGAGCAAGCTCCGCCGACAAGACGTTGTGTTGATGGAAAATGTGGCACTTCACGTTTTCCGCGGCAAGGTTTATGGCCAAAGTCTGCGCAAGAATTTGACGCGTGTGAGCCTCCTATGGCGGAGCGGAGGGGGCGGCTACTATGATAATAAAGACATCGCTAGACGAACGGCTGCGAAGCATCCTCAACGGGAAAAGACACGACTCGTCAAAGATTGGGTTATTCAGTTTGTTGGACGAGATTTGGGAGCAACCACACGAAAAGAGGCCAGCCGGAAATCGTGGGATCGGCCTCCCGATGATACCCAGTAATGTGAGTGATTCATGCTTCTATTAGATATTGCCAGGATCTATATGTGATTCCTAATTTAATTACACTATGCAGCTCAAAATATGCAGTACTATTTGTACATGTCCAAATTCCATGGGTATAGAAAAACACAAAAAGCTCGAAACAAAGGAGTCAGGAGAGTGGAGTGGTAACTTCAGCTGGGTAATTATACCATGGCCGGTGCCATCTCAGTCTTCTTACCATCCACGCCCTTCTTGACAGATCTCCATTCGAATGCCAGGCAGCACAGGAATGCGCATCCGGCACAAGCAACGGAAATGTAATAAGTGTGGCGCAGGCCCAGCATGTATGCCTTCAGTACAGCGTCAAATGCATCAAGGCGGTTGATCCCTGCAAGCACGGATTTGATCTCGGAGGCGCCGCTGTTGATGAAGAGCTGAGGGTTGATACCGAGGTTGTCCTTTTCAAGCTGGTGGATGAGTCCGTTTTGGAAGAGAGTCTGGGCAACAGCAACAAAAACTGCTCCTCCCAGGACCTGGAAAAATTGGACACAGGCAGTGCCGATGGGAACCCATTCCTGCGTGAGGACCGTCTGCACAACCAAGACGGCAGTCTGGAAACCAGCTCCGATGCCCAAACCGGCAATGACTTGGTAGCCGAACCACTCCTTGAGCGGGCTGTGGACGTCGAGAGTCGTAAGCAGGCCCGTTCCGACGGTATACAGAATCATGCATGGAATGATGATGTAGTTGTAGTAACCAATGACCGAGATGAGACCACCGGAGAGGACCGAGATGAGCACAGTAGAAAGTAGCAGCGGCAAGATCTTGATACCGGCCGTGACGGCACTGACGCCCTGGATGGCTTGGAAGTAGAGGGCTGTTGACTCGGTTAGCACAAATTGTTTGGGTTGCTATCGTTGATGTTGTGGAGAGGCAACTCACAAAGATAGTATACAAGAGGGAAGAAGCCGGCGCCGAAAAACAGACTGAAGAGCATGGCAGGGAGCACATTGCGGTCCTTGAACATGCGCGGTGGAAGAGTTCCCTTATCGCCCTTCCAGAACTGGATCCCAATAAAGATTGCAATCATGAGGCCAAAGCCGACAAAGAGGCCGATAATCTTTGAATTGCTCCAAGCATACTCCGAACCACCCCATTGCAGAGCCAACAGGAGACACACAATGGCGGGGATGAAGATGGCCGTGCCAAGGATGTCGATCTCGAGGATGCGGGCCATGACGGTCATGTTGAGCGTATCTTCCGAGTTGCGGTTGACGTGCAGGATGAGGACGACAATGAGCATGGCGAGGCCACCGATGGGGAGGTTGATGTAGAAGCACCATCTCCAGGAGACGTTTTCGGTGAAAGCACCACCGAGGAGAGGACCGGCGACGGAGGCGATTCCCCACATGCCACCGATGAGACCAAAGGCAAGGGGACGCTTGTCGAGGGGCACTGCAGAAAGAATCTAGTTTAGCAAGCTGATATTTTATGTTGACAACGGAAAGGGAGTTTGATTAGGAATCATACTTGATAGAGAGATGATGACGATGGAGCCAGAGAACAAGCCCGCCGTTCCAATCTAGCCGTCTCAGTCAGCACCTTGATATTAAGCTACTATAGCATATGCTTCGAAAGGAAACTTACTCCTGCAATAGCTCGTCCAACAATAAGTGCCTTGGATGAAGGTGCTACAGCCGAGAGCAAACTGCCGATTTCAAAGATGAAGATGGCGGCGAGATAGGTCCACTTGACGTTGAAGTATTTGTATATGGCACCGTACATTGGCTGCAGGGCCGTGGTGGTGAGAAGATAGGCAGAGCCATACCAGCCCTGAATTAAAGAGTCAGTTATTTTGCATAACAATATGCAAAAGGAGCAATTGATATCAGATCTCAACGACACGAGAAGAAGAAAATAATTAGAGGAAAAAATAATGCACACTCACAATATCCTTCACACTCTGAAACCTCGCAGTAATCGTTCCCAGCGCAGGCGCAATAATGGTCTGATCCAGCGCAACAAGGAAAATAGCCATGCACAAGGCAAAGACGATGGAAACGAGCTTGAGTCCCTTGGGATAGTTGTCTGCAGGGTTCGTCGCCGAGGTTGTCGTCTTGGTGACATCTTCCATGACGCCCCCGTCCTTTTCCTGCGTCACGACATCCTCTCCCGTCACGGCGATTTCCTTTTCGACATCGTCGTTGTCGTGGTTCACAGGCGGTGGCAATGAGCCGCGCTCTGTCTTGTCTGATGAAAGACGCGGAGTTGGCGATGCTGAAGACATCTCTAACTCGCTTTGTGTATGAAATAACGGAATGAGAAAAACAGAAAAAAGAAAACCAAGTTGGCTCCCTGTTAGTTTTTTTTTTAAGTCCTCCAACAAAAGGAGCTGAAGAGGCGATCTAGGCTGAAAACCGATCACTGCTAGCGCTTCAGCCTCTCTCGATCGGCTGCGTCTTATCCTTCTTTCGTCTCACTTCCCTGGCCAATGCAAGGTGCAGAGGGTAGATAATAAAGGAAATACGAAAATCAAGAATGTGGTACACCTTTTCAGCCTTATACCAAACAGTCACATCACATCAAATCCAACCCACACACCCCCTAGCGACAAAAACCATCGTCTCATCATTCACCGTAAAAACCGTCTCGGCCATCGGAATGACTCAAGCCCATGAGATGCACACTAATTCTAGAGTCCAGTCCTATTTACCGAGCAAGACTAGTACAAACAAGAGCAAAAGAAAAAGAATTTATCAAGCCGTTAATTAAATCCGGCAAACTCACTCCATCCAATGCGGCAGATGGCAAGACTCACACGCCCCCTCTCATCCCCACAAAGAAAGACGTGGCGAACCTCTTCACGATACAATATGCCCTCCCTTCTTCCAAGCCTCTTAGAAAAATCAATCAATGACAAAGCATAACTCCACCCTCCTGCAATCCTTCCTCCCCTTACACGGAAATTAAAGCATTAATGATTTTTTTGGGGCGGGCTCTATTGTTTTTTTAACCTTTCGTGCCGCCCCGAACCAATCACCAACTACGGCTTTTTTAGTCTGTAAATCCTGCTCATGACTCAAAGGGTGAATGACGCCTGAAGCAGCTTAGTGGCCCCAAGAGCCAGCTGACCCTAGGAAACGTGGTAGTAAGACGCGGACTTGGAGCTTGACCGATGTCCGAGGATCGAAGAGATTTGGATTGAG
Source organism: Trichoderma breve (assembly GCF_028502605.1). Classification (NCBI taxonomy): domain Eukaryota; kingdom Fungi; phylum Ascomycota; class Sordariomycetes; order Hypocreales; family Hypocreaceae; genus Trichoderma; species Trichoderma breve. Next base: position 1,003,422 of record NC_079233.1, read on the forward strand.
AGGGGGTGTGCGAAGGTTTCTAATACTCTACGGGAGAATAACCTAGCTGCCGCTGGTATGGAGCAGGGGAGCAGGGGAGCATTAATTGTTATAATGGAAATCAACACACGATATGGAAGAGTTGGTGTTGAGTTTCCCAGTGTAACAGCAAATGCATCATACCGCTTTCACAAGAAACATGCAGTAGAAATGTAACATCAACAAAGAAGGATCGATATACCAAACTTACAGTTCATTCACAACTTCACGTACTAAAAATCCTTTTTCTAAATCCATACATACATACGCGTACACACTCCTCAGATCCTACACCAAGCTTCGCAAACCCGCTAATAAAAGGCCCAGAACCCACATTCTTACAAGGAACCGCATCTCCACCCGCAAAAGCTTAGCCCAACTTCCCCCCTCAATCTTAGATCTCAGGCACACCTTCTCGGTGTTGTCTAAGTTCCGCGTTTATCGGCTTCAGATTGGAACAAGGAACCGCACATTGTCCGCGCCCACAACCACTTCGCTCTTCATTCGTTGTGCGCGAGTACGTGGCCGAGCGAAATAATTGATAAGATGCCGGATTTTGCACTCGCCTTTTTATTATCACCGCGTCACGTCACGGGTATTTCCTCACGGCTGTCGGCTAGGCTAACATCTAGCCTGTTCACAGAGTACCGACGTTTGCATCTACTTGCAGACAAAGGGGGGAGCAGTTTGGAGTCAGACGGCGTGAAATCATTTCCCCTATCTAGTCTAGACAAAATCAATGCTGGAGATTCTGCGTATTGCATTTGCGTATTCATCGGGTACCTATCCCTCCGCCTTCTCCTCTGCTTCTGGCGCTGGCGGAACCCATACCAGCAGCCCGTCCTTGTCAATCTTCATCCCCTCTGTTGGAATAACCCTCAACACCTTCTGGAAATACTTGTCCCTCACTACCAATCCCGGCCGTATGTAGACGCCTCGTGCAAGCGGCAGCAGGCGATACGTCTTGGTGCGTCTTGACATGGGGAGCAGATGCACCGTCGTCTGCTTCGATCCAGAGAAAGCAAAAGCATCGCTCGGTTCCATCACCAATCCGAATGTCAAGAAATGGCTGGACGGGTTTTCAATCGTAATGTCCAGTCGAACCAAGCCTGCCTGCTCCTGCGAGCTGTGAAGCACCGATGCCAATACTCTGGGCTCTGTCCCAAGCACCATGTACTGTCCAACCGTCATCGTCGTGACATTGATTGTGTTGGTCTCGCCATCTGCTAATTGCCGTCGTCGTCGCCAGCGGACTACAAACGCCAGGTCAATTGCGACGGGATGCCTGTCGTCCAACGTAATCTTCTGCGCCACCAGACCAAATCGAGCTTCATACATTGTCTTTGGAGCCACAATCATGCCATCTGCTGAGAGCTCGGGCTGGTTCACGACCTGACACCGCCCGCCAGGCGTCACAGCCGTAACTGCCAGATCTAGACCAACTACATCCAGGTCTTCTGTAGCGAATGATGCATAGTGACAGACCAGGCACCATTGCTGCGCAAGGCCCCTGGCCTGGACAACATCGCCATCAGACACATCTTGCAGGTCTTCATAGTCGAACAGGCTTGGCCAGGGATCTGGGTGAAGCCGCGGCATTAAATCGTAATTTGCTTCAAACGCGTTCACGATATTCAGGTGAATCGGCAGCACTTGGACAATCGGCGTTGCGGCGTCTGATTCCAAGTGGTAATCCGCCCGAATCTGTATTTCGTACGCTGTAGGCGCTGGCGCTGGGTCAAGATGGATCGACAACTCCAACGACGAAGAGCTGCCAATGTGACCAAGGGCGAGCCCCGTCACTTGCGACTCTTCTTCAGCGGTATCTACCTCTCGTTTGTGTTCGCCAGCGTCCACTCGGAACCGAGGAATAACCTTTCCGACGATGCGAATATCCAATTTCACATTAGCAGAGTCGTCCTCTTCGTTGTATAAGCCAATCCGCAGTGGAATCGGCTCATTCGCATAGAATTGGCCGAGGGGCTCTACCAGCCTCAGTTTCATCTTTGGAGGCCTTGGTTGTATATGTAAAACGTGACTGTCAGGTCTCGACAGCCGTGGTTTTGTCACACCTTGAACGAACCATCCTGTGACTTTGCCAGACTCTGACAATGACAGCGTGTAATCCAACTCAAAGGTTTCGGTTTTGTAAGTCAAGACCACGCGAGATGCCGACGCCTGCCCTGGTTCTCGCAAGGGTATGTTCATCTCAAAAACCCGTCTGTGGCCAGGTCTAAGCGTAAGATCGCATTTGCCAGTCAGTTGACCCTCCTTTTCATCGTCCTTGTCTTCGACTTCGTCTTCGTCCTTTGCCTTGTCTTCGTCTCCGTCTCCATCATTTTTGTCCTCCTTTTCACTTTCATCACTTTCCTTGGCATCTCCCCCAAGTTGCTCCGTCAAAGCTACGAGGGTTACGGAAACAGGAGTTTCGGAAGAATTCGTCGGCAAGTCAGAGTCGTGTATAAGCGTGATCGGTTTAAGGTGTCCCTCGAATTCGACCCGGACTGAAGACAAAGTAACTGGCGCAGCTGCTTGAAGCGCTTCAGACTTTAGCGACAGCTGAGCCAAGCACGTCTCACCAGCCCTGCCCTCTTTAGAACGGAAAGCAAAGGATGTTGATATAAAAGACGATGCTACGTCATCCGAAATGGTAATAAATGGCCTAGATGTCGATGATACCCCATCTAATGACTTGGCCAGATCATAGTGCCAGTTTTTTCTTCGAGTAAACCCTGAATGTCAAGTATTAGCGTAGCTCCAAGCACATGTATCAACGGCATCAAATCAAACTTACGCTCATTCATTAGTTCCCAGTCAATTGCGACCACAATATCCGCCCGCCCAGTTTCCGCCGCCGCCCGCCTCATTACCCACAGGATATCTTCAGAGATGTCTAACCACCATTCGGAGCGGAAAGATTTATCTTCCCACAACGGCCTAAGCATGGCCAACACTTCATTCCAGCTCCCCAATGTCGCCATTTCTCTCGCGCACTCTAGGGATATCTCTGCCGCAATTCGGTGCTGCTTCCGCGCTTGAAACTGTCCCCTTGCATTGAGAAGACAGTCTATCATTAGCTGTGCATGATTGATTCCGTTCCCGTTCAACGGATATTCCTCGTGAGGCGGAGGACACATGTATGTATCGTAGCGAATCGCCTTGCTCGCCACCCTCGATGCAGGCGAAGCGTCCGGCGCTCCTCTATCATCGTCAGGTATCCTATGGGCTAATGTTCTGCGAGCTCCAAGATGGCGCGCAGCTATCCGGTACCAATAACCCGTATGATGCAATAATTCCCAGGGCTGCAATCGCTCTCCAAAGAGAGCTTTCTCTGGCTGAAGGAAAATCGTCATGGTTGAAGGCCCTAAGCCCGGAACTTCGACCATCTCAATCATGTTAGCCATCACCATTGCCCACCGGGATTCCCAAGCTTGCCAGCCATAGTTGTTAGTGCCTCTTCCTCGGCGGTCAACGAAGTCACTGATGCGGTCACGGTGAGACTGCCATCTCCTAACTGCCAGGCTCGTTTGCCCCATCCATAAATGCAGCCGTAGACAGCGAATAGATATGATATCCGCAAGAAGTCGTGCCTCGTTCCAGCGAGGGCTCCAGCTGGGGATGATGTCGAGCACGTCTTGGCCAAGCAAGATCTCATACGCCTGCTCAAAAGATCGAATCGCTGCGTCAATTTCTTGGCGAAACTCGGCGAAAATAGCAGACTTGAAATCATAACGGAAATTCCAATCTGGCAATGACAATGTTTGCGATGTTCCAGAAGTAGGTGGTAACGTCGGCTGAGGGACGATTCCTCGGGATCTCTTCTTCCTAGCATGTCTCCCGAGATCTCGATAATACTCGATGGCCGTGTTGTATAGCAGAGCGAAAATACTATCCATCACCCTCCTCAATTCCGACGGCGATTCCTGGGGAGGAATATAGAAAATCGATTTAGGGTCTAAACCAGTTCCCCTTCTAACACCCTCCAGTCGATCTTGTATAATTTCGGCAGTCAGATTAGTCTTAGCCTCCGCATCGCCGAGAATGATGACAACCAGGCGTGTCTTGTATCCCGATTCAACCAAAGTCGCTCTCATACCATTAAGAGCAGACTTTAACCGATTGTCTTGTTGCACAGCAATCTTCGAATCGCTAGTCAAGGTGTGGAAGCACACGAATATGCTGGGTATTTCCTCCTGGTGCTTCTTGATCCACTGCGCATTCATCAGTCCATCAGGGTACAGAGCCGAAGAAGGACTGAGCGGCGAAAAGGGCGAGTGTAGAATCGGGGCGGTTGTCAACGGCTCGATAGTCTCAGGCAGCGTCGCTCGTCGCGATGGAAGGACAAAAGTCTATATTCATATCAGAAATGCGCTGCGCAACCGGCTCGGCTCCCATGCAAACTCGTCTTACCCTGCCGACGGTCTTGACACGAAGTCTGAAGTGCTCTTCCCTCGTGACCACAGTCCATGACTTCCCGCGCTCGTCCACCTCTTCAAAGTAGGATTCCAAAAAGTTCGCTTCCTTTCCCTCGAGAGGCGGTAGATCAGACCGAAGAAGGACGCCCTGGCCATTAGCCCTGGCAGGCTGGTCTGGCGGATCCGAACTCAACCCCGAGACCACAATCAGCGGCACATTATGATCGAGGCTTCCCAAAGGGTAGCCATCCATGGTGATTAGTTCGGCGTCGAGAAGACATAGGCCAGGCGTCTGTTTCGTGCCGAGGAGCTTCGCATTCAGATCGGAATTGCGCAACTGGTTTCAACTTGCTTAGAGGTGGTGGAGCAGCGTTAGCATCACTCAAGAGCAAAAGCTGCCCCTCGTTGCGGCGCAAAGCAGCCCACCTTGAAACTTTGTAGACCGGGGATGTATGAGGCTTTCTCTGGCAAACGCTGAGGTAAATAAATAATATGAGGTGAGATTCAGAAAATAACAATTAAATCATCAATCGAATATACATTTTGACCTGTGAAAAATCGATGAAATGGCACAAGCTCGCAGCATAAGAAGCTCAGAAAGTGACAACTCTCTAGGCGCTGCCATTAGCGGCAACGTTTAGAGCTCCAATTGTTGAGCGGCACAAAACGAACCGGCGCCGGAAGAACGCCGGAAGCCGAACAAGCGCACCCTCTACCCAAAAATTCAAGATGCAATTGAATGTTGCGAAACAACCTCTCAATTCACAGCATCTCGAACCACAAACCCACCAATTCCCAAGCCTGCCCTACAGCGCAACTTCGCATTCTTCATCGTCCGACTCCTCGCCTTCTCCCGCAATCATGAGACCCACGCAAATCCTCAGCGTGGGCAAATACCGCCACCTCAAGCTCACAACCAAGGACGTCGGCCGCGGCTTCTACAAGGGCAACCGAACGGGCTCCATGGGTCGCCACACCAAATACGGAGGATATTTGATCGAATGGAGCAAAGTGCGCACATACGTCGTGCCCCAGAATCTCAGCGAGTCCAAGGTACGAAAAAGAATACATCAAAGCGGGCAGGGCAATTGGCATTGGCAGAAAGAGAGACTAACATTGGAGTTTGGCAGCTCACTCCGTTTGTGAGCAGAGAAGTTCGTTCCGAGCCTGGTGATTACAAGGGTTTGAGTAAGGGTCCTCAGGATCCTTACTTTTACGTCGAGCAGTGGAAGCGATATAACGGAGTTGACTAAGTGTCTTCTATGAATCATACGACTATGCGAGATGAAAGAAGAAGAGGGCACAACTACGAATAAATCTACGGCAGAAGTCAAGGGTATTCTGCTAAAGTTGTATATATACACCCTACGAACATTGTACCACCACCATGTATGATGGAGTCAAAACAGTGAATGGGGAGGAAAGAAAGGATACCATCACGGCCATGTATGATTAGTTACGGTATCTAAACATACACCATACAAAAGGAAAAGAGAGGTAGAGAGCAAAAAGAAATCCAAATTCAAATTTAAGTAAAATAAAGAGCGCCACTATTGATGTGGCCAGGATATCACTAAGTATATGCTTGCTCGCTAACTGGCTGGCCTTCTTGCCTTCCATCTTCTCCCATTATTCCCTTCTCTTGAAATTATTCACATCTCCCATCTCTTTCACGTCTCTATCTTGACCTGCGGCAAGTCTTCTTGAGCTGTCACAAAAGTCTCAATGCCCGGACGCTCTGCTTCGACCTTCTCATTATCTTCAGCCACCCCATTAGCAGTCGGCTTCTCCTCAACCAATTCTGCCTTGGAGTCCGTCACGCCAACAAATGCCGGTCCAGGCGAAGGGCTCATAGGTCGCGACCCAGGCGTCATTGCTGAATTGAGCGTAATCATGCTCGCCGTTTCTGCGTCATTCTTAATGCTGAACGGCAAGGCGATGCCGTCGAGGAACGGCCTCTTTCCAGCCACGCCCGTGTCAGGCGAATAATCCGGGCTGAGAAGCCCATCGTGAGCTGCCTCCTGCTCTCGGCGCATGGCAATCAATTGCTCCACAACAGTTTCCCCCTCCGTCTCTTCGCTGCCAGTCTGATGCTCATCTCGCACAATCCGCTGACGGGAAGGTCTGCGGCTATGCCCACGTTTGTCGCCTCCAGAGTCCAACGGAACCTCGTTAGTCAACTCCGGAGTAACGGCTTGCATCTCGGGCTCGTAATTAGCTTTCTGCTCTCTCTCCACCGTCATCTCGTCATGCTTTGATCCCCAAAGGGACCAGATGGCTAGGCCGAAACTCTTTCTTCTCTTCCCTGGCTGCAACTCTGTGCCCAGGGGTATTCGCCCAGCCAGTGCAGTTGGCGGCGGACGCTCATCCGGGCCAAAATCTTTATAACCAACAATCATTTCTTTAATAATCTTTTTATGCGTTTTGGCTTTGGCACTGGCATATTTGTGGTCCCATGTGCCCTTGGTTTCTAGCCACTTTCTAACAGGGCCTTCTTTAATGATTCCAATCTCTTCAGGCTTCATGTTGCATCCAGGCAGATCTGTTTCCAGTGGAAGAGGCAAAATAGCGCCATTCCGAGCAATTCGCTGTCGAATCATATAATTCTTGAATGGTGGGAGCGGATCTCCTGCTCTTCCAACCTCTGATGGGGTCAATTCATCCGCTGGCTCTTTGTCTTTATTCTGGTCTTGTTCTTCCTGCCCCCCAGCTTCTGTATCAGAGCCAGAGCTCGTGATGACGGAGATCGCATCGTCATCCATAATCTCAATATCTCTGTTCTGAGCACGCGCTAGGGCCCAGGCTCCAAACTGCGCAATCGACCTGTACATGTACTTGGCAGGGCTTGTAAAGCTCAAAGTCGGAGCAACGTGGCACAGATCGTCCCACACTTGGAGCTGCACATAGGTAGGCTTATACTTGGCTAGTAGTCTCCTTCCGTGATCCGTCAAGTCCGCGTCTGGCGGTGCGTATTTCGTCGGGTTGGCGCACTTGTGAGCCAAGTAAATCTGCTCGTCACGAAGAAGCTCACCACCTCCGACAGTAATTAGAAGAGGTGGCAGTCCACCAAGCGTCGGCTGCTTGACGGGGCTCACCAACGGGTGTGATAGAAGAGCATTTGTTGTATACATCTAGCAGAGGTTAGGCTCCATTTCCATTCAGCGGTAAACAAATTGGAACTCACTTGAATCTGGTCTTTCATGGTGATCAGCTCTCCATCGATTGTAACGGTCAAAAACTTTTCCGTCTCGGTGTGAACACCAGCGCTATCAATATGAACGCCGGTTTCGCCATCAACTATCGGAACCACGGGGTCCTGCTGCTTCTGCTCTAGCTCAGCCGTAGACGGAGCTCGTTTCTTGTCGCTCTTCTTGCGCTTGTCCGCCTCTTCCTTGAGCATCCTCACATCATCGTCATTAGGCGGTGGCCACGCCCTGGATGGCTTATGGTGGAACCCTGACTGTGGTATGTAATCCAGCGGTGTCTCGAGGGCAACGCTTGGAAACGAGTGCGTCAAGTCAACCCAAGGGCTAATGAGAATGCCACCGGCGGGCAATGGAATGCCTTGGTCTCGAAGAAGGCACAGCATGGACGTTACCATACCACCACCTGCCGAGTCTCCAGCAAAGATGATCGTGCTCGGGTCTTGGATTGTCAGCAGATATAGATAAGCTGCCACGCAATCCTGGAGGCCACATGGAAACGGAAATTGAGGAGCCAGTCGATACCGCGGTGCAAAGACTCTAGCTTTCAGCTTTCTCGCGTGGCGTTGTAACTGATACCGATGCTCGTCGACGCTCCCAAAATAATAAGCACCTCCGTGTACATAAAGCATCACACGACGCAGTGGCTCGTTATTCTTCTTCCGCTCATTGGCATCCGCTCGCATCTCAATCCACTCGGCCTCCAAAGGACCTTTCGGACCTCGCCAGTGCCACCATTTCCTGCCGCCAACCTGTCGGATGCCATCAGGTCCCAGCTCCCCCTCGATTAATTCTGCTGCTCGGCCGAGGTGTTCGTCAGGAATGGTCACGCTCTCCAGCTTGACCCATTGCGGGTGCGGGACCCATTGGCCCGTGAATCCCTGAATCTCTTCGACAGTGTGTTGAGAGGCATACTCGAGGAACGATCGAATAAGGTGCAGCCCCTCGTCGTACGACAGATGCGTGGTCGGGTGCTCTTTCAAGTTCTTCTTGTTCAGGTACTACAAACATCCCGCCCCGGCAGAGCACGAGTTAGCACAATTGTATTCATTGAGAAAAAATCCAAAAGGAGTCCCTTCTTCTCCTTGAAATTTAACGCCAGCAATATCAGACTCGTCGCCATTGAATTATACATACGTGTGAAAACAAGGTGGAAACCACCGTTGGCGTTACGGCCAGAGAAACCGACGTCGTGTTAAGCCTGTTCATGGCGATCTCGTTTGTCCTCCAGGTCCCATCGATTCGTGCGGATCGCTGGTTTATAGAGAATACGAGTATAAAAGGGACAGCACCTTCTAATTAAGAGACGGGAAAATACGAAGACCGACGCACCGGCATAAAAAGGGCAGCGAGGTCAAAGCATCTTGATATTGGCATCAGGGGCCCCCATGATGTCATGCTTCATATAGCAAGGGATGATCTTGGCTCCCAATCCTCGAATGTCGGTTGGGAAAAGTATGTTACTACATTAGTACTAGCGCGGGGAGCTTGGTTCAGCGCCAGGCTAGTGGTCCGTGCACAGGCAATCTAGCACAGAATTCGCGGGTGGGAATGAAAAAAAAAAAAAGAACACCAAAAATTTTGTGCAGGCTGGAGGCCGTTTGAATTTGAGCCCCTCCATATCCCCGCTTAATACATTCAAGGCCAGCATCAGCATCATGGCATCTACAGAGGCAGCGCAGTTGCCGCCGGCGGGTAAGTGGGAGCAAAGGCATTAATCAGGCCTTAGGACATTGCTTTATTAACTCTGCATAATACAGCACTCCGGCAGTCCAACTTCGAACAAGCAGTGGCATGCGCCCTTCACCTATGGCCGGCCTTGACCCTCGCGGTGCAGAACAACTGGGGAGGCCCCGACTCTGCAGACAAGCGAGACTGGTTTGCTGGTGCCATCGTCGATCTGTTTCCTGAATTCACCGATGCGCAGCCCGGAGCGCCTGCAAACACCGCCAGTGCCGTCGATGAACCAGATATGGAGGACGTCGAGACGGTGCTGCTACAAGTTATGATTGACGAGTTCGAGGTCAACACAGATGATGATTCTGGTCTTGAAGTTGCCAGATCCATTGTCAAGGCGCGATCCGAGTGCGCCATTGGCGAATTCAACGACGAGGTCAAGAAGCTGAGCGAGCGATTCGCGAATCGAAAGGGCACCAAGGTGGATCAGATGTTCAAGAAAGCCGAGGATGAGGACCAGGATACCGACTGGGAGTCTGGCGACAGTGGCGAGGACGATGAAGATAATGAAGGCGATGTGGATATGGATGAGGCGCCACCCCTGGCACCTGTTGTCAAGGAAAAGCCTGCCCCTGAAATTGACGAGGACGGCTTCATCAAGGTCACCAAGAAGAAGAGGTAGACCTCGAGTAGCAGAAAACGTGGGGAGCAAGCTACCGCTGTGGGGAAGCACATCCCAATTGGCATGATCCAAAACACACACAAGTACACAGCGCCGTGACGACTCGACTTGCCGAAGAGGCGATAGCAATCCCAAACGCCAAAGTGCCCAAGCTCTAAGAAACAAATTATACCCGCAGACGCACAGAGCAAACGTGGGACAAATTTACTCCCAATCCTCATCGCTGTCGTCATCATCGCCTTCGCTATCATCGTCGCTGTCCTCGTCACTATCACGCTTCTCCCCCTTCTTCTTGGGCTCCTTTGGGCTGTTTGGTGTCTGACTAGGCAGCTGGCTCGTCTTTCCTGAAGCCGCTCCAACAACATCATAGCTAGCATCGGTTTCCGCCTCGGATTTTTCATCATTAGATTTCCTGGACTCATCAGGCTTCGTGTCTTTGGCCTGGATCGTGGTTGATGAAGCAACAGACTCGGGCTTCTTTCCCTTGCCGACGGCAACGGCGGATTTATCGGTTGGGGTAGGCTTTGTGGATTTTTCGTCTTCCTCGGAATCATCTTCCTCCTCTTCTTCCTCGGAGTCATCGTCCCAACCAACCTCGTCTTCAGTAGACGCAGCTAGAAAAGAGTGTGTTAGCAAGAAATGATTATTAGATAGAATAGGTTTAATGAAGCAAAAACAGCAGCATCTGATTAGCGTCAGCTTACCTTTCAGAAGATCACGTCGTCGCGACTCAGCAGTCTCAATGCCATGGCGCAAGAAGTAGTATCTCTTCCAAAAGTCGGCGTAGGGAATCTGGTCCGGCACTAGCTTTTCCATAGTTGCTCGTAATTCGGGGTATTTGGCCAAGTCGCCGCTGATTTCATCAGTCTGCTCATCAATGTCAAAGCCCTTGGTCCATTGGTCATATTCCGTGGCGGACGGGTCCTTAGCGAAGCTCTCCGGGGATGTGTGGATGACATGTAGCTGGGCCTCGAATCTTGAAGTGTGAATCACTCGCTTTCCTTGAGCATCTTTGCTCTCAAACATGACCTGGCTGCCTTCGGTTGATTCATCTGGAGGCGCTACACTAATCGCATCCCGTAAAAAGTCTCGAATATTGCTTCCAAATCTGAGCAGAGCTTCGTCGGCGGCATCCTCAGCCTGTTGCAAATCTTTTAAGCGCTTCGCAGCCTCAGTCCTTAGGCGCGACAGCACAGTTTCAGACTCTTGGGTGGAAGCGCCATCTCCAGCTTCCGGGGCTGTTGTATTCGTCGGGGTCCTTTGGCTATCGTCGGCCTCGGCGTTGGACAAGTCGGGGATGATGGTGGTGAGAGAAAGCGATCGGGTTCTATTTACGACGGCTTCTCGCAAACTGGTGAATCCCTTCTGCGCATCCTCGCCGACCTCGGCAAACTCCTTGGAAGCTTGAGTGTAGACGGATTCGCCCTGCAGCAGATGAGCCTCAGCCACGAATAGCGGTGATACGGCGGCAGCCCGGTTGTGTTGTCATACCTGCTTGATTACATTACCAAAGAAGCCTCCGATCTTGGCGCCCCACGGGCTTGCGGAGAATGCCTTGTAAGCTTCCTGGATATCGCTATTCAGGGAAGTTTGCGCATCTTCCTGCTTAGAGCTCTCTCCAGACTCCTCGGGGATCTTGTAGGCTTCCTCCTGGATATGATCATATGCGAGATCCATAATGCGTAGGCGCCGGCTTCGTCCGCGGCGTGGAGAAATAACCCGAATATCTTGATTTCGCTGTCCTTGTCGAAGTTTCCGGTACGAAGCTCCGGAATCTGTTTTCAAGGGATGAACATGGAAATCGGCAGCTGAGCTGGTGCTGGTTCACGAGGCTAACGGATGCGGCAGAGGGGGGTGGGCGGGGAGTGCTTTGCAATCACGTGAGACTCTCCATCATGGGAACGGTGAAGTCCTACCCTGTAAATTTCTGGATCAGGGTCAATATGCAAACTTTTTGCTAGAACAGCTTCCTATGAATATGAATTTCATGGTGTTTTCTGTATTGAATGTTTATTGTTATGTCATCCATCAAGTCACGATATACAACGGATGTACGGAGGAGCCACGTCAATTTAGCGAGCCTGTGCTTGTTCATTTATCTTCTACTAGGCCGCCTGGCCATATACCAAATGGGTAATAATAAGAGATGAAGTGAAATACAGCAGCATCACTAAATGATGCTATAATCGGGAATACTTACCGAATCATATGCAAGCATTCACCATATTAAAGTGGTATGATTTCGGCTTGACAGGTGGAACACTTTATTACTAACTGCTGTTGAGCATGTGACATCAGTTCAATGTTGTCCAGAATGGATACATATGGCGTGATGGCGTAACGGGGGTAGTAGAGAACATAGTAAGCAGCAGGCATAGGCGAGTTATTGCTTGATGTTGAGCGTAGTAACAATAATCTATTCTATACTGTAGCTTGCCTGGATGTTCACCTAGAAAACGTAGAACAGGGCGTAGAACGTCCATATCAGACCCGGGCACTCTACATTGTTCTCCCGAATATCATACTACACAGCGCCGCGGCTCCCAACAAGATAGGGTGGCTTAGATGTGCGTCAATTATCGTGGCGTAGAGGTTCAGACTGTGAGTCTCGTGATTGCAACTATTGGATTAGTAGCTAAGACCAGTTGAAAGCGATACTGGCCGTCTTACGCCACGTCTGAAAAGGGATATTCAGGGTATTGATCCGCTCAAATGACCTCAAAACCTGTTATACCACGGCCCTGCCTAACCGCGGTTGTTGTGCCAAGTTTTTTTTATCTCCCTTGCTCCGAGGCTAATGCGACTGCGAGATGCAACCAGTGTTTAGAGTTGCGATGGTTCGCTGGGATCGGACAGAGGTTAGATTGCATCCGTGATGGCTTCAGCAAGACGCCTATATGGGCTACATAATATTGTATGGCAAAGATAGTATCGACTGCATTTAGGTTATCGCAGGTCCTACAACGGCTCCTCATGGCTATGGTGCCAAATATGATCGTCTGTACATCAATTACCTACCAATTCATCGACATGTTGCTCTGCCATTTACTCACTCTCAAGGTGCTCGTTGACGAATCTATGCCGTCATAGTGCATTGTGGAGAGGTCCCAATCAGATCTAGATCCAGGGCCTGAGCTAACTGCCCCAGTAAGCTCCATGTTCTCCGCATCGTTTACGGTGAATCGACCGGCTGCCTTGAGGGCCAAAACTCGATTCTCTTCAAAAGCCAAGATGCTGCGATCGCCAGAGGGCTTGTACATCTTGGTTTTTTGCGTCATTGCTCGCCCAGAGTGGGAATTGTGGAGTGCATGTGATTTAAGCTTTGTCCTGGGGCAGTCGAAATGACGTATGTGCCACCATTCTCATTGGCGGATGGTCCAACTTTGGCCCACTTACCACCGGATCCGCTGCCAATTGAGTGTCGATTGTGCCTGACAAGTGACGATCATGGCTTCTGGGAACTCGTTTTCATGACATGGAAATGTTCAGAATGAATCGGAATGCGGGTTTCATAGGGGATTACATGTTCCTGGAGGACTCCGCCATTGTTTATTTAAACCTCGTCGACATCCCGTCTCTGGATCAATTTTAGCATCATCATCACACACTCAAACACAACTCAACTTCACTACTCTCAACTTTCAACTACACCACAACTTACAATCTCATTTCGAGACCAATCAACTCTTTTCACAATGGAGACTGTCAAGCAAGCCGTCAACTACGTCGCCGAGTCTGTCCAGGGCGCTACCTCTGGTATGAGCAAGGAGACCAACAAGGAGATTGCCAAGAACGACAACGTCGACGTTAGCACTCGGTAAGCCGGAGCAAATATTCCGAGAGCCTTTGTGCAAGGTCAATGTCCATAGTTCGCTAACACATCCGCAGTTTGTCCGCTGGCAAGGACGCCGTTGGTGACAAGATCGACGAGACTGCCCACAACAACAAGGCCGAGGCTCACAAGCAGCTGGCTGAGCACAACTAGATTGGCATAAGAAGCTTCGATTGCTTCACAGGCGTTGAAACGGATCAGAGCGAAGGGATTATATAGCCTCATTAGGCAGGAATTGATGATTTGAATTCGCACATTCGTTCTTTTGTGTCCACAGGTGATGATATTGTGGCATCCATTTTGTCGTTAAGCAATCTGTCCAATTCGTAAGGCCCTTTTGTCGTGAATCTGGCCCTCGTTTCATCATGAAGGCCCAAGTCCAGCTGATGGCTCAAGTTTTAAATCTCTCAAACCGCTAAGCTATGCAATGAGTAACTGCCGACAGCGTATGATTGTCCGGATGGGCATAAAGTCGCCTCCCATTAGTCGCATTCTTCGTATCGGCTGAGTTAGTTGCGCACACTAACGACCATATAGGAAAATACTCGACTGCTGATAACAGCCAGCGAGCTTGGCCAAAATTCAAAATGAGCAATAGCCTTATCCAGATCCTCGGCCAATCGTAGGGCTGTTGCACAGCGGGGTAATGGTGGTAGCTGGGAATAGTAGCATTCGTCGTCAATCTTGGAGTACTGTAAGAATTCGACGAAAACCGCCGAACGTCGGCAAGAGTGTGCCGCATGAATTCTTCCGTGATCCTTCGGATATAACTTTGCCTCTAGCTTCAATTGCCCCTTGATCTTGATACTAGGTAGTATCAAAGACAGCTAGAACCGCCGAGCGCTCAGCCATTGACACGCACACGGCCAACCTGTCATCAATAATTGATGCCTTTGCGCTTCGTATGCGCCCAAGGGCGTATTATCGAGAAAATCCGAAATGCTACTCCGTGCTCCAATGTCGGGGATACGAAGCCAAGGGTCCTTTTTCCGGAAGCGGGACAGCCGCTAATTGGTCGTCAACCCCACTCAACGCCCGGAGATTGTAGCATACAGGTGCGGAACTGCGGGCTTTCGCGGCTAACAAGAGCGGGCATGCGGTGTATCTGCTTCTTCTGTGTCCTTTTCGATGGCTAGTGGCCCCCTGCTGTCTGACAAGAGTTGCAGCGTGAAGAGAAAGGGTCTCCCATGTTATTGGGGGAATCTGGCTTGGTCTGTCCTTTGCGCAGCGCTAGCTGCATCAGATGGCAAATCACCTCATCGGGCGACGGGCCGCTGGGGAATCGAGCAGGTTGCTGACGATTCAATGCCTTTCGCAATGTCTGGCTGTGTCTTGGATATCGGGATGAGGGTGGGAGCAGCCAAGTCGAGACAAGAAAAGAGACATGGCGACACAGTGACTTGTCGAGTCCTGGCTTTCGGCATTGCTGGGGATATCGGTCGGACACAGCACAATTGCCGAAGGGGCACAGGCTGACACAGCTCGATTAGCACTGTATTTCGCGGTCGATGGTCATTCGGGTACTCGTAAGTACGGGACAGGTACCGAAGTCGTCAGCAACTGTAGTGCCTGTTTTGGTAAGAAATCAATGGCCACGGCCAAGGTACTCCAGGTACTCGCATGTCGGCTGTATGTACATATCGATGTATCCCCCGGTTCATGCTGGACAGGCGATGTTGCTATCATGCACTAACGGACGGCCGTCCCTTGGAGAAGGTGAATAAGCAAAACGGGGAGAAGGGGAGCAAAAAGAGAGGAGAGAATCTCGTCGGGACGCATGCAAATAGGGATGTCGAGTTGTTATAGTCTACACGAGGGGACGGAGCACTCGCGGAAACATATCGCCTGGTGTTTGCTCGTCAATGGCAGCACGAAGCACGCATTAAGCGTCTTGATATTGCCGCCGGGTCAAGTCGCAGATGCTCCGTAAGCAAGATCCATTGATGGGAAGCCATCCGGGCGACACAGTGCTTTATACACTGTCTGGACAGGCGCTGTCAAGCCTCTGGGCCGACACCGAGGCGTCGCGGCAGAGCGGACAGCGGTCAGGCCGAGCAGGACGTCGAGAACGCTCCAATGAGAGTCTGGACGGCACGCTAGCCAGACACCCTATTGGAAGGGCTGAAGAGCCGGACGACTTTTGCTGCGCTGCCCCGCCCTGCGCTGCCGCTGACAAATGCGGCAAGATTCCTCATCCTCGTCCTGGCCAGCATCAGTCGAGTCGTCTCCCCAGCATCACCACATGCTGCTTGTCCCCTCTTTCTACATGCCACAGTGCGCAGCGTTTTACCGTTAACGATACTACTCGTACTGCCTCTCTGCCTCTCTGCCTCTCTGCCAGGCCGCACGGAAGCGCCTAGAAGAAATTTTCTGACTCAGGCAGCAAAAAAAGCCAGTGTCTTCCCTTTCCCTGGCCATCCGCTTGCCCCACAGCTGCTAAGGAACGACGCTGGAGAGCCGCTACCAACGTTCTCATTTGCCTCCCAGCCGTTGTTCTCTTGCACCAACCAAACATCATCACCACGACACTCCTGGGCATAACCACTACGTCTGTCCGTGACGTGCAGTGCATCCGGAATTTCCTTTTTTGCCATTCTTCATCCATTCTTATCTGCTCGTATCCCCCATCGTCGCATCTTGTGCTCTCGAGACTTCTTTTCCCCTGGATCTCTGGCGCCCTAGCGTCTGGCATTTCAAATCAATCTCCCCGCCACCCGCGGCTGTGGAGGGAACCGAACAAGTCCGTGCTGAGAGACTGAGAGAGACCGGCGCTCTTGTCTACTGTTCTCAGGGCAGCGATATTGTCAAGATTGGCTTCCATTATTGATAAATTCCCAACTCGACACTTGCTGAAATGGCGACAACCGGTTCTGGAAGTGGCTCGTCATTGCCACCGAATTTCTTCTTGACCCCGCAACAGCAGAATCTTCTCTTCACGGCTCTCAACGCGAACAAGCAGCAGCAGGCGAATGCAAAGACGGGCCTCTCGCTGTCCCCGACTTCTTTCAAGACGAATCCGCTTCAGAGCCTTGACGGCGCTGCATTCCAGGAAAGCCCCTTCCTCGACAACTACGACTACGACTTTGGTGACTCCAGTTTTGATTTTTCATTTGCCAACGATGCCGCCCAAGCCAGCATGATTGGCGATGTTCCGGATAGTGCCATGAGCGCCAAGTCCGACTCGACTGAAACTGACAGCCCCGAAAAGAGGAGCCATCCTGATGATGAGGATGACGACGCCAGCCCTGGCAACGAGTCCAAGAGGCATGAAGGATCCGACAAAGTCCCCAAGAAGCCTGGCCGTAAGCCGCTCACTTCAGAGCCAACTTCGGTACGCTCCAATCTTTATCCCCCCTTTAAGTATTCTTCGAATCCTTGTCCACTAACAAAGCCCACCACAGAAGCGCAAGGCTCAGAACCGAGCTGCTCAGCGTGCCTTCAGAGAGAGGAAGGAGAAGCATCTCAAGGATCTTGAGACCAAGGTTGAGGAGTTGGAGAAGGCTTCGGAAGCCGCCAACCATGAGAACAGCATGCTTCGTGCTCAAGTTGAGCGTATCACTGCGGAGCTCAACCACTACAAGACGAGGATTTCTATTCCTACTCCCAAGTCATCTGTCCCGACTGCCCGTGCCCAGCCCTTTGGTAGCGCAGCCATCAACAACATCAATGATGTGAGCTTTCAGTTTGAGTTCCCCAAGTTCGGAACCCTGCCTGGTCCCGCTCCTGCCAAGTCGCACCAGAAGTCCATGTCGCAACCCATCAGCCCCAGTTCCCAACAGGCCAATAGCCCTGCTGCCACCCAGAACTTGGACAAAGTTGTCTCCCAGCAGGCGGCACGAAATGCGCAGTTCAAGGAAGATCTCGCAAAGTTTAACAATGGCGTGTTCAACATGCACACCCCGTCTATGAGCAGCAGCTCTGCCGCTACTGGCTCTCGGGCCAGTGTCGACTCGGCCAACTACAGCTTGAACAACACCACAAGCTCCCCATCAGCATCTTCCCATTCCAATGTCGGCGCGAGCTCGTCGTGCGGCACATCCCCCGAGCCATTCACCCAATCTCCCATGGGTTTCAAGCCCGTTGATACCCTCACCACAATTGGCGAGGAGCATCCCTCCATGGCAACCACAGAAGGGCCCTTTGCTCAATTCTCAGGTCTCGATTTCAGCAACAACAGCTTCGATTGGATCGTCCAGCAGAACAATGGTGGCCAGTTTGACCCGCAATTGTTTGGCGATTACCGCGAGCCTCAGGAGAATGTTATGACCAACAACACATTTGACGACTTGTTTAATGACTCGCTTGAGGCCGATTTCTTCACTCCTTATAACATTGCTGCTAGCCCTAACCTGCCGAAGAAGACCAATCTCATTGATGAAATCGATGCAAAGCAAAACGCAGATGAAGATGTCACTACAAAGTCAAACATGAGCTGTAACCAGCTTTGGTACGTCGCCACGAGTATGAGTTTTTGTGTAGTTTATATACTAATATGTCTATCTCAGGGAAAGGCTACAAGCATGCCCCAAGGCTCAGAATGGCGAGTTTGACCTGGATGGCTTGTGCTCAGAACTTACCAAGAAGGCAAAGTGCTCCGGAAGTGGACCAGTCGTTGCGGAGCGAGATTTCGACAGCATCCTCAAGAAGTACATGGGCAAAGAGGCGGCTGATTGCTCGGCTGAAAAGCTGGGCATCTCACTTGAAAAGAGCCAGCCCGAGCCGAATCTCGTGATGCCATGATTCAACAGAATCACAGGCATTCCAGTGGCGCACAAGTGTACGTTAAAAACCGATTTTCGGGTGCAAAGAGGACACAAAGAATCCATGGATTTTACGGCGTTTTGAGCAAACAGAGGGGCATGGCCAAGGCTAGTGACCCCGGGCTTTTTCAAGCATTGGATGGACATAGGACGAAAGGACAACTCGTCATTCTTGAAGCATAATTTTGGTATTATTATTTTTTTGATTTTACGATTAGGGACTCTGGTTGTTGTATCTCTACTATGAATGATTACGCTCTACACTTTGCAATCAATCGATCTTTTTTGGCTTTTTCTCTTCGCTCTTTCGCATGAACGAATCGATTTGGCTCTGGACTGCAGTTGAGGTTTTGAACTATTGGCGGCTTTGTTTTTGCTTTATGGGAACATACACGAGGGCAGTTACGGAAAGGAACTGGTCTTTGCCTTGTTTTCTTTGGGGGCAGATACGCTCTGATCGATCTTTTTTTTCGTATGTACATTAACCGAGAGAAAAATCACAATGGAAAGTCTAGGAATTGGAATCTACGAGTGTCCAGTCTAAGCACTTGATGGTGTAGTTATCCAATATCCTAAACAAAGAAATCGATAGCAATGATCTTGCTTGCTTGTCCATCATGTCAATTCTCTCGTCGGGTAATTTTTCTGCCCACCTTCGTCATTTGGATGAACCCCAAATCCTTTTTGGCCGCTAGTATCGGAATAACCCGCACTTGGCGTCGAGTCATTACATATCACAAAACGTTGTGTGTGAGTGAGCGTAGTGTCATGCTTGGATAATCAGGAACAAATTAAACAAATCCGGAAGCGCGGCAAAAGGGGTGCGGGCGTGGGACGAAATAATCAGAAAATAAGGACATGACCTTTTTTAGTCTCTAGTTTTAAGGTTGCACTCCCTTCTTTTGTTTTTCGTTTTGCCCCTCTTTCTGGAATTTGCCTGAATTGTCTGATGTGATGTCGTCAGTCAGTGGTGTTGTTGAGTCAGGGGGGGGTATCATGAGACTACCGTACCTAATGCCACGTCTTGATTGGTTGGAATGAACTTACTTAACAAGATACACATCTCTTCTAAGCATTCGAAAGCGAAATGCTCATTGTTTTTTTTTCGTATGTCCAATATACTGGATATTGTTTACGTCAGGAATACTCGTGCAAGCGGAGGACAGAACAACCGAGACTGGGAAGATTTCGAGCACCCACGAGTTGAACCATACGCCTACAAAAGGAGTAGGTAGCTGCTATATCTACATTTCCTTACTATATCTATATTTCTCTAGTAACTACTACTATATCTACATTTTCCTAGTAACTGCTACATATTTGTGTAATAAAGTTCGGGTGCTGGCTGAATAGGCGTCCTACGAGTTGGTTAGGTGATCATATTGCTGAATGTATGTACGTATTCATTTTGCGGTATTGCTTTTACTGACCTTTTCTTGTCGTTCTACTATTAAACAATTGGACAGCATATACGAAGAAATATATTCTTCGCTAGGAGGTTCGCATGTCTCGCAGAAATCTGGAAACGATTAACACATATCACGCCACAAATCTCAGTGATGTGTCTTCATCCAAGTGTCGAGAGAGTCCGAAGGAGCTAGAATCGAAAACGCAAGAGGATATGCAAATAACATCACATTGCTCTCCCGAAATCTCGTAATACTATGCATTGGCATTGTCTTTTGCCAATGCAAATATCAGAGCGTGTGGAGCTGGAGCTGGAAACCGACTTTCTGCTTCTGCTTAGCTTTCGCTGTTGACCTCTTAGAGTAATTGGAGATTTACCGATCCAAGTTCGTATCATGAATCGTGATTTCGTCTGTTGATCCTGACGGGAATCATCTATTGATCCGCATTTGGAATATCGAGATTCGGTGGAGGATGGTGAGAATAAGAGTGTGAAAGCCCACCACGAAAGAATAATGCAAGCACCCTTCGTTAACATAAATGTGTAAAGAAAATCGTTTCATTCCTAAGCATGATAAAGGGGAGGACGCTCTTTATGCTCATTTGACTATATATTTGGTATTTGGTATGTATGCATCATAATTATGGCCAGCTACATGAAAAATCTCTTCCTCCATCTGTCTATAACATTAGGCCGAGTTCCAAACGACATCATGGTGTACTTTGAGTGAAAGTATGATACTACGAGGGGATTGATGCAGATATCCATATTCCCGCTAAAAACCGCCCGCTGTTTCTGCCCGTGTTCCACGTCTAAAAATGTACCAACGCCAAAACCAGTAGAGCGAAATAATAAAAACGAGTTAGAGCAATTGGTGAAAAAGACATTGCTCTCTATCCAAGAAAAGAAATTCGAAGATGAAAGAAAGCGTTAGGACATGCATATGTGAATCCCTTCCGGTAGGGAGGTATATCGTACAATGAGATGGGTATCGACGATCGAAAAGGCGCTCTAGCCGTCAGATATGGAACAGGAGAGGTGCTCTAAATGTCTGCCTCTGAGATGTTTCATATGGTGGACGAAAATCGGCCAAGAAATAAAAAAAGGCATCGTGTTCGTGTTCGTCCGCCTGCCTGACATGGCGACTAGACAAGCAATGCTGAGGTAGATTCCGTCCCAGGAGGTGCCGAGGCCAGCGCTTCAAGCGGGCCGTATGAATTTCAGAATGTCAATCTTCCGTTAACTCCGCGTGAACCCATTAGCCCGTATTCGCGTACTCATTCTCCTCGTGGGTATCGCATCCAGCTCGCTATCCTTGGAGGGAAAAAAGACGTTGTGTCGTCGCAAATCCATCACAGTCTTGGTCTTTGGCTCTTCAGCTAATGACCACTCTGGCTCCCTCCTTGCCCAACACGCCACGCTCTTTGGGCTTGGGGCTGTTATTTCTCCCCTTCTTATTCCTCAAGAATCCAAACATGCCGCCTGATCCTTCGTTCTTGGCCTCTGCCGCGGTAGCAGCATCCTTGGGAAGCGTTGCATCTTGACGGGCAAGATCCGACCAGCTGCCTCCACCATCTAGTGTCACCTGCACTCCACCTGTCGGACTGGTAACTCGTTTGCTCATGGGCGGCGGTCGAGGGGCGTATTGGGGCTGTCCGGGGTAGGCAGCCTGTTGACCCTGAGGAGGCATCTGACCATCGGGCCTGACGGTGGGTTCCACAGGGGGAGCTGGATAGGTCTCTGGCGGCGGCTCGTTCATCTGCGTAGCTTCGTCTGTCGTAAGGGCCTGGGCGGCAATTGCAGCTGGATCGACGTCTTCGCCATGAATGGCCGTGAGCCTGTAGAAAGTCAGTCTTCCGTTGTGCGTTTTGGATGAAAGGAGAGCATCTCTCGACTTACTTCTGGTAGGCCGCAATGTTATAGTCAAACGGACGGAAATCCGTTTCAATCATTCTGTACAGCTCATCTTCACGAATCTCCTGATCGGTGGCATCCTCCTTTAGCCTCTCCCTAGGCTTCTGTCGTCTTGCGCGAGCTTCAAGAGGGGCCTCTTCGAGTAGCAGCTCCTCCAAGTCGTAAGTTGCGTCAAAGTTGGTCTTGTCCGACGAGGGAACGAAAATAGGCTCGATGCGTTTCTGCTCAAGCAGATCGAAATTGATGGTTTTGAAGAAATCGTTGTAGATGAAGCTCTCCCACGTTGAGCCGAGTCGATTGTTGGGGTTCGGCTCGAGGGCGGCGCGGATGGCGTACAGACATGTCAACGAGACGGGGGGCTGCGTGACAGGATACTTTGGCTGAGAAAACTGAACCTGTTGGCTGAGCGAGTTTTCACTATTGCCCTCAAATGGTCGCTGGGTTTGGTTAGCTACAAAGGTTCTCGAAATCGCAGTCGGGAGAGTTGCATCGCGGGAGCGGGAGCTGCGAAAGCATAAAAACCAAAAAACATACCTTGTTATAGATGCACTCGTAAAACAAGACACCTAGTGACCACCAATCCGCACGAATGTCGTATCCCTTGCCTGAATAAACTTCCGGGGCAAGGTAAGCCAAGGTTCCGGATTTGCTAGTCATGATGCGCCCCGGAACGATGTCAGAAGCCACGTTCTACGCAAGGAGGCCAGTCAGCTTATCAGCCCGCGCAATCTCACAATTTGGATAGAACCTACAAAATCGGTCAAATGGACATGTCCCTCGGCGTCGAGGAGAACGTTGTCGGGCTTGACATCTCTGTGAATGATGTTCTGGCTGTGGACGTAGCGGAGGGCGCAACCCAATTCAGCTATCCAGAAACGGACGGCTTCTTCGGTAAAGGTCTTTCTGGAGATGTGGAATCGCAGATCGCCACCGCTCATGAGATCGACAACGAGATACCTGATAGATGTCGTTAGCATGGTGTCCAAGGTTAGGGGTCGTCTGACGTGGGCTGGAGGGGGCTCACATGTATTCGATATCCTGAAAGCTGTATCGCAAGTTACAGATGAAAGGATGGTTGACGTGTTCCAGCATTCGCCGCTCACGGATGATGTTTCGGACGCTTTCCGACTTGACAACTGTTGTGATGTTAGTCGTGCTGTTTCTGCTATGCCGGTGCAGCTGCACACCAAGCTTGGGTGTGCAGCGAGCATCATGAATCCTCGTTTGACGGACCTTCATCTTTGCGGATGTATTTCAGCGCAAACGCCAAGTTTGTGTCTTTGCGCTCGACGATGCGGACCTTGCCAAAGGCGCCTCGGCCGACGACTCGTAGCAAGCGGAAGTGGTTGAGGTTGGCTGTGATGTTTCGGTCAGGTCAGCTTAGATATGACAAGAATGCAGCCCTCGTCGCTGCACCACGCGCCAGACACGTGGGAGGGGGGAAGAAGGAGGGAGGGATGCTGGAGGCAATGATTCGCTCGGGGGTTTTGCACGTACTTTCGCCAGTCAGGTCGACGGGCTTTCCCTGACCGTTGCCCATGATGAAGGCCTGGGGGAGGATTGGAGGGACAAAGTTGCAGCTGGATCGTTCAACGACGGCAAAGGCTCATGCTGTGGGAAATGGCAGTTTGTCTGCTCGGGTCGCTGTTCTTTTCTGCGGTGGCCGAGGAATCGGCAGGCCGGTGGGGGGGAATTTAGGAGTAAGAGGTATGGAGGTCGAGTCTGGTCGCAAATGGGCGGGCTAGCAGATGTGGATAGGCGGCGAATTGACCGAATTCTGATGGCGAGCTCGACCGTTGGAGTTCTGGGGCCCAATGCTGGCTCGTATCTGAGTTGGGGTATTACGGAGCGTCGTCCCGCTGTTTGCAACCGTACTGGAGGTCGATGAAGCCGGCGACGATTGCTTGCTCTCGTCAGGACAGGTATGGATGAAAAAAGGACCGTCGCGGGTTGGGAATAAGACGAGACGAAAGAGGATGAAAGCGTGGAGGATGCGTAAGAGGAAGAAAAGGCCTGGTCGAGGAGAAGAGCGAAGCTTGCAAGGATAGGTGGTAGAGGGCGATGATCAATGCTCGCCCCAGACTAGCCAGTGCACTGAAAAAGATGCGGGAGATTTGATGGAACGGGGGGGAGGTTAGCGGGCGAGGGCGCCCTGTATTAGTGGAGATGTGCGCCGGTAGAGGAGCGACTGAGCGCGGCCGTGGCGGCAATGCAGTGGGCAGCTTCAGCGCCTTTTAGTGCCTGTGCCAGCTAGAGACCTGCAGTGGTGCGGTGCAGGGACCCGTTCCCAAGAGTGGGCGCGAATTCAATGCCTCCGGTGTGCTTGTGTGAGTCCGGCACATGAAGTTACAGGGCCTGGTTTCAGGGAAACACAGCAGGAGAAGATTCCATGTTAGTCGTGACGGACGCGGGCTTGGTTTGGTGCTGGCTGAGATTTGTGTGTTGTATTGCAGATTGATGCATCGTGGGAGTGAGACAGACTCCGGATGCGTTGATCTAGTGTACAGTACTGGACCTCACAATGGATGGATGACAATAAAGCGGTGGGTACGGGGTATGTACTGCCTAGGACTGCTAATACTCGCAATACACACAGCTGAGAGAAGCAGAGGACTCGAGTCAATAAACTGGAGCCATTGCTTTGATACCAACCTGCAAAAGGCATGGGCTCCGGGATGACGCAAAGACGAGCTGGAGAGAGAGAGATAGTGCTCCGTACGAGTATCCAAGTGATAGCAATCCATCGATAGCATAGTGAAGAGGACAATGTCCAAAATCCTAGCCAAAAAGGACCAAAAATGACAGACAGACAGACATGGCGTGCATGGCAAGTCGACGGCACTTGCACTGTCGAACCCTGCCAGTGGATGGATGGTGCAGATATGGAGTCGTACGGAGTCGTCAAGAGTCGCACAGAAGGGTTCATACTAGCGGTGTGTCGCATCCATGACCAGCTTCTCGACGATTTGGACCACACAGAAGCCGCAGAGCAAGGGGCTACAAGTACCTACGGAGCACACAAGGCGCTGTTGCGATAGGAAACGAGGCACACGAGTCGAAACCGGCCGGTGAGAGTGTGATTCTGTTGGTGTTTTGTTCGTGTGATGTTGCCCGATTCATCCATCGCAAGCTCACCTGCATGACGGGATGCGATGCGTGGGCTCACCTTGTTGGCTGTGCTCCAAGATGGGGTAGCAGTACCTAGTGCCACTAGCAGCACATTGGATGTTCCAATATTATTCCAGTACTCCTGCAGCGACACCTCCTGCATCAATATCCATCTCATTTGATGCATCTCCTCGACTTGGACTACTTACGGAGTACTCGTACATGTATATTGGCTGACGACGATATCACCGACCACCAACGCACGGGAGACGGTCTGGGCTCCGTCGACGTGAGTCTTACTCGGACATGCAGCTCGTATCAGCAACACCAACGTCCATCAAGTGTATGTAATTACCGGTACCTACGCTCCGTTGTGTGCGTGGTGTTGCATCGATGCGACTCCAGCAGTAACTCAACTCGCAGCGCGTGCCTTTTGGGTGTGCAGCAAATGTATGCGACTGGCCAGCCGTGATTCGATGCCGCCGCGGGACCCAGTCTATTCAATGATTGATTCTGGCCACTCAATAGCCAAATTCACTGTCTTTTTTGCTCCGAGGCGTGGATTGCGGTTGGTGTGGTGGAGACGAACTACTGCGCGTACCACGTTGTCAAAGCTGGCCATGGAGCGGCCGGGACTTTCTGGAATGGCATTTGGAAGCTGACACTTGGACTCTTTCTGATGTTCCTTTTTTGCTTGGCTTTTTTTGCCCCAGAAACCTGATGCCGTCAAATTGCCACCCGCTAAGAATCTGGATATGGATATGGGGAGAGGGAAAAGGAGAGAGGAAAAAAGCCTCCGGAAAACATCAATGTCAACAAGTACTTGCTATATCGTACACGGGATCCGCATAGCCGATACTATCTCGTACTTGGAGGAGGCTACCGTGGATTGGTATAGCACAAGATAACGAGTCAATAAGACAACGAGCATCAATCAGTAGCCGGGTTTCACGCTCTGCCACTATTGCAAGCCCGGCCCTTTCGCCATGTCGTCCATCCATTGGTACATGTACGATAGTATCAACGCACTCCCGTACCAGCCGCTCTGCACTGTGGGGAGTGTCAAACAGAGCAGAACAGCCGCCTGGTCGGCGAGTCCGGCGGCGGATTCAGAGCTGACCAACGCTGGATTGTTCGCGGCCGGGGGGCTCCAAATCGCCAAGCGAAGGGCATTAGTGAACCGGCTAGCAGCAGCTCGTGGCGCCCATCTAGCTCAAGTGCAAGTAGGCAGAGCTGGCTAGATAAGACGGCTGCTCGGAGGAGATGACCAAGAGGAACCTAGCTGGCCTTTTTTCTTTTTGTGGTGATGCGCCGCGACACGTGGTGAGCTGAATGGGGGAACTAACTGCGGGTATCGTTTGAACAATGGATTGATGGATGAATGATTGAATGGATGGATGGGTGTCTGTACGGAGTAGAAGGATTAATACAGTAGACAAGAAGGATGGTAGTCTGTTGAATTGGCGAACCAGACGGCCGGTGCAGGTGCAAATGCAGATGCAGATATCCACACCTCATCCTCATCAAATAGTAAATGCATATGCAGGGCGCTGGAGCTGGAGCTGCACTGTTTCGGCCACCGTGTCAGAGGTAAATTGCCCATAGATACAACATCCAACATCTCCATCAATTGCTGAATAAACCTGTGCGACAACAAGCACGTGCGGCTCAATTGCACTGTGCAGCTGCAAACGACACGGCCAATCAATCGTCCTCGTCATGAGCTGAATCCTGGGCATTTTACAGAAACTCCCTTGCGCGCGCTGCAAAGAGCGGCGAGCGGCGTTTTGCCAAGTTCAATGTTGGCCGCCGCGACAGGATGCCTGGCAAAAAGTCTAAATTGAGACGATCCTTCGCCTTGCGCGGATGCTTGCAGCTGATTTGATTTGCCTCCAAGCCCAAATGTTGGTGCTTTCACCCTTATTCGTTCAATTCAATATTACTGCATGTATTAAAAGCCCCGACTATACACAGTGCTAGTAAGTTGGCCAGCCACTTTTTAACTGATCAGTCATAATCAGCTTTCTCTCTTCCCCATTCATTCATTGCATGGAGCCCTTTTATCCGGACTATTTCCTCGGTCCAGACACCAAATAATCAGCTCTTCAGTTTATAGCTGGCGTTTCTTCTGCTTCGCATCCCTGCTAGCCCACGTGTCGCGCCGATCCCCAGTTGCAAACTCGCCGCTATCTGGAGCGTCACGAGACGACTCTCACAGACGCCGCGCCACACTAGGTCTGCCCTTGGGCGTTGGTTTGCGCCGGACTGCGCTGGAGAATCGCAATGTCCCTTGCAGGTCGAGCTTGTGTACGGAGCACTTGCAGCAGCTACTGTATCTGAGCCCCCAAAACTGTCACTGTAATCTGGTCGCCGACATGGGATTGATACAGGCAGCAGTGAGCTTAGTAGCCCTAGGTTTGCTTCATGTGCTTGCTTTGCTCTAGCCTCCTGCAAGATTATTATTGTTCCCCCGCGTCGTTGTGATGCCGGGCCACTCTAAGCCGGTTTCCGAAGCTGAAATCTAGGTAATCTAATCCATTACTCATGCTCTAGCACTCTCAAGGTCATTGTCGAGTAATTATGTCGATTTGACTGGGACTCGCTCTGGCTGGTTGAGGCAAGTTGTCGTGCGTCAATCCACGCGGCCGTCGCTACGTCGCATCCAGATTACATGTACCGCCGCTTCGTTGGCTTGACCGCACCACGCTCAGCGGTCTAGGAAGTTGCTTGCAGAAAGGACACCGTCAATCAGCAAGAGGTTGAAGTAAGAAACAAAGATGGAGCAAAAGCGTGACATGATTCATACTTGGTTCCATTGGCTCGCGTCTCATCGTAGACAAAATAAATGCATATGCCTAGCAATAAGTTGCCCATCTGGGGTTGCAATGATACCATCTTGACAGGGGCAACGACGCCAGGAGGGCCGTTAATGTCCCCATACTTCGGATATGTTGAGCGGACCCAGTACTGTATATACCGTTCAATGCTACCTCTTTGTAGTATTTAAACCATGTATATCCGCGGAGTATTCTATATATAAGTGGAAATCGTATATGGAGTCTCCTGGCCGGTGCTTCATATGCCGTGACTAGCTCAGAAGCCGATCTGGCCCCCTATTTCCCCAGTTATAACGGAGTTGCAAGAGATATAATAGGATCTGCAGCATACATGATTACTGCTATTGCCACTGCCGATATTCGGCTCTTATTACTGGTGCCGGGGCTACCATAGATCTTTGTATTTCATATCTTGGATACATTCAGGGAAACCTCTGATGACCTGTTGAGGCACACAAAGTTTCACGGCACATGATGCTGTCAATTGACTGTTCGCGGGCGAACTAAGCAAGATTGCAACGGGCATGAAGAACATTTCAGCCTCCTTAAGAGAATTCTAGAATAAAGGTAAGGAATAAAGGAGTGTCCAAAGCTTGAGTAACAATAGCCCTACAAAGGGAAATATCAGCCCATAATACATATTCACTTCCAGCCCACGACGAAGTCATCTCCTTGTCTGCTATCCGGCCATATTGGGAAAGAGCCGATTTCCTGTCTCATCGAATGGTCCTTGTTGGTTACATGTAGCCTTGTTAGGAGCGAAATGATGCTAACACGTAATTATATTTCTAGATGCCGGTACCAACGTGTAATTGTATGCTATCTCCACAACCAAGTCAAAAAAAGAAACAAAATCACATCATACTCTTATAGTGTCGATTACAGAGCAATATAAGTATCATGTTAGGCACGGAGTTGACCTGATAGCAACAGTTACCATCCAGCTAACCTGTATGATCGATTGTATAAGCAGGAAAGAGGGCAAACACATAAAGGGTCCCAATGCAGCCGGATTCGAGGAATTCCGGATGACAATTTGGACTTTGAACAATCAGCTGGTCCCATTTCAGAAATGACATGCTAATTTGCAAGTAACTCGCCAGAATATCTAGCCTGGAGAACAGAAGGCGATCCGCGGTACTGGTGTTCTCTTTGCATAGGGATTCAACCATGCTTACCATGCTTACCACACTGATCCTGCTTCCTCCAATTGCGAAGTTTAGGCAAACTCTCTAAGCACTGTAAGGTGTGGCACCCTGCTCTTAGAACATCTCATCTTGTTGGCGTACTCGAAGAAATGCATGATTACCCTTCATATCTCCTCCCAAGCGAATGATTCAGCCTCTCGTTTTGATCCCAAGCACGTCCCTGCCTGACCAAAACATGTGCGTCGTCTCGAAAATTGAGTGGGCCAATGTTTCCGATGTCGAATCGCCCGGATGTTTTAGCGGTCTGTTCGCTCACGGCCATCATATTACTGGTCGTACAACATGGGCATGCAGGACCCCATAGCATGCAGTGCACATACAGAAGCAAACTTGTTTGTTTCTACCGGCGGCACCTCCGAAGAAGCCCCTTTCCCATTACGGGAGCTCCGTAGACTGACAGTCCTGTGCTGCCGTTTTGTTTCGACTGTTTGCAGTGCGCGCGCATGATGGTGATGCTTGAGAGAAGCGACGTGAGCACTAGGAAAATGCTACATGGACCGTGCTTGTGATTACTCGTAAAGGAAAGAAAGGAGAAACACTGACGATAGTGTCTGTGTACAACTTGGGGAAAAGTTTCACAGCAAATTGATCATCCGGTTATGTCTCTTTGTTCATGGTAAATTATGCGGCTTGCTATTAGATATGGTGAGTTTCTCATGTTGGGTTTATTCACCCTAATCTAAATTAAAATTGAGATGCTTTTACTACTGTTTACTAGAGAAGTTGTGTGTTATAAGCTCAAGTGGTTTTGCTATCAGTGTTAACTCCTGTTATCATGAGCCTTTGAAGGTGACAAGAAGTGATGGATATCATGCATGGGTTAGCTGAAAGAACGGAAGAGAGCTCGACTAATTACTTGCTCCATTGAATCTAAACCTGGCATCTATAAGCGACAAGCGAACACAAGACACGTGAAGCAACAGACTGAGACAACTACCCCACTACGGTTACTACCTCTTGTTGTCTCGATGTACAGTAGCCTTGTTTAAAGTTAAAAAGACAATTGAATTTAGTTAATGATCGCCAGTTCATTACAAAGTGAATTCACCTTGCTGAGCCCGTTTAGAAGCATCGATTTAGTGCTGCGTGGAAATGTGATGACGTCAACACACATGTATGTTGACGAGCTTCAAGAAGCGTCACAATGACCTCAAGTATTTCGGCAATCAAAAATAAATAAAACAGAAAAAAAGCCAATTGAACCCATTTTGCAAGAAACATTGAAAATAAAACCATCAATCATATTTATCATGGCATCCAGCATTCGTAACCTCGCTCAGACTTCGCGACGATGCATAACAGCCGTCCCGCGACTGTATCACACCTCCGCCGCCCTTCGACTTCCGTACAAAGACTCCCAAGACCGCCAATCTCTCAAGCCTCAATCCAACAATGGCACGAGATCCGGTCGAGATGACGATGTCGCGGCGCAAAAGGACGCTGCCTTTGACCCGTCCAAGACGAAGCCGACGCCGGAGTCGGAGATGGAGACTGCGGGCCGCGGCAATGAGATGAACCCTCTGCATGCAAGCGGCGCGAATCAAGAGTTTAACAAGCCGATGGGAGAGGGAAAGCAGGCGCATGATACGGGACCGGGCAAGGAGACGAGGAAGGGGGGGAGGAGTGGTGGAGGGAGTCCGCCGAAGAAAGGGAAGACGCCTGGGAAAGCCTGAGGAATGCTGCAGAGGGGCTCCAATGAATATATGGCAGTATTTATACGAGTTGGAATCATCATCGGACATTTTTGGATTTATCAGGGTACATATATCCTATTCTGGAACCTTTGGGATAGACGTCTCAAAGGCAATGATCCAGCTTGACAACATCGCATAGTAACTTCATGTTGCATAGATAAAAACAGACAATCGAGTCAAACAAGGAACAATCAAGAATATCAATATTATATAATGCTCTTGAAGCTTTGAGAGTCGTTTGGAACAGCCACATCTGGGGAATCCCAGTAACGTTACACACGCCCTATGTAGCTCGGGACACGGCAGACCGAAGAGCTGAAGGCGGGGTACGATTCAATAAACCGATCGTAATCATCCGATCGACAAGTTATATAACACCGCTCTCTTTGTTTCACAACTCCAATCTCAACAGCCCAAGTAGAGAAAAACACCAAGATTGAGACAAGACAGTTCGGAAGTACCTAAATAAGCAAAAGGGCAGAGAAACGTCATCATGGCCCAGGCCAAGTTCGCCGTTTATCCCAGCCTCGTCGACCGCACCGTCGTCATCACAGGCGGTGCGCAGGGCATCGCCGCGGAAATGGTCGAGCAATTCTCACTGCAGGGCTCTCAAGTCATATTCCTCGACGTCGAGGACGAGCTTGCCGCCGCTTTGGTCCGAAAAGTGTCTGATCAGGGCGTCAAACACAAGCCCATATACTATCACTGCGATGTCATCAAGATTGACGAGGAGCTCAAACCCACGGCGGCCAAGATCCTGAAAGATCATCCCAGGATCGATGGCCTCATAAACAGTGCCGCGAGGGCAATGGTGAAGCCCTCGCAGGAAATCACGACCGAGTGGTGGGATGAGAGCGTCGCTGTGAACCTGCGGCATCAGTTCTTCCTGACCCAGGCCTTGCTGCCGGGGCTTCTCCTTGCTGCCGGAAACGCTTCGGTGATTAACATGGGGAGCATCAACTGGCTCGTTTCGGCGACTGGTCAGGCGGGTTACACGACGAGCAAAGCCGCCGTTGTGGGACTGACGAGGACGCTGGCACATGAGTTTGGACCGCAGGGTATCAGGGTGAATAGTATCATGCCGGGGTCCATTGCGACGGAGAGGGAGAGGACGGTGGTCATGACGCCTGAGTACAAGGCCAAGGTTCTAGGCAGTCAGGCGATCAAGAGGCTGATTGAGCCGGTGGAGGTGGCGAGGATGGCCATGTGGTTGATTGCAGATGATAGTGCTGCGGTGACAAACCAGAGCATGAGAATTGACGGCGGATGGACATAGGATGTGGGCTTTGAATAAGTAAATAATGTCGGTTTTTAGATACTATGCTGATTGTAGAAACACTGATATGGCATGTATAAGAAGATTTGGCTTTCATGATACTATGAAGATAAAGTTGGATAGTGCCACAAAACACATAGAAATAAAGTAGCCATTGCTAACAAATTTTATGTCGAGAGCTTCTACGTCTTGTCAGCCGAGCGTACAACATCTATATACCTCGCCATTGCTTCTGCTGCCCGTTTAATCACCTCATCTACAGCTTGCGTGAACGGAATGTTGTTGACTTTCTGCTCCAATAGTTTGTACTGGCGCATTAATACATTCTTATCGATGTTGACCTTGTGCATATTGGCCGTCATTATGTGTTGCAGAAAGAGCAGCTCTATTTCAGCTTGTCTAACTAGTCGTACGAGGATGGGATGATGTTGGAAAGGTTAAAGACAATCGCGTCCCTCTGAGATACTATCGTCGTTGGTCTCTGCGAAGCCTATAAGTATTGTGATTAATAAATGATAACTCGTGAGAAATATTGCCTGTGTTAAAAGAAATAAAGGCGAGAGAATTACATCACAAAATCCATGGGGGTTTCTGCCTCCGAAATCCTCTAGATACTTCGTGACGCTTCGAAAGGAATTGATCAACTCGTACTTCCACAAACTGCCACGCTTCATCGGTAATCGTCCTCCGCCAAAACGGATCATGTTCATACTGGCATAGCACACGCGTTGCTCTCCCAATAGTCCGAGCGTTCTGCTGTCGCCACTTTGTTGTGGGCTTGGCAGTAGACAACCTGCTCCTTCGTCTTGGCAAATCTTGTCTTCTTGGAAGGATGCGGTACAGCCACCATAATGGAGTCGGACGGCAGCTCGAATGCTTGTTCAATCATGCTCGCATCTTGGCAACCGAAGAGATGCATAGTGATAGGGGCAGAAGATTGATGGGCAGCCTGGGCGGCGGCATGGACCTGGACACCATTAGAGAGCGTGAC
This sequence comes from Trichoderma breve, assembly GCF_028502605.1. Lineage (NCBI taxonomy): Eukaryota > Fungi > Ascomycota > Sordariomycetes > Hypocreales > Hypocreaceae > Trichoderma > Trichoderma breve. Next base: position 1,036,445 of record NC_079233.1, read on the forward strand.
GGCTCAGAGCTTGAGCTAGATGACGAGGGGAGGTCTCTTGCGATCTGCGGCTTTGACAAAGCCTAGAGTTTGCTAAAGGTTGCATCTAACTATGGCACGAAATCTTAGAAATGTGATAGTAATTCGACGTAAATGGGATGCCAATATTCTTTTACTATTGAGATGACATTGTTCGCAATTGCTGCTTACATTGCATAACTAGAATACCCTCCACCCCTTCTCAAGCTTTTGACCACCTTTAACGATGTCGTTACTCGTATTTGCCGTATTATGTAAAACCTCAATGAGGCTTTGGATCCATTCCAATTCACCCCTTCTCAAGCATTTCCGGAGCTGAAGTCTCCGCACAACGGGCCGTCGCTTCGGCTCGGGTCTTCCTAAATGGGTAATAGAATTATCAAACAGAAAGAGAGAATGCCCGATTTGTGGTTATAAAGAGTAGCGAAGGGAAGATTCCAAAAGTATTATCTGGGCTGGAGATTGATCATGTCGTGGTTGCAGAAAGTTGAGTTGTTGAAGACTGCGCAAGTTTTCTTGAGATGGGAGCAAGCAGGGTAGCTGAAATTGCTCGTGCTACGACGCCCTTGGCAGACATACGACTTGCAATGCATGATGAGAGATCCCCCCACACGTATATCCTAGACTTATGCAGGTGGCAGGTGGCTAGCCGTTGACGATTGACCCCTTTGTCTTATGGAGAACTTCTAGATTGCAAATTAGGTGGCCAAGATTCTTGGGTTACTTCGCTACGGATGTCCTCAATCAGTACTAGCAGCAGCATGTCGTTCAGCTCCATAACGGCGAGGCTTGAAATGGTATCACAAGGTGAATGGCATCGTTTGAAATACGAAGTTAACCGAAATACCCGAGGCAAATGCCTGTGATATCGGGCTGAAGATGCGGAGGTGGCACTGCATATCCGCCTGTCTCTAGTTCCACACGCAGCGCCAGCGGTGAGACTACGATGGGATGACTTGATAAGAGTTGTTGAGATTTCAGGAATGTTTACCCGAAGGCAACGAATGGTATGATATGGAGAGGGCGTCTTTGGCGTTTTGGGCGCTTATTCCAACGAGGGCAGCGAGAGTGTTGATCACGACAGAGGCGCTATTGCAACTGGGGCTGGCTTCGATGATGACTCCATATTTGACAAGTGAGATAAGCAAATGAATCTTTGGCCAATCACTTTGTCTCTAATTTAATAATTTCTCTCGGAGAATGCGGTAGTAAGTTCTTGATCGTTACTCCGAGATAAGTCATGAGGCCGCACCTGTATAGCTTCAATTATACAATGTATGGCTGCGTTTGTTTTCCAGCACAAGCATGACATGTCTACCTTTAACCGTACCGTCTCCATTATTTTTCTTTTCCTATCTGCTGGATTACACTGCTTACAATGCTCTCATAATAACTAAAATGATCTGATGCCTTCCAACATGAGACAATCTCCTGATAGTAATTACAAGAGTCGTTCAACAGAGAACCAACCTAACGATCATGCTAATATTAGAGAGATAAAGCCACTACTGTCTGTCAATATCACGCCCTAAGTTCGACAAGTCAGCTACAGCCTTAATCTGTCGATATGAGGCCATCCATCCCGTTGGAGAGCCAGCATTAAGGCACCCAGGCCAATCACCTCTCAGGGCACCCAAACGTGGCGCCGCCTCATCGTTAATCAGCCGCTGATAAGACCAACCATCCGACGGTTTGCGAAGTTCTAGAAGCCAAGTGAGCACTACGAGAACAATTCTGGTGCTTGCGGAATCAAACCGGTTTCGGGAAAAGGCAAGCATCGGCAATCTTTGGGGTGGGAGGAGAGACATAAGAGACCGGCGGCCGTCGCGGGGTCTGGGGCAGGTCGGGGAAGCGGGCCATTTTGGGGGGCTTCTCGAAGACATGACTCGCAGGCCAGGGCTTTTTAGTGGACAAGGGCTGAGTTTTCTCTTGGGCTTCTAGCGAGGGCGGAGGAACAACTCTAATTGCGCCCTCTTTTTGCTTGGCTCTTGGGCTGTGAAACGGTTGGTGTGGGCATGGGTAGGTGGGAGGGATGGGATTGCTGCATGCATGCAGCAGCTGATTTGCCTATCTTGCCTTTGTTCGTATTGCTAATCACGCACGTTTCTCACTCGGGATGTATAACGCTCATATGTCCGAGTCCATGATGATTAAGGTAAGTTGCTTCCATAGAGCTCAACCACCAACTTGTCCATCTTCGAGACGGTTTCTCAACATCAACAAGGAGATCCGGGGTATCAACTTGCCAAGAGATCACAGCCCGTTTCCCCAAAGTCTGTTACGTTTTCTTTTCTTTCAAAATCTGGAGTTCCCCGAATTTGCCCCCACGAGCAAGCATCTGATGAGTTTTCCAAGCCTCTGTGAACAAAAGCATGTTTGTAAAATTTGGAGTCATCCACCAAACTAAGTGGAGAGCAACTCAAATCACAACCCACCAAGACTCTGTGCCACCACCAATGCCGCCAATACAAATCCAGTTTCTGACGAACAAGCGGCTGGAGTCTTCTCGTGAAACCACATCTCAGCATCCTGCCCTAGCATGACAATTACCTAACAGCAGCCTCGCGGACTGGCCAGCCGTCTCATCACAAGTGGGTTCCTGTCGTTCGCGCCCTATCCATCTGCCGGGATTAACATGTCAAGCTGGGTCCCTGCGATGGCGCCGCGTCCCTTGGCGACCCACGAGCCTTTCTGAGTGGCGGGCTCGAACGGTTCCGCTGAGCTACGGGCTACGAGAATCCTTCTCTGCGTCGGAATACTTGCCCTTGGTGTTATGGAGCTAGGCGCAGACCATGTTACTGCTTTTGTATGTTACGAGGAGAACCGCTCCGTGCTCTGCCCCGTTAGCCTGCGCAAGGGCTCTCGAAATGGAATCAGATCATACAACTGGCCTCGACTTGCCTCTCCGGTCCCGGCTATCGGAAGCTCTGATGGCTTTGTCCACTGACTCAGGGTTCCCGCTTCCTGGTTTCTCCCGTTCAGCTTTGTTGTTGGCCCTGTAAGCTGTGTGTAGCATTGGGCGTGTTAGTGTCAGTATCACCAGAGGAAGGGGGTTGAAAAAATATAAAAAGTGTTGAGCCCTCCCGGCCCTCCCCTTGCTGCCCTGTTCCGTGTGACGTGCTTTTTTGAAGGCTTCTGGAAATATTCTAGCCTCCGCCCTGCATTAGATACCCGAAGACTCGGGCAGGCTGTATTCTGCGCCCAAGATCTCCAAGTGCCGGCACCAGCCCGCGCGCTACGGACTTTTTTTGTGTGTGAATACCCCAATTTCTGGAAAATCTCCAAAAAGAGCAACGAAACAGCCCCAAAATGTCCCAGCGGGCTAGTTCGGGCGACTCACCGTCCGTGGGAGCAGAGGAGAAGGGAAACGCAGGCAAGGCCGTGCAGGACACTGCCGTGGTGCAGCAATCAGACGCTGCCTTCACAAATTCATACGATGAGGAGGATTTCTGGACGAGGAACGGCTTGAATGCCAAGTCATTCCAGAAGAAGCACTATGGATTGGGACTGGTGGAACTGGACCGAGCGATGAAGACGCGGCACTTACAGATGATTGCCATCGGAGGCTCTATTGGTGCTGGTTTTTTCGTTGGTTCTGGTGGTGCTCTGGCTAAAGGTGTAAGTGAGAATTGAAAGAAAAAAGAAAGGAAAAAGAAAGAAAAAGAGAAATGGTTATCTGATAGATGCTGACATTTGCTGCGCCGTACAGGGTCCTGCCTCGGTTCTTATTTGCTTCCTCGTCGTCGGTTTCATGGTCTTCAACGTCGGTAAGTCCACGCACGATTCATATCCCAAGATACCTCTCGATTTATACACATTTACTCACAATTCGCCACAGTCTTTGCTCTTGGTGAGCTTGCCATCATGTACCCAGTTTCCGGTGGTTTCTACACATACGCAACTCGCTTCATCGACCCCTCTTTTGGCTTTGCAGTCGGATGGAATTACTTCTTCCTCTGGTTTGTCGTCTTACCACTCGAATTAACAGTCTGCTCCCTCGTCATTCAATACTGGAATCAGGATATAAGCGTCGGCGTCTGGATCACCATCTTCTGGGTCGCCATTATCCTCATCAACATCTTCGGAAGCATTGGTTATGCCGAGGAAGAATTCTGGTCTTCGGTCATCAAGCTGGCGGCAACCCTCGTCTTCATGATCATCTGCTTTGTGCTTGTGCTCGGCGGTGGCCCTTCGAGTGGAAGATACTCCGAATACATAGGAGCTCATTATTGGCACAACCCTGGTGCGTTCCGCAACGGCTTCCGAGGTTTCTGTTCCGTCTTCGTCACCGCTGCCTTCTCCTTTACTGGAACTGAACTTGTTGGCCTTGCCGCGGCCGAGAGTCGTAACCCAGTCAAGTCACTACCTAGCTCCATCAAGCAAGTGTTTTGGCGAATCACCCTCTTCTATGTGCTTGGCCTCTTCTTTGTCGGTCTTTTGATTCCCTCAGACGACCCGAGACTCCTGTCTAGCGCGGCTTATACCGACGTCAAGGCATCGCCTTTCGTCCTTGTCGGCCTCTATGCCGGTCTCCGCGGCTTCGACCACTTCATGAACGCCGTTATCCTCATCTCCGTCATCTCCATTGGTGTTTCCAGTGTTTACGGCGGCTCCCGCACACTGACTGCCATGGCACAGCAGGGATATGCTCCCAAGTTCTTCACCTACATTGACCGCTCCGGAAGATGTCTCCCTTCTACGATTGTCATGCTTCTCACAGGACCTCTCGCCTATATCAACCTCAGTGCCTCAGGACCTACTGTTTTCAACTGGCTGCAGGCCCTCTCCGGTCTTGCCGTTCTCTTCGCCTGGGCTGCCATTTGCATTGCCCATATTCGCTTCCGTGCGGCATGGGCTTACCATGGACATACCCTGGATGAGATTCCCTTCAAGGCAATCTTTGGCGTGGTGGGATCATGGATCGGATTGTTCATTTGCTTTATTTGCTTTGCTGCTCAAGTAAGTTTAATTCTCGATATATGCAGAGTCCACTGTGATACTAACAGACATTAGTTCTTCACGGCCATCGCACCCCCAGGTACATCCGAGCTCAACGATGCCGAGGGCTTCTTCCAATCCTACCTCGCCTTCCCCATTGTCGTTGCCTTCTGGGTTGCTGGATATATCTGGAAGCGCACTGGTTGGCTGAAGGTGTCGCAAATCGATGTTGACACTGGCCGCCGTGAGTTGAACTGGGATGAGATCCGCGCATACAAGGAGTGGGTAGCGTCTCAGCCTGCTTGGAAGCGTGTCTATTATAAGTTGTTCCAGTAGGCGAATGCGTACCGGGCTATGGAGAGCCAGCATGTAGTTGTCAGTTTAAGAATCAATGCAAGTAATCTAATATTTGAAGTACATATGATATTATCAACTTTGGCATCCGTCGTTTACTCGTCGTCTTACATGTGATCAATCACCATACTCTGGGTCTCTGAATATTAACCCCAAGTGATGTTCGTAGTCAACACCCCACCGCCCACGAGTCAGGTCATCTCCTAAGAATAGCGACCAAGTCTTGCAAGTATTGGGTTCAGACGGAAAAGTTCTGCTAGACATGGCCACTCCTATATACTCGTAGACTTGTTGCGTGTATTCCATCAAACAATCGAGTATGAAAGATGCAAACGACAAACATCAAAAATTGAATCTCATGACCCCAACTCACAAGTAGAAAGTCCAAAAAAGAAAGTTCCTAAGCCGAAGCTCCGAAGAACGGGTCTGGCCGGGGATTGAACCCGGGACCTCTCGCAGAACAACTTTGGGTTTTCCCTAAGCGAGAATCATACCACTAGACCACCAGACCGATGATGATTTGCTGTTGAAGAGGCCGGCTCGTAATTTGCCCATCAAGGCATCGAAATTGTCCATTGTGGGCTGTCTGTGGATCGTGAATTTTAGATTGTGGACTCGGTGGATTCCAGGGTTCGAAGAAGAAAATTGTAGCGGAATTTGAAGCGGTATCGGAGGAGACCGGGGTGGAGACCGGAGCACTTGCATCACGGAGAGCTCCGTATTGTGCTCCGTTATGTGGATGAAGCTGACAAAAAGAGAAGGAGAAGAGAAAAATAAAATTGAAAAGCACGTTGATTAGTAGAGTACTCTCATAGGATAATAATGAATCGAATTGAAATCTAGAAACTTGTAAATGGGGCATCAAAGTGGTGTAAATGAGACATAATGTAGCAGTTTGAGTTTGTAATTATTGAGACTCTTTCTACTGTGGGCGAGCCAACCTGTCAAATTCAACGGTTCGAAGAAAATTATTCTTGGCTGCCAGGATCAATTTCATACTAAGAAAACGCTAAAGTTTGACAAGGTACATGACACATGGTCTGTCTAAGACCCAGAAACGGCTTGCATAACCTCCACGACGCTGTTAATAGCTCGCTCCGCCATCGCCTTGGCCTGATACGCCGTCACCACGGCAATCTCAACCACCATCTCATCATACGGGACTAGCATCTCAATCTTCTGGTCGCCAAATCCGGCCTTCTTCGTCTTCGTCTTGGCCAGCTTCTTGCCGTTGCTGTCGCACAGCGTGAGAGTTGAGCCCCCCGTGAGCTGGCTGGCCTTCCACTTCAGCTTGCCCATCGGCGTGCCGGTAACGGAAAAGTCGCCCGATAGCTGGCTCATCTTGAGCTTCATGGCACAGCCGCGCATGTTTAGCTCGGCTGAAGTCTCCGAGCTGCATGTGATGTGGCCAATGGGACCCATCTGGCCGGTGGGATCGGGAAGGCCGCGGTAGACGATGAGCATGCCTGGCGACATGGCGTGGGGGGCAATTGAATATAACGGTAGTGTATTCTGTGGAGCGCCGTCATATTGCACAACCAGAAGGCCGGGATTTGTTGTGGATGTGCTGATACAGAGAGTTGGAGATGTGCTGGTGTAGTCGTAGGTTCCAGTATTGGTTTCGAGATAAGAAGAATTAGCGTCGCTAGAAGCTTTAGAAAAATGTCGTGAGAAGAAACTCGTCATTTTGTATGTTTTATTTGATAATCAAGAATTGGTTACATGTAAGTGAAGATGGAGAATGTTGGCAGTCATCAATGTTGGCAGTGTTGCTTGTTTTGTTTATCCGGGGGCGAAAGACAGAATCAAATCGCCCTCTGGTTATTCGCATATATCATTTATAACCTTTTTGATCCTCCAAATCGCTTGAGTTACAGCTAAATTATGCCTACTGCGTTCATGGCTGTGTCGTCACTATCCTTCTGTTGAGATCTACACACCACTTCCCCAAGAGGAAATACCATGCGCTGTGGCCAATCTCCAACAAAGCCGCAGCAAGTTATTCCTGGCAATGTCATCCAATCAATCCTAGAGCAGGGAATAGCCAGGCCGAATCCTTCGTAACTCAAGTAATCGTGCAGTTTATACGTCATCCCATGCATTGCATCGTCTACATTGGCTTCTATTGGTGCCATGCCTCGCCATACATCTGCTCTGTCACAAATCCTTCAATTGGTCCCATTATGGAAAATAGAACCAGTAATTTTACATCGTCATCGTCGTCGTCGTCAAACTCCTCTTTGGTAGAATCGCGCGCTTGTCCTCCCTCTCAAGGATATGGCTGGGACCCCGTCAAGTCGTGGCTGTAATGCTTGCCGAGAGCAAAAGAAGAAGGTTCGTAGCTTGACACGGTTTTCAAGACAAGACCAATTACATATCAGTAACTAAACTTTATGTCTTAGTGCGATGCATTGAAACCAGCGTGTTCTCGCTGCGCACGCCTTCAAATCCCCTGTGTTGGTGCAGGTCAGCGCCGGTTCATGTTCAAGGTCCAAACCGCAGCCAGTAGATCAAGAAGACCAATTACCGGCTCTGGAGATCACAATCAGGAAACTGGTGGCTCTTCAGTCATACCTGTCGGTCATCCATCATCTCCTCCCAGTAATGCCATGACTTTAGCAACAGGGGCCTTTGTGTCCGTCCTGGAGGTTGATGATCCTCGGTACGATGTCACCGGTTGGACCGTCTTTCTAAATGAAATCCCCAGACGCATGGGTACAAGCGAGTTGCTTGATGCATCGGCAAAAACATTCGCGAGTACCCTCTCCGCGGTACAGTCCAAACGATCGCAGCCTGTAGAAACCCTGTCACAATTCTGTAATGTTTTGCATATTCTCCGGGGATCATTAATACAAGACAAGGATCAAATAGTAGACTCGCTGTGTGCCATATACCTGATACTTCTCTATCAAGGATGGCTTTCCGAAACACCAGGTCAAAATGTCAATCACATAAACGGCATCATGCACCTTCTAAATAGAGTATCCGACAAGGACTGGCGAGGAGAATTTGAAAGGCAGATTCTAGTAACAATGTGCATGGTCGTGGTATGGCGTTCGTATATCTGCGGAGGTGGAACAAACTAACCATTTCATCTTACAGATATTTGAGAGCATTGCCAACCCAAGTATAAAACTAAGCCCCTGGCTCGTTAACCTGAAGAAGACATACTACGGACCCGAGAAGCCCTGGGGAGTCGATGACCACAGAGGGATCGGTACTCAAACAATCACAGTGGAACACATGGTCAAAATACCAGGCTATTTCCAGGAACCAGAACTTCACTTGCATGACCTAAGAAGCAGCTATCATGTCGCCTTCAGCGAATCTAAGAGCCTATGTGCCTATGTTACAGCCACGGCCGAATCAATAACGCCTAAAACTGATATCTCCTCGTTTAGAACATATGTGCGTATCCAAGGTGTGGCATCCGTTCTAGTCTCCATCGGACTCCTCCTTGGCACCATCCTGCGAATATTTGAACCAGACAATGAAACTCTCAAGATAGAGTCTGACTTTCTCATCTCGGAAGTTGCGAAAATCGCAGCAAGAGCAGCGACTTATAGGCCCTTGGGCGCGATACTTATCCCGCTTAGCTTATGCACTGCCTGGGCTGCGGCCGACGATTCAGGAGCAGAAGCAGAAATTGAACGCATCGTCAGGGATTATGAAACGGATTTTCCAGATGCAAATTGGTTTGACATTGCGATCTGGCTAAGGGCCAAATTTGAAAGCTTGAAGCAGAGAATAAAGCAGACGCAGGTGCCTGTGCATCACGAGATACTACTCATTGATGCTGGAAAGGAGCTTTCGGGGAGGAGTTCGACAGCTCCTTGCTGTGTGATGTAAACAGAATTCCTATTACTCATGCAACACTAGATAGATATTACCGCTATATCTTTGAGATATAACGCATCTCGTGGAACTAACTTCTTCGTCCAGACTGATAATAACACCAAACATTATAAATCGTTCAATTATCACTGCCCCTCTCTAACCTCACACCTCGTACATCCTTGTCTCAAACAAAAAGACCTTTCTGTAACCACTCACATCTATGTCCGGCAGTGGAATCTCGTCCAGTAATGATACCTTCTGGAGTCAAGATATTGGCACTCGCATTCTGTCCCTGTTGAGGGAATGGTGGCAGGCCACGGCCATTCGGATTGCCAGTCTTGATAAAGTTGGTGATATATCCTTGCCATGACGACGCCAGTGACTCTATTACGGGAGCCCCGAAATTATTTCTCCCGTATCCCTTCCAGATGTACGATTCGTCGTATGCATGGAAAGGGGGGCTGATGTTGAACTGCATGTTGTATGTCTGGTTGGCAAACGCCCTGGCAAGCCAGTTCGTGTTGCATGCAAATACACTATCGCCCATAAAGTCAATGGTCCGCACTGCACCTTTCCCAGGGTAGAGATCTTTGATGATATAATTGGCCATTTCGTCCACGATGCCTGGGTAGAGCTGATGAAGGAGGGATTTGAAGTCATCGTCGCTCTGCACAAAAGGCTGTGAATACTCGCCGCCTTCATATCGTGTATGACTGAGTAATAAATCGATATTTTTGTGAAAATTTCCAGAAAGGAGCGATAAGCCTGGTAAAGCAGGCACAAAGTCTCCATCAACCGCAGGTCCGTAGACGAAGTTGGTCTCAACGCTGGATGTATGCGCAACGTTTGCCTCCATCAGAGCTCTGGCCGGGAGCTTACGAGCTTCCTCGATCGTGCTTGCATTTAGAAACTTCAGAAAATATTGTGTGATATTTTCGGCTTGGAAGTTGGAGGCAATGGGAAAGTATCCAGGAGAGTTGATGAAGGCTCTTGCGAAGGGAGCTGGCCCCTTCTTACCACCGTATGCCGTGATATGATGAACTGTACTGCCGCCACCAGCCGAAACTGGAGATTATACCAGTTAGTTTGAGGTTGTCTGGATATCCAATTAAAGGCTGATACGTACGGCCGCTAAGTGTCACTTTCTTTGGATCTCCTCCAAAGAGATGAATGTATTTCTGCACCCACTGAAGAGCAAGATGTTGGTCGTGGAGGCCGGCATTTGCAGTGCCATTTGCGGCCTCAAGAGACGGCCCAGCAAGCCATCCAAAGGCTCCAAGCCGATAGTTCAAAGATACATAGATGAAGCCATCTGAGCCATCGCTTCGGCTTGCATTGATGAGACCAGCTGGGTCAGTAGCATCAACGACGTCATTTTTGTATCCGAAGATGTAGCCGCCTCCATGCATCCTATCCAAGATGTCAGTATAATGGCCTAAAACGCTCTTTTGCTTTTAGTGAGACAAACCAGACTAATACAGGGGCCTTTTTTGCCTTTGAGTTTCGGCGCTCAAAAACAGCACGAGAAACAACGACGTCGAGAAACAGACAATCTTCTGTCTGGGGGAGCTCCAAAACAGTCTGTGCATTCTTCTTCGTGGTCAACTCTTGCGCTGCGTGCTCTTCTGTGTAATTGTAATCAGACAGGTTTCCATTTATAAACGCATGACCGAAATCCGCATTCGCGCTGCCCCAGCCCGGCGACCCCTGAGGGCACATGATTATTGATCCATTGCCCTTTTGCACCACATGATTTCGGCCTGTTGGTGGCTTTGGAGCAGAGAAGCGCAGGTCACCGACAGGAGGTTGGGCATAACGAATATTGCTAAAGGTGTAGAGATCGGTTGTTTCCTATGAAGTGTTAGTAGGGTTGCGTTTCTGTTGTAGAAAGAGATGAGAGGGCCGTACGTTGTATTTGAGTGCCTCATGGATCTCGTATCCCAAGTCCACTTGAGGAAGACATTCGCCTTTTACAAGGGATAGCTGGGACACAAGTATCCCTAGGATGAGAGAGGCTTTCATATCAGCGAGTTCTCAGCTGTGTAACTCAAGAATTCATTGATGAGATGAGAATATGAAAAGAGACAATGTTTGTTCTGTGTAGTTGCTTGATGTAGTTCTATTTCCAGTCTTTGACCGGAGTTGCCAGTGCCTTATATACAAGTCATTGAGGCCTCTTTCTCAATGAGGCCGAATGATGATATCTCTTGTACAAACTAGATCTGCAACCTTTCATCCTTCATCCAGCATAACCACCCGCCAACGCATAGCCTATCTGCTTTTACGTAGGCCGAGCTTTCAGACAAATTATCTCTCTACTTTAACAAACGATGGCATGGCTTAGACGTTGGAAAGCCTTGAGAAGGATCAGTATACAGCATTATACAGGGATGTATGTGCACTCCACATGTATCATGATGCATTCTCCAGGAGATTAAAGTTTAACTCATAGGGTTTCATATAAAGTTGACGTCAAGATTGCACAGACCGCAACTTTATTGGACAAGGGAACTAATTATAGGTGAAGAATGGCGAGTGCCGAGTGTCGATCAGTACGAATTAGGAGAAACCGTGCGCTGTGTGGGAGCAGCCGGTTTAGAGGTGGCCATGAATCCTTCAGGAACGTGCGCATGGTTCTAGACTGGGCGGATTTGATAGATAGATGGAGCTCATTGTTTTGAGAGGGGGAGAAAGCTACAGGAGCATGGATGTAGACGCATTGTTACAGTGACGCCGAACAATCGGCGACTTGTATAAACACAATTGACAGTTGTGAATCAAGAGATGGTGTTTGCTGTAGGGTGAGGCATCTTGAAGTCTCAATCAAGCAAGGATGACTCAATTCAAGATATACAGACAGGAAGAATGCTGTGTACTCTGACTTTTGTCTACTAAGTTTCTCATCGTCTTTTAATAGACACGATCTCTATAAAAGTAGAATAAGCTCTATTGAACGAATTGAGTTTTGTCTTTTAGCCACACGCCATCAGTAAGTGACAGACAAGCTGGACCCTTCTTGACGACCTCCGCTTAAATCCCGGCAAATCACGGCGATGCTACGTCACAGTCACAGCGCAAACAAAACAGCGAGCGCGGCATCGGCAAAAGTAAGCTTCCGTGTCTCGGTCTGTGATTGGCCCTGGCCGTGCTGGCTGCAGAAGCTCCGGGAAAAAAAAGTGGGCAGAGCCAAAGCAGCCTTGTCCAGTCTCGCTGCTGTTCTGCCGCTCTCCTCGTCGTGGGCCAATTTGCTCCTCCAGCCTATTATCCATACATTTTGTGCATGACACGAAGCCCTGGGGTCTTCTGGAAGAGGCCCTGCAGGACCCTATGAAGCCGCCTTCAGTGTGCTAAACGACTCCATCACAGACTCGCTGCCGACTCGGTTTTGATCTTCTCTGCTCTCCAGCCCTCGTGTCTGTCGACCTGCTCAGCGCTCCTCTCTGCCCTCGTTCGATCGGTCGGCTGGCCTCGGGATCTGGATCTGGATCTGCCCATCATGGCGTCGCAGCAGGTGCTCTTTGCCGAGACCATCGCCGGCATGAAGAAGGCCTTTAAGAGAAGGGCCTATGGTGAGCTCTCCAAACATGAACACTCGCTGCGCAGCCGAATCACGCTAACCCGCTGGCGTCGACAGAGTCTGACTCCGACTCGGAGATCGAAAGCTTCACGAATCGAGGCAACAAACTCAAGAAGAGGGCGCGTTTCGCACACAAGGGACAATTGATGCCGTCGGCAGGACCTGGAGCCTACAAGGAGGTACGGCCGACCGTCACTACACACAGACACAGCCCCGTGAGGCGCGATTCCTGACTTTGCTGACCTGACGCAGACTGTCGAATACGCTGGTGTACGAAGGTCCATTATCCATCGCAACCCTCCCTTAGTCGACGAGGACGGCTACGAATTCGATAGCGACGACGATGAATCCCGCGTCGAGGAGGCCATACTGTCAGCTGCAGAGCTGAATCCATATGCAAACATCCGCCTGGAACGTACGTTTGCCGTGCAACCCGCCTGGGCAGGGCTCGCGCTGACTTTGACAGACATCCTCGCGCCCCTCACTGCTTCAACCGACCTCCCAACCCATCCCGTTCTCTCCAAGCCCTTCACCTCCAATACCCTCACAGAGCTAGTCAAGCAGAGTTCTGGCATAATGCAAAAGGAAAATCGATCGCTGTGGCAGGTTCGACATTTATGGACCTCACTCTGTGGCGATTCCACTTGGGTGCCGTGTTCAACCATGGTCGGCACCAACGACATCGAATTTTATACTCAAAATAATGAGGCTCACCAGCCTCAAGATCCCTCCAAGGCGGGCGATACTACATCTTCACCGTCCAAGGTGAATGGCGAGAAGAAGCCTGATGGGTCCGCGACTCATGCTGCCAGTACCAATGAACCGGGAAACCAGGGCGAGCAGGGTACCGCTGCTCCAGCAGATGCCGATGTGCCCATGGGTGATGCTGAATCACCCGGGAAGAGGAAAACACCCCCCAAGGAGCCTGAGGCAATGGAGACAGACGACGGCTCTTCCAAAGAGCAGCCTAATGAAGCTGAGGACGCGAAAAAAGAGAACGGCAAAAGCATACTGAATGGCGGCTCAGGGAGAAATACAAACGGCAGAGAACCATCGGCCGAAAATACAAGTCAAGGTCGCAAAAGGGGGAGCCGTCTACCCAGCGAGGACGTCCAAATGCAGGATAGTGTTGAAACAACAAACAAGGCTTCCCAAGAGAACTCAGAAGCCAAGAAGGACGCGGAGGCTTCATACATCCACCCAATGTTCTTACCGCCTACAAATGCCTCTCTTGATAGAAACCTTGGGTTACCAGACAACGAGGCCGAAGACATCAGGCGTCTCCTAGCCTTGTATGTGCAAAAGCAGGAAGAGGTCTGTCGAGGGGCAGCGAGACTGCATCTGGGCCTTTTGAGAGCACAGAGGCTCCGCAAAGATGTACTGGACTGGTCAAAAGCAGAGGCACACTGCGGGCCGAATCGAGACATGTCAGATGGTGAAGACTGGTACGACAAGGAAGAATGGGGCCTGACAGAGGACCTCAAGAAGGGCCAGGACGAAGAAGAGGAAGATACTGCAACGGCAGGAAAGAAGACTCGAAATAGGCGGTAAACATGTCACTATGGGCGGCGTTTTAAGGCGTTGTGAGGGAGGGAGGATATTTCAAACCAGCCACGACTCGTGGATGAGCTGATGATGACGATTTCTGTATTGTGAGGGACGTGAATGGATTTATAGATACCAAATGCCGACCAGTGTCGGCAGGACATAGGACATAGGCTTTTGTCCCCTTGGCGATGCCGTGAGGATTCAAATTCCGTGGGCATCGGAGGGGGATTCTTTGGACACGCGAGCTGTTGCTACCTCATACATGGGCTGTGTATTTTTAGGATTAGCGGTTACATTTCCCCTGGTTATTTTACCAGCTAGTGCTAGTTTTCATCCTCTTCTATAGGTTTCTCTCTTTGTTTTTTTCTCATGCCCTGTCATTTTCCAGGCTGGCAGAGGCGGCTTAATGGAATTGGAATTGGTAAATTTGCTTGTGACAGACGCCAATTTTGTTGAGGGCCCCATCCAAGTGACCAATCCCCGCACCCGGAAGGAGCTGGAGCTGCATGTACTCTTCGTTAGCAGGTACCTTCAATGACGCTATGCCCTGGACTCTGAGTTGATTCAAATTCCCGACCTGGTACAAACAGCCACGTTTCTACTCTCGCTTGTGATTGTGTGCATTCTATCGCTTCTCTTACTCTCACTTCTGAAATCCCATCTGGCTTGTTTACTTGCTTCCTCCCAGTCCGCCAAATTGCCCAGACACACGTAGCCCGCAATGGCGTCATCATTCAACGTTGCCGACCTGGCCGATTATATCGATCTGGACAAGCAGAGCCTATTGAGTAAGCGACGCGAGCTGCCCTGGTAGACGAGGAGAGAGGCAGATGTCTAATCAGTAGGAATACAGTCTCGGCAGGGTCAATCATCTTCAACCCGCTGTTCTGGAAGTAAGTAAGAATCCATTCAATTCAGTGGAACGTCCTGTCCGGGTCTGTGATACCGTATGGCTTGCTCACATATTCGTCTTCCTGCAGCATCGTCGCTCGTCAAGGTTCGAAATCATGCCCCGATTGATCTCTCGATTGGCAGGTCGCAAAACAGCTGACAATCAAGCCATTCTGCAGAATACCACAATAAGGTCCTGACAAGGCTGTTCGGGGGCAGACCCTACCCGGCCTGCTATGCTCTTGCCGCGACCATCTTCTCGCTGGGCCTCCTCCGCGATTGGCTGTACAAGACGGCCCTGTCCGAGCAGCCCTCGCACCCGCTCCTGGAGACGCTGTACTCGCAAGCTGCCGGATACACCCTGTTCATCATCGGCAACATCCTTGTCGTCTCGTCGACGTGGCGCCTGGGCATCACGGGCACCTTCTTGGGCGACTACTTTGGTATCCTGATGGACGAGATGGTGACGGGCTTCCCCTTCAACGTGACATCGGCCCCGATGTACTGGGGCTCGACGATGAACTTTCTGGGAACCGCCCTCGTCTTTGGCAAGCCTGCTGGTATTGCGCTGACCGTCGGCGTGCTCGTCGTGTACATCATCGCTCTCCGATTCGAGGACCCGTTCACTGCTGGGATTTACGCCAAACGTGAGCGCGAGCGTGAGGCGGCCAAATCTGGCAAGAAGCAGAAATAGAGAAGAAAAAAATGGCCCTCGGGTCTACATTTGACTGCCGATATTGCGTGGCACGCCATTTAGATGTACGAATATTGCTGTGATGGAGAGAGGGGCTGGGAGGCTCCATGGGCAAGGATAGAGAGGGCGAGTTGAACACCTAGCATGGCGTTTTGTGCTACTACCAGGAATGACTGTAAAACAAAGAAAAAAGGTCTTTCAACAGACTCGGATGCGGTTTGTTGGAAGGAGGATTATTGAGTAAAGCATGGTTGGGAATTCCACATATACCACTAGATAGGGTTGAATAGGACGAGATTTAAGAGAAGAATCATATTCCGCTTTCTTTGCGTACGTTTAGATGTCGTGTTATTTTACGTTACATCTTATTGGCCTTGTCGTGAGCTTCGATATCGAGACCGGCACGACGGATCCAGAGTCGTATTCCGATTGAATGCCGGCATAAGACCGATGCCATTGCGCGGCTCATGGGTTTTTGCACTGCCCCCCGGCGCAAAGAGTGCTTGCAGCTACTCCGTAGTCAATGAGTGATTAATGAATCTGACACGATGCTCCCGAACCATGGGGTAGTAGCAATTGCTCTACGAGCTTTTTCTGCTTCAAGATGCGCGCAAGCTCTCCTATGATGTCAAGATCACCAACGCCTCTCGGCCTAAAGAGAATCCAATCGGCCAGACGCGGGGGAACTGCATCTGGGGAAGAAAACTAAGTCCAACGATCTAACAGAAAACGTAAGAAAAAACCAGCCCCCAACGCATGTGACCGCTCCCCGTTCGTAAAAATACAAGAGAAATAAGAGGCGGCGCAGAGACTAGAGAACCCGGATGGGAGCGGCAGCCGGCTAGCCGAAATGCTACTTCGTCTCCTCAGCCTTGAACATCTCCACTTAGGCAGAGAGAGTTTTGACTCAATGAAGGGTGCCAGAAAAAGGTTCCGGGGAAACCCGGTCGGAGAGGGTCCCCGACGGTGAGGAAGATGAAGAAGCATGTATGTGATGTGATGTGTGCATTACGGAGGTATGTTACATGTATTCGTATGTATGTGCTCCGTTGGCGGCACTGAGATCCCGGATTAGTTGCAGGGTCTACATGCAAATCGTCGTTGCAACAAGGTCGAGCTTCTCAGCGAGTCAGTCGTAAATACCGAGGCCGCTGCTCCGTGCTGACGAGAATCTTCTTTCGAATTCGTCCTCCTTTTTCACGATAATCGGCACCCGATCACTCTTTATCGCGGCTACAACCACTAACAAGCAAAGCCATCTGCAAGTCATCTGCGTCGGAACAGCGTCTCTTTGGCCAGACAGTGATCAAAAGACTCCAGCTTCCGGCTGTTTGCTTGTCTTCTAGCCGCGTGATTCACAAGAGTTTTTTTTACCCCTTGCATTAAATCCTCTTTACGAAAACCTAGACCGTTCCATCTCCCCCCGGCTCACATCGCCGAGGCGGAGCATACCGGCCGGGACTCTATCTCGACGACAATTCTCATCCGCATCTGCATCTGCATCTCTCATTGGGAGCAACATTCGGGCAGCAACCATCGTGTAATTTTCTTCCTTACATCTTGCGAGTGGAAGGGCGAGTAACAAGTCAGCCCTTTTGTCGGCACATGTCGAGCTTTGCACGCCAGTGAGACCGGAGCCAAGTCTTTCCGGGCAGATTCGGGCTTGTTGACCCGATGCCGTAAGAGATTCGAATACTTTGCGCTTCTATTTCTGTGTTAGTCCAAGCTCTTCTTTCAGGAGGCGAAACCCAAAAGAACCATTAATTAGCCTCTTCTCTTCCCACCCAAACATAAACAACAGAGCAGAGCAGAAAAAGAAAGAAAAAAAGAAAGAAAAAAAGAAAGACAATAAAAAGTCAAGACAAGACAAGCAAGCTTGAGACAAAATTCCTGCCGGAAACGCCACTCATCCAAACCAGCGCAAGCAAGTCTCCACTTTCTTTTTTCAGCGTCCGTGGTGCGTGGCTGTGGCCTCATAGAACCAAAATCGCTTCCGTCTTTTTTTGTTTCTGGCTTCTTTGCATGCATGCCACGACTGTTTCTGCATCGCGCGATTCTCTGATTGGCAGGGGTGACGGATTGATGGACGGGGGACCAAACCGAGGTGCTTGCATGCTTCTGCTTTGACGAGAATCAAATTGAGAGAAGAACGACGACAAAACTGGTGTATTCATTTCATCCAGAACTGGCCATTTCTTGAACAGGGATCCTACTTGGCTTTCATAGGTGGACGGTAACAGCAGCGCAAAAAGGGGGGGAATAAAGGCGACCAACCAGGAAACAGCTTGGAGCGAATTGATCTTTGAACGAAGGGCAAATATGGACAGGATACCCGGGACCGAGGGCGGCGTTGTCGCAGATGATTCAATTGTCCGCCAGACATCGCCGCCAATTGTTGCCTTCGACAGAGCCGCCGACAGCAAGACGCAGAACGCGCAGATTGCAGCGGGCGTGCTGCTGGGCACGAGCGACGAAGACCGCGGTGCTGGCGATGGGAATTCAATCGCGACGTCGAATGGGCGCGGCTCAAGGACGAGACGCAGGACGACGCTGGCGAGGCTGAAGCATGTCTTGATGACGTTTGGCAAGTTTGTGGGACCTGGCTTCATGGTTTCCGTTGCGTACAGTAAGTCGGTGCCTCGAGAGTTCTCTCCCCTCATGAACGATACATGATGGAACGACAGAAAAAGAGAAGGATGAGACAAAGCTAACCTGATATCTTCGCATAGTCGATCCTGGCAACTACTCTACCGACATTGCGGCGGGCTCTTCGTACCGCTTCAAGCTCCTCTTCATCGTCCTGCTCAGCAACATCTTTGCCATCCTCCTCCAGAGCCTCGCCATCCAACTGGGCACCGTCACGGGGCTTGATCTCGCGTCGGCATGTCGTGCTTACCTGCCACGATGGCTCAACTACTTTCTCTACGTGCTCGCTGAAGTTGCCATTATCGCTACTGACATTGCCGAGGTATGCAACGCTCACATTCCCATTTGAAGCCATCTGGTGTGCTAATTGTTGTATCTTGTTAGGTCATTGGCACGGCCATTGCACTCAACCTCCTCATCCCCAAGCTGCCTCTCGTTGCCGGCTGCGCTCTATCCATCCTCGACGTCATGGCCATCCTCGTCTTTTACCGCCCAGACGGCTCCATGAAGGGCCTCCGCGTCTTCGAGTTCTTCGTCCTCCTCCTGGTCCTGGGCGTCGTCATCTGCTTCTGCATCCAGCTCTCGCTCATCCAGCACACCAGCGTCGGCGAGGTCTTCAAGGGCTACCTCCCCTCCTCGGCCATTGTCCAGTCCGACGGCCTCTACCAGGCCTGTGGCATCCTCGGCGCCACCGTCATGCCTCACAGCCTGTACCTCGGATCCGGCATCGTCAAGCCACGCCTCAGGGATTACGACCAGAAGCACAACCTCATGCCCCCGGAACCCGTGTCGGCGGCGTCATCCACCATGGACGAGAATTACGATAAGATCCACTACATTCCCTCTCTGGCCGCCATTAAGCACTGCCTCAAGTACTCAATCACCGAGCTGGCGCTGTCGCTCTTCACTTTTGCCCTGTTCGTCAACTCGGCCATCCTCATCGTTGCCGGTGCCTCGCTGTACGGCAACCCAGACGCCCTTACCGCAGACATCTTTGGCATCCACCAGCTGCTTTCCAAGAGCATCTCGTCCGGCGCCGGAACCATCTTTGCCCTGGCACTCCTCCTTTCGGGTATCTCGGCTGGTATCGTATGCACCATCGCCGGCCAGATGGTCAGTGAGGGCGCTCTGCGATGGAAGATGAAGCCCTGGTTACGACGCCTCATCACGCGATCCATCAGCATCACGCCTTCCATCATCATCGCCGGTGCGGTTGGGCAAACGGGTCTCGATAAGGCCCTCAACGCCTCTCAGGTAGTGCTCAGCACCGTGCTGCCGTTTGTGACATTCCCGCTCATCTACTTCACTGCTCGGTCACGGTACATGACGGTGCAGCCCGGTCTAGCCCGACTCCAAATCGAGTCGAGAGATGACGGCCGACCGATTGGCCAGGCAGGGACGGACATGTCCAACGGCTGGGTGCTCATCATTCTCAGCGCCCTTGTCTGGTTGCTCATTGCGGTAATGAATGTCGCTAATCTGGTATTGTTAGGACTAGGCAATGCGTGATTAGCTTTTTTTTTACTTTTCTTTCTTCTTTTCTTTTTTCTTTCTTCTTTTTAGCTTCTTTTCTGATGAAATGTTGATTCTTTTTTATTGCTGCATGGCGCTGCGATGCGAATGCTAAAATTAGATGTCGGTTCTGATAGAGTTGGATGGGCGTGGGGGTTGAAAAGTATGGCTACAAACTTACACACACCATGAATCATGTGTATACGCGTAATAGTATTAGAGATGTAGTCGATATATATACTTATACTAGTCCTGATACCATATCCCGACACTTACCCTTGAGCCTGACGCTACGTATTATACTATTTGTCTTGGAGATCAGTTGATCACTGTCTTAACAAGTAACAGCCTTTAGGCCAAAACCTCGCGCATCATTTACCAGTCAAGTGGAGGACAGAAAAAGCGAGACCGGGAAGATTTTGAGCACCCACGAGTTGAACCATACGCCTACAAAAGGAGTAGCTGCTATATCTACATGTTTCTAGTAACTGCTACTATATGTACGTATTCATTTTGCGCTCTCGCTTTTTCTGACCTTGGCTTGGGAACCTGGAATCAACTGCACAGCCTTCCAAATCAAGCCATTGATATCCACCATAGAAAATGCACGTAAAATGCTCCATTCAACCCAATCCAAGTCTTCCGTTGAAACCTGGAATAAGATAAAAAAATCCAGTCCAGAAACAAAGCCGTTTCAAAACCAAACTTGCAAGACAAAAAAAACCGGGCGGACAAAAAGCGACGTCACCGCATGCCCCCACCGCCAAAAGCCCCGAAACATCTCCAGCCCCGCGTTTTAATCACCCAAACGGACCCTCAAAACTGGGCAACGCATTTGCCGAATCTCCCCCTCCAAACGCCGCACCGAAAAAGGATCATCATCGGCTGATGCCAATCGTTTTTCCTGACAGCTTGGGCGGTGAAATCCAAGAACATCAGGCCGGAAATCAGGCGGCCTGCTCGGGGTTGCGCGACATACGAACAAACAAGGAGTTGAGCTTTTGTTTCGAAATAGCTGCCTTATTAGCTCAGCTGAGCTGCCTTGCGACAACGTGGCGCTGCGGATGTTTGGTTTGAGCTGAATATCGTGGCACAAGAGACGAGCTCGTCAAACCTCACAGCTGTATAAATACACCAGCAACCGCGGCGATATCGTGAGACAGCTTCTGGAAGCTCCCTTTCACTGTGCGGTGCTGCTCAAGGACCCAGACTTATACTACTGCTCTCTACCTGCCAGCTAAGCTTCACCTCTGTCGTCCAACATGTTCCAACAAGTAAAGCCAGCTCCAACCCTCTCCCCAACCTCGTGAATCGCCATAGCCAGATGATGCTAACTGAACGCTCCCTCCCTACAGAAGAAGCCATACTCGGCCGTCACGGTCACCATCGAGACGCTCACCTCCGAGGCCTACGAAGAGGAAGACCTCAGCGGCATCCCCGACCTCGTCGAGGTCATCACCATCCAAGCCTCCGGCCCCACGGAGGCCGCCCGCGCCATTCGAAAGAAGCTCAAGTACGGCAACGTGCACCGCCAGATCCGCGCCCTGGTCCTACTCGACGGCCTCATCCAAAACGCCGGCCCGCGCTTCACGCGCACGTTTGCCGACGAGCCTTTGCTGGAGCGGCTGCGCGTGTGCGGCACGTCCGACCTCTCGGATCCCGAGGTCAGGAAGAAGTGCAGGGAGCTGTTCAACAGCTGGTCCCAGTATGGCAACAAACCGGGCCTGGAGAGGATTGCTCGGCTGAGCAAGGAGCTGCCGAAGCGAAAGGTTGGCGTCACGCAGGAGAGATCGCGCGTACTCAAGGAAACCGAGAACCCATTCGGCGATGAGGAAGACGACGAGCCAACGTCTCCGAAATCCCCATCTCCTCCTGCCGCCGGCCCGTCGTCGTCGTCCCACAGTCGTACGTCTCATAGCCGCGAATCGTCACTGGTCGATTCGTTCAAGCGTCAGCAATCCTCCGTGTCCAGCAGTAGCGGGTCTATATTCAGCAGCTCCGACAAGAAAAAGAAGAGCGGCAGCAGTAGCAAGACCAAGGGCAAGAGGAAGCCCTTTAACCTGGAGGCTGAAAAGGAGGGGATGAAGTCTGTCATTGCAGAGTCATCACTGGCGGCAACGAACCTGCTCAACGTCTTGCAGACGATCAACCGTGAACGGGAGCGTATCTCCGAGAACAACTTGGCTGTCGAGAGATTTGAGTCCTGCAAGCTTCTCCGCAGAAAGGTGTTGCGCTTTGTAAGTCGTCATCATATACCCCTCTCTTCTGCTTTTGTCTCTATTCAGCAGATCTAACTCTAGAGCAGGTTCATCACGTCGAACATGAACAGTGGCTAGGTCCACTCCTCCATGCCAACGACGAACTGGTCCACGCCCTCATGACCTTTGAACAGCTCGACCAGTCTGTCGATGCCGACAGCGACTCTGACGACGAACTTGCGGAGCAAGCTCACCTATACCGAAGTAAGAACTACTACAACCTCCTGACAAATCCCCAAAACCTCGCATTCGTTTGAACCTTGAGACTGACCCCGATCCCCTAGTGGCTGCTATAAAAGGAAAAGAAGAACTGGCCGCCAAGGAGGCTTCATCCCCCCCAGCCCGGGCCGAGCATCCCGACATCGCCGGTCTGAGCATCAACTCGTCCCCAAGAGCGACCCCGCCTCCTCGGCCTGCCTCGAAGCCTGCCTTTTCAGCACCCCCGATACCACCTCCGCTGCCATCGAATCCCAGGCCTACGGCCCAGCAGAGACAGGGCTCGTATTTGTCTGACGAGGAGGACGATGACGATCCGTTTGCTGATAGAAACATTGTTGAGTGAAGTTGACACGGATATCACTGGAAATTTGTGGTTTATTCTTTTATCCCACGGTTGGCGTGTGTGTTGATCCATCGTTTTGGATATTCTCCTACTTTTTTTCGATTCACTTCTTATTTTATTTATTTTCTCGTTGTTTGGAACTTATTTCCCAGGAGAGTTCCATGCGTGCCTTGGAAAGCGGGCAAAAAACTAATGATTCATGAGGCCATGATATCGCGTGTGCGTGCCTTCGGTCATCTGAAAGATTCCCAAAATGAGCTTGTGGATTCCTCTTCTTTCAATAAAGGACTTTTTATTTTCTTACTGTCTTGTTCTATTTCAGGGAAGGACTGTATTTGGTTTTGGGCTAGTTTGTGATGCTGAATTGAAGTTTTTTGAGTCGATATGGCGTCATATTCGTCTTTGGAGTGGTATGTTTATTTATTTTCTAGTACATCATACGATGAGATATTAGATAATAGCTGGGATACTATTTCATGTGATAATGCGTGAGGAGTTTGCTAATGCCAAGAGTTTGATATTGAGTTGAACCATATCAAACTGCTGTCATCAACGTTACTTGATACAACCTAATTGAAAAGATGGACTACTAAGTGCCACAACTACTTCTAGGAGTTTTACAATGAGTCCATCTTACCAAGATAGATGTAAGTCTCATCATCCGCAGAACTAAAGTAATTCGTTCTCATCCAGACGGACTCCAAACACATCTCACTCAAACCCATCTGCAAAGCTTCAGGGTAAGTAGCTCATGCCAAGATATTGCAACTCAAGATCGTCACAATACAGAGAGGGTGCAACATGTCTCAACCCTTCACAGAATCAAGTCCCTTCCACTCACACCCTCCCCACATGGCAGAAAGAAACAAAGAGACAGGAGAAGAGACAACAAGGTCAGACCCTCAAGGTGCATGCCGCCCCCTCATTTGCCAGACAACAATGCCGAAAATACGCACGGCCCGTCTCAACGCCCACCCCCCAGGGCCCAACCACCAAGAGCCGGTGGTTTTCGGAGACTTTGCACGGAAACCTTTTCCTCTCGTTTGCTGGCGGGCGTACGTGCGTGCGTTGTTGACCGTTTTCTTCCTTGCCTTGCTAGAGAACATTCCTCAATGGGCGGTCTAAAAAAGCTCCTGGGGGTGTGGCATTCCGGCGTTTAGGTCGGCCGATCCCTTGGGACTTTGACGGACCGGAAAACGGTCAGTCAGCAAATAGCCAAGGGGAAGACAAACGATTGATGCTGGCTGCCCGAACAAGGCGCTAGCGATGCCGGATCAATGCTTTATTTTTGGAAAATGCCACTTCTGCCTTAAGTTGGGCCAGATCGGCGCGTGTAAGTGAACACATAGGGGGATCCCGTACGAGAACTTCGTAGAGACGACGCCATAGATGGGTGTCGGTGCGGATGTTGTCGGAACATTCAGATCAGTTGACGTGAAAAAACCTGTC
Organism: Trichoderma breve; assembly: GCF_028502605.1. Taxonomy (NCBI): domain Eukaryota; kingdom Fungi; phylum Ascomycota; class Sordariomycetes; order Hypocreales; family Hypocreaceae; genus Trichoderma; species Trichoderma breve. The sequence goes on from NC_079233.1 coordinate 1,060,729, forward strand.
CTAGGCACCCGTCACATCTTGCCTCCACAGCCAAATGGCACCAGATATGCATTGAGTGAAATGTCACAATAGCAAACAATTAAATGGTGCTAATAGTCGTGGGGAATGTCGAGAGTATTGACAACCCCCCCTTCTATCATGCACTCACAATGCATATGCAGGCTCTCATGTTGAGGTCATCGGAAAAACAAACTGCTCTGGTTCACTCCCCAATGCCTAAAATGGAGAAATATTCGAGAGTAAGGGTTATGTCACCTAGTACCGGATAATTACGCACGTTCGATACCACCACGAGGTGACGACGGCTTTGGCCGGTGCCTCCCCCGGACGGGAGAAGGAAGCTCAGGACAGAGAAAGGATCAAGCCATTACCATCATCTCGTGGCATAATCTTCAAGACGCTATACCCTTCCTCCCAATACCGAAATTCAGGTGCCAGATGAAGCGCTGTGAGACACCACGTTGCCGGCGAACAAGGCGTCTGAAGCTGCCACATAGTGTCGTGTGCTCCTCACCAAAATCGGCATCGGATGTCCCCTTTCTGACGGTTTTCCAAGCGTGGGGGTGCACGGAGTTGCCGGCACTCATAGCTGGCTTTCCTTTGTTGGTCAGAATAAGCCCGGTGTAGGTAGTCTGCAAGGATAGGAATGTAGTCAGCACTTCATTTTGGGTTCCAAGTCGCTTGATGCTTGATGCAAAGGGAATTGAGGCGTCTCGTAAACAAGCAGACAATGCGTCGATCTCTCTTCCCATTGGGCTTGGTCATTCTTGCAGGCTTTCATTGGGCGCTCCTAGTTTCATTAAGCGATCAAGGCAGCCTTCCGAATGAGTAGGTGGTGAGGATCCGTTTGCATGTTTTCGTATGAAGTCGCCGAAAGAACGGAGTACTCCGTCATCCGTCGTCCATATTCGGGACCCAGTCGACAATAGTAACAACTGGCCTCCGAACCAGGCCTAAGCCATTGTTAGACACCGTCCTGATCCGTTGCCCCAGCTTGCGGCGAGAATACTTTGCGCTAAAAAGGCGCCCATGCACCGCAAAGGTAATGTCCTAGCTGGCCAACCGTTTAGCCCTATGCAGGATGCAATTCAAAAAGGGAGTGGCTAGTGAAATTAGCAGATATTGAGCCTGAGTAGCGAAGAGCACAGTAGCAGACACTTGAAAGGCCAGAAGATAAACGGAATTTCTCATCTGCGCCTTGTTTTGTAGCGACACCCGAGGTCCACGTATTCACTTGCTTGGGTGTTGGTTGGCCGATCCCCAAAAAGCAACTGGTGCCAACAGCAGCTTGTTCGATGACCAAGGCCCACGGGGAGGGAGAGGGAGCCCTGTTGGTGGCGCTGGTTTTGGAACTGGGCATGTGGGAATATCGTCCTTCTTGGTTGTTTGCCTTGGGAGGGAAAAGGGAAACGAGGTACGAGGCTCGAAATTCATCGGGCCGCGGCCCATCCAAACGTGATGATGCTAATATTAACTTGCCCGTTGAAGCTTTGCGTACATGTAGATCAGCTGTCGCAGCACTTAATATCATATCCTGGTCCCTGGCTTGTGGTGACGGGGGTGGGCGTGATGGTCGGTCGTTTGTTTCACCTGCGTGGTTTCAAGATTAAACCGCCGTGGTGCGACGGATTCCTTGCATGCCACCAGCCACTTTGAGCGCGCCATGCGTCTCTTGGCTGCAAGGTTGGGATATAGCGTTGGAGGCTCATCAGATATCGCGATCCATGCCACGAGTATTGGAGAAGGGGTGTAAGGTGTACATGCATGCACGAGCACAGTTGAACGCAAATCTTTGGTTTGTGCGCACCTGGGCCTGTGGCTTTGATTGGTGGATCGAGTTGCAACAGATACTGTACCATGATGCATGAATTGAATTGAAGCATCGAGTTGTTCCGACTGGTGAAGGAACGGCTCTGCGGCTCTTGTTGGTCACGCGTCGTTCAGGTGACCTTGCCCTGTTGTCAGCAGCTACTGTATGGGCATGTATTCTTTCCCCACGACTTTCAATGGTGACGAGGGGTGGGCAGTGAGGTGAGTGGGCAGCCAGCTGGATTGCTGTGCTCTGGGCTACTTTTGTCCCGATCCACCACCTCAGCCCCTTCATTATGGGCGCGCATTTCAAGTAGGGAGGATCATCCCTCATTACATCATTCATTATTTTATTTTTAAACAACGTCCTCGGAATTGCAGAAAGTGACGCTTGATTTCGATGCGGAAGAGAGAGAAATTACGCTGAGTGATGAGAGTGCTGACCTGTTGCAGAGCGCCGACAGGACACTCTTGTCTGGGAGAGGAACCTAAGCCAATACGTGGCTGACGCTGGGGACTGCTCTACGACGACGGATCACGGAAGCCAGCAGCCGATCATGGTGATCATACTGGCCGGCACTGACAGCGAGGGGTGGAGGGCAGACAATTACACGTTACTGCATCGCTAGGGTCCGTCAGCCATACGACGGTCGGTTCATTGGTGGAGGCCTGGCCGGGGCGCAAGCTTCTGGAACGCTTTGAGAAGGATTCCTTATGCCATCCTGTCCGTTTGTGCATGCTCGCGCTCCGTCCTTGTGCGCAGCTAGCGTCTGGCGGCGGGGCTGCGAAAGCTGGAGTGAGTTAGGGAGATGGTGGATGGCATGGGGCTGGGCAGAGCCTTGTCGCACTTGGCATCATATCCCTCGTCGCCGGTGACAAGGCGACAAGGATCGATCCAGGAGGGTGGAGCCGCCTTCGAGGAGAGAGCCGAGAGAAATTCCAGAATCCTGCCACGTATGGCTAGAGCAATTTCCGCCAGGATGCATTGGCCATCGGCCTCTCCACGCAGCCAACCAGATGCACAGACAGGGAAACCGAGGCGGCACCCCTGGCTCTCGCAACGGCGACAACGGAGAGGAAACGACGTTTGTGTGTTTCTCGAGGCCGTTGGCTGGGAGCTAATGACGGTGGGTGGAGTGTCATGCAAGCCTTGCGGGAAAGCGGTCATTCTCTGGCCGTCTCATCGCTGCCTGGAGGTTGGAGGCGTGACCCGTTTCTCCTGTTCGCCATTGTCACGACGTGTGGGTGTCCAACAAGTCTGGTCTGTCGTCTGCAGATGAAATGTTTGCTGCGAGAAACTCGAACGACTGACGGGGCACTAGGACGGCTAGTACTGGCAACCGGTCGATTTGGCGGCTTACTATACAACGCACATGCAAATTGCATACGACAGACCATATGCAGCCTGTTTACGAAATACCTCTTTGTCCTGTTGTCTGAGGCATGTGTGGCGAGATGCCAGCGTGGTCATCGTCACCCTCCAAGCGGGAACGTCTGGGTCTCCCAAGTATCCTGTCCTGGCGATCCGGGAGCTGAGCTTGTATATTGCACAGTGCCTACGCAATTACTCGCACGCGCGGGCCGCTCCATCTTATCTCATTTAGGATGAGAGATGTGATCGATTCCATATGCTAACCGCCATGGCGGGCACAGATGAAACGTGCGCCTGGCCGTAGCGTGTGGTGCGCTCTGCTCTGCATCTGCATCGCGTGAGCACGAGAGAGAATGAGGATCCGTGGGCAATCGCCTGCGGAATCCCAGGCCGAAATCACCAAAGCTGCCAGATGAAGCCGTCGCGACAATGCAAGTGGCCCGTTTCCCGCTCCCTCGAAATAACGTGGCGCCATTAGCCTGGCCCCTATGCCGCCGGTACCTGAGGTGCGTCGCTCAGTGGTGCTGCGCCTCTGTCCGGCAGCAGTAGCATGACCTATCCGCATGATTAATAGAATCCATTCTATTATCCAATGTGTGCATACGGGCTATGGAGCACTGGATGTTCGTAGCATAGCACAGCCGTCCCCGTAGCATTGCATCTGGCTACTCGTGCTAGCACTGGAGCAGTTTCTGTTCCGATTCTTTTGCTAGTCCCTACGCTACTATATTCCTTACTAACTTAGTGGTGTTATGAATGGTCGATTGATGGACTTGATTTGATTACCTTGCAGCCCGACTTGTTTCAGATGGCCCATTAAAACGCACAAGTACAAGTTGGTATAGTTTGTACTAACTCTTACGCTGGCGTTGACGTGTAGCACGTACCACCTCTTATTTCCATCATCATCGCGGCTAACAGGCGTCAATCTGAATTACATCATTTACATCTCTATTGTTGGACCCGGCCAGCCTAGTGACAATTGCATGCCTGAGAGATAAAAAAAGAGCACATGGGTTCATTAGATCGCAAGAGGCGTCGTCTAACAAGTGTCTCTATTGGCTGCACGACTTTGCCAATCGGCCGAGGCCTTTTGGGCTGCGCTATTGATCGCCCGCCATGCACGTTTGAGGGAAATGAAATTGCTGCATGCGCAGTGCATTACAACATGTACTCCATGTGCCTGCACATGCATATTCGCCGCATCTTGTGCTTTGTGTCTAACACCGCGAGGCCAAGCGGTCCACGACTAGCTGGGTCATGCCGTCTCCTCCCTACCAAAGGGGGTGGCTCTGTCACCGATACTTGCGAAGATGGGTAAAAAAACGCACCAAAGGGAGAGAGACGCCATCGATGTTTTGAAGCGGAAAGCTGAAATTGGTTGCTGACCGCAACTACAGCTGCCTCTACTAGAAAGATTGACCATCGACATAAGCTTGACCTACTATTCTTCCGTGCCGCCGCCAACTGTCTAATAGAAGATGGCGGGAGAATGGCTCATTGCCACACACCCCAGGACGCTCGGCTCTCGCAGGGTCTGATGAGATGCTCGGCCGGGGAATATCGAAAAGTACAGGTATGGATGTACAACGCACACGCCAATCCCTGGTAGTTGTTGGGGATCCCGTTTTTGAAGGGGTCCAACATGGCATGGCAAGTCTGGCGGTGGCTGCGGGTGCGCATCATGAATTGCTCCGTGAGTTGCTCCGGCGGGCGAAACGCATCGACATGTGCTCGTGTATGAACTGCATGAAACGTCAAACACGAAACAAAACGAAAGTGTTTGCCATTGCATGCAATGTTACATGCTGATGTGTCGGCTTGGGTATTATCGATAGAATAGGGAAATGGCTTTCTCACCGGTCAGCATGCTCCAGCGGACCCCAAGCAACAGCCGGAAACGCCGTGCCTGGTGGGTTGCGGATGTGGCACCAAGATGCTAATCCATCACATAAGATGACTACCAGCCCTTATTAGTGGCAGCCAGGGAGGAGAGCAGAGCAGACAGGCAGAGCGGAAGGCGCTTGTTCTGAAATGACGGCAAAATGAAGGGCCCATCTGGCTGTTTGTTGTTTACATTTGATGCAATTTCGAGCAGCCGGAGACGTTCAAACGCCCACATACCGTGTCTGAGATGATGCCCTGCATGTCCTCCCGCTCTCTCTCGCCATGCCACGGATTACCTCACCGTGAATCTGGCATGCTTGTGTCAGCCAGCCAGGGCCTTTTAGCGGCTCTGCCGTGGACGATTTGAAGCCACTGCCGCTAGGATCAAATACCACCTGGTGCCAGGCATTACCTTGCAGCCAGCCAGGTATCCCTAGATGGATATGGATGCTTCCAAGGACTTGCACGTGTGCGTCTGCTGCGTTGCTTTTCTCTGTCTCTTGGGCCGCCATTTACATGCAATGCAACGGGTAGTATCAGTATGCATCCAGGGGCGGGCGTATGTGTGCACGCACCCATGGTTCACAACCCAAGGCCAGCATCAATCGATTAATTGATTCATCTGGGCCTCCCTTTGGCATAGCACTCGATACTACTGTCATCCTCTTCACACCGCATGTAGCCGCCACTCGAGGACTGGCTGCTGCGAAATCCCAAATGCCCCAAAAAGGCATCAATTCAACTGCATCCCTGCTCCGTAGTGGCTTTAGCGCTGGACCAGGCTGCGCTAACAGAGCCTGGCAGCGCTCCACCGCAATGAATCTTTCTTTGTCCATCGGGACACTGTGGAGTGAGACTTTTGCGTCCTGTCCAGGTCCCCAGAGCGGTACTTGTGTACTGGGTACGGAACATCGGTCCCGAACCGGCGCCAACTAGAAAGTACTGCTACCTGCCTGACCCGAAGGGTACTCGGACCGCTAGCAACGACGCCAGCTGATTTTCACCCGAGAGCCAACCCGCTTTCTCTTTCTCTTCTCACCTCTTGAGAAAGCTCTCATGATCGAGATGCCGCACCTATTCTGAACCAACTCCTTTCGCAAAACAAACGCCAGAGAAGCGGTTTCTTCTCCTCACACGCCCCCTCCACTTCTTCTGCCAAACTAATAGTACGGATACTTGTCCAGCTGGGAGCAATAGAGTTTGCCGTCTGGTTATATTAGACTGCAGCCGGCTTTGCTCCTTGGGTCTGAGCCCGGGACCCTTTTGCGATCAAAACGTTGACTTCTCGGTTTCATCCCTCAGCTGGCGTTCCAGAGACGAGCCTCCTCCTTGGTACTGGTAGCCCCAGCCTTACACGACTTGCCGTTGAAGGACACGCACTGCCAGGCAAACGTCGAACCACCAAGCATCTTGCATTCCTGAGAGGATACGCACAGAGCTCGCCTCTTCTTCACGTGTTCTCATGCTTTGATAGCAAACCGCAGAACAACACAGAGCACAGAGCACATCGCATCATATCCAAGGCCATTACGCAGTAAGTCGACAATCATCCATCCATCCATCCTTACTGCATTGCATTTCTCAAGAGCATCAACGCACCGAATCCATCCATACATGCACACCCCTGTTTGCTTGCTTGGGTCGCTGGCGCGGCGCAAGGGTGAGCCGGTCCAGGAGATTTTTTGTTCCATCTTTTCTCGACAGGCCCACCCCTGCCACTTCTGCCCTGCACCCAGCCAGCAAGCCTGTCATAAAGGCTTGGGCCCCTAAAAAAAGTTACGTCGTTCGCCAGTTCCAGAAGCACTTGCTTTGGACGACCGCATTTTGGCACCGACTTCCAATCCATTTTCCCACCCTTTTTTTCCCACCTCAACCCACAGGCCGTTCGTTGCACCGTTTCTGCTTCACGCCTCTTCCTTCGTTTTTCTTCCTTTTCTCTTTCTCCTCTTCCTTCTCTCCTCTTACTCTTCGCCATCCCTCCTTTAGCCTTGAATCAGCCCACCCTCCTCCCGCGACGCGGCTGACCGAACAGGACCCAGCCTTGACCACCCGGCAGCACCCTCGACTACAGCGCCCGTTGCATATTCAACGCCCTGGTCTGGCTTATGATCAGTCTCTCTCGCTAGCAGCTTGTTGCTTCCGCTCTGCAGGCTGACTCGACTGCTCTGAATCCCTCGTGGCCAGACGGGCTCCTTTTCTTCCTCCACTTGATTGGCATCTTGGGTGTCAAATCTCATCTGCGAAAACGTCGGGCTTTCCGTCTCGCATGCGACATCTCCCTACGACTTGAACAAGCGTTGTCCGATCTCGTTTCTACTTCGTCCAATATTCGATCAGCTTTGCGCTCTCCCGTGACGAGTTCGCCTGCCTTATATTGTCCTCTCGCTTGCCCGCGCCTGCATACAAATATCCTGTGACGCTGCCCCGCGGTGGCAACACACGTCGAGTTATTGCAACGCTGCACCTTCCCTCTTTCGATAGATATATTCCGAGCTCAGGCATCGATTCGCAGAAGCGGGTAGAGTGCGCAAAGATACGTTTCGTGGTACCTAATATAGACGTTCGTTTCCGCGATTCCAAATTGGAGGCGACGACCCGAGAACGGCGGCGGCGCGAAGAAAACAAAGGACGAAGGCCCTGACGTTCTCTACATCAGATCAGATCTCGAAAGGTACGTCTAAACAATGTTGATATTTTCCGGGTCATCTTTCCAAGAAGGGGCCAAATGTCGGCTGGTGCTGTTGGTGGGTGGCCCAAGCTCTTGGGAACCTTCAACTGCTACTCAAGCCGACTGGGCGGTAAGAAAAAAAAGTCTCCGCGATGGCTTCAAACGGCTGGTGGACGACTGATGGCTTGGCACCTGATCGACTTCCTCCAAATGATGATACCCCCATGGTCTATGGCTTATTGTATGCGCGGATCCTTGACACTGGGCTCATGACTGACTGAAGCCCAATAGCTTTACAACCTGGCTCTCATAGATCGCCGATTGGCGTTTGGCCATACCATGTTACCCCATACCCTCTCTTCGTCCGCAAGGCCGAATGCCGTCATGTCTTCAGCATCGCCCGAGGTGATGGACATCACCAACATGCTGAACAACAAAGGCGGCATGACTCACGGACTCGGTGGAGGCATGCCCGACCACCATCACCATCAGCATCACCTTGGCCTCGTTAAGCACGAGCCTACGATGGACCGATCAGCCTCTCCTCACATGTCTGAGCATTCTTCCTACTCCGCCCACAGCCTGTCTCGCGCCTATCCTTCACCAACGGCCATGCAAGCCCCCATGCAAATGCAGAACCCTATGCATAGTGCAATGCAGATGGGTGGCTTCGCCGACATGTCTGGTATGGGCGGCGTGCCCAGCATGGCTATGCATCATATTCCGCAGCAGCCACCACAGCAGCAGCAGTCTCCCGCCGCTCCTGTTAAAGCTTATCCTTGCAGCACTTGTGGCAAGGGCTTCGCCAGAAGAAGCGATCTTGCCCGTCATGGTGAGTCTGACTGTTGTTGAGACTGAGAACGCAAAGAGACCACTGCTAACATGTTGATTCACAGAGCGTATCCACACAGGTGTCAGGCCTCATGTCTGCGACTACCCCAAGTGTAACAAACAATTCATCCAAAGATCTGCCCTGACTGTTCACCAACGAGTCCACACTGGCGAGAAGCCCCATCATTGTGAGACTTGCGCCAAGGTAAGCCAGTTATCAGCGTTGAGCTCCCTGCTCTTTCGGGAAAAAATCAAAGCAAAACCCGCTAATTCGTGATATTGCAGCCATTTAGTGACAGTAGCTCTCTGGCTCGGCATCGAAGAACGCATTCAGGAAAGCGTCCTTACAAGTGCCCTTACGCCGACTGCCAAAAGACATTTACGAGGCGTACTACTCTTACACGGCATCAGAACCACCACACGGGCACCATCGAAGAGGCTGCGGCGGCTACTGCGGCGGCACTCGCGGCCTCAAGGGCTAAGAACGGAAGCCAGGCTCGCTCCGATGGCGACCACATGTCCAGCCACGGCTCTCCCCTGACGACCCCGTCACCCAGCCACCACACCATGATGTCTCCTGCCCTGGACCTCTCGGGATCCAACGGCCTCAACCGACATGCCGAGTTCCAGTACATGACACAGAGCGGCACGCTGCCTCCCCACCTCCGTGTGGGCAGTCCTACTTCGACGACGTCGGCCGCCAGCTACAACACCGGCATTCGGCCAACCTCGCACCCTACCGGCTACGGCCCTCCTCCCACGCTGGAGCCCAACTTGGAGCAGCACCCGGCAGGAACTGGAAGCGCAGGTGGCAGCCCTCACATGAGCCAGGTTGGCTGGCAATCTCCCCAAACCCACTCGCCATCTCACAACGGCGGCAGCTACGTCTACCCCGACCCTGATGGCTACCCACCCAACCCCTCGATGAGCCAGATGTACTACGGCGCACCACAGCAGATGCGACGGCCGCAAAGCACCGAGCCTGGTCTGGTACACATGGCTTAGTGGGACCCAATACCATTGATGAAAGCCGATTGCTTGCTGCCTGATGGCTCTTTCCCATGATGACTTCAACATTTGACACGCACATTGCTGTAAACCACTTTCCTAACTCTACATCAACCACGTACACGACTATTTTTGCCGGCTTGGCAGCGCAGAGGCCGGCTATCTGTATGCACTAGGGCTGACTCTGGGCCTTGGCTGTTCTCTCTCCTTCTCTCTCTCTCTGTCCTCGTATTTCATTTATTTTCATTTTTGTTATTCTCTTCATATAGACTTTGGGCGATAGACTGGCGGACCGGAATCTTGACGATCATGGACTGAGCGTTTTTTATTTGACACGACGCCGGCAGGGGAGGAAAGACTGGAGTTTATAAGGAGGGGTGGAAGGGCACCGAGTGTGTTTGCTTGCTCGTCTTTTCTCTTTTTTTTCTGGGTGGCATACAAGACGGGCTGGGAAACGGAAACAAGATATAGACGGCGGGAGAGCTGTCCACCTCTCTTCGATGACGCATTTTCCTTGGCTGTTGGCACATTATTTAGACAAGGGCGCTCAAAAGCGCACCTCTTCGCGAGAAATTGTACGGATATACATAACGGAATACGCAGTGACCAATTGTACACGAAACGTGACCTGCTTCTTTCTTCTCTTCTTTTTTTTTCTCGTTTTGTGATCAAAGTAAACTTTGAGTTTAGCCGTTGTAAAACTTGTCCATGTGAAGTGTGCTGAGAGAAAGGAGCCAAGTGAGCCGATATGACGTCGGGTGTAAAAGGAGGAAGAGGAGGAAGCAGAGCGAGGGCCAAACGGGAGAGCGGTTCGTAAAAGGGCCGCGACGCTATGAATTTATGATTAGTCGTCGAGCCTTGTTCGGGCGGGCAGCGAAGAGCCAATCCGTGGCGCAGGGAATGAATGCTGGAGAAGAAATGGGATTGGTGCGGATTCGACCGCTGGCTGACACGAAGTGATAACTGGTCGGTAAAAAATGAGAAGAGAAAAGGGAAAAGAGAAAAAAAGCGAGGAAGAAGAAGGGGGTTTTCTGGATTGGGGATGGGTGTTGGATGGTTTGGGTGTGTGGCGCTGTGGCGATGTGATTTTGGGATTTTGTAATCAATTTTCAGGAGGAGGGTATTGGAGGAAGTTCAATGTTTCATGATTTTAGAGGTATATATGGTTGAATTCACTGTATCCGAGATGCAGGGACCTGCTGCTCTGTTTGTTATCCCATAGACGTGTAAAATGTTGAAATGGCATCTTGGATGATGAGATGAGATGGGGAGTTTGTGCCTGGTATAAGAGTCGGGAAGGATTGTTTCCGGCATACGCAAGGAAGGTAAGGCAGCTTACATGTAGTAAGTGACACGACGGAAGAGCTGACACTGACATGGGGCACCGAGTTCCGGGCAACTGGGCGAAGAGGATTACGTCTGTTGTTTTTTGGTGGGATTGATGAAATGATGGAGATGCTTATGCGTTGTTAGAGTAATAGTTGCTAAGGGGAAATCCGGGGAGATTAGCTGTAGTTCCTTGAGCAATGTGTGATATGTGTAATTGATGCATTACATATGTTTGTCTGGATTACTGGGGTTTATCCGAGACGGAAATGATTACTGTACTCCATACGCTGGCGGATATACAAGAGGTAAGCCTGTCGATAGGTGCTCTTGTTTCGCCTCGTTCTCCTTGAAGTCATGATATTTTCTGACCATCTTTTGCCTCTGGTGGAATGATTAGATTTTGCTCAAATCTGAAAATGCAATATACAACTTATTCCTCGGTATCACAAATTCAAAATTCGAATTACACGATTACTATTGATTAATTCCTCCCGTTCAAACTCTGTCGTGAACGAAAACTAGCAACACACACGCAAAACGGGGAAACTTACATACTCGTCGCCGGCCACCCAAGGTATCGTCACTTTATATACGACGAAGGAACATTCCGCAATCTTGGTTCCAGCCTTTCTGCCTAGCACCAATCAGGATAATGGGGGGCGATCCGATCAGTAATCGCGATGAATTTCATATTACTATTCAGTCCGTTGAAGCCAAAGTCCGCGAGGCTCCATCAGGTAATTTTCGTTTTCCTCTTTTCGCCTGCCCCGAATTTTTCTTTTGGGTTTGCAGATGAGAAATCCCTGTTTTCCATGTGTTTTCCATGTGATGTATGCGTTCATGTCTTCTCCCGAACTTCACTCTGATAGATCGTGGTTGATCGCACATCATTGAAGAATAGACAATGTAGATGCATATCCGTAACTTGGTAATCCGGATTCCCTCTTACAGTAATTGTATGGAGCAAAAGAGTAATGGTGCCCGCGTGCCCTGAAAAATAGCAGTAATCGCGGGACCGTTTACTGGCCTTGAGCGCTGTAGCCTTTAGCGGCGTTAATCCGCAGGGGCCGGAGAGATCCGCGTGGGATGAAGAAAATGTCATCAAATCAATATTTCGACTCAGCTTCGACCGAAAGAGGAGCCCAAAAGAAGGAAAAAGGCAAAAATCAAGGGAAATAAATGGGATGGAATGGGAAAGCAAGTCAAGTGGATTCCAGCCGTGTCGGTCCTATTTCTTGACGCCCTTTTCTCTTCCCTCTCTCTCTCTCTCTTTTCTTTCTCACACTACATATATTTTGTCAAATCCGTCTCTGCTCTTCTCAGCTTTCTCTCCCCCTGGGAAGATCTGATGACGAAAATAGTCGTCGCCGATTAGCACACCAAAAAGGATCCCCCTACTAGTCCGCACTACAAAACTCCCTGCATATACTGCTTTCAGTCGCAAGTCCACTTTCTTATTTAGGTGACCTTGACGCCCTCTTTTTTTATCCTTCCCTGTTTCTTTTCCTGCCTTACTGTACAGACGATTTGAAATCCCCTTCCGTTCTGAGGGATTCGAAGAAAGGCTTAGGAGAGACCCCCGGAAAAAGGAACCAAGGTCTGACTAAGAAAACCGAAGACTTACCTCGTACCTCGTACCAGCGGCGAGAGCCGAGGCCTGCGGGCGGGTAGCGTCACTTTTTTTGGGCTGGAATCATTAAGAAGCTTGAAATCCATCCCATCCAATCCGCAACTCGCGCGGACTAAAAGAGGCAACAATAACCTTTTTTTTTGGATTTCTAATTTCTTGCTTCCGTCTATTCCACATTATTACTCAGTCCTTTGGCGTTTCTGTCTTGGCTTTTCTCTCTCTCTCTTTTCTCTCTTTAATATCACAAACATATAGTACCCTCACACGACATCAATTCCGCCATAGGAACATCCTTTTCCGTCTCCTCTATTCATAGCCACTCATCCCACTTTCCCGCCGTCGCATCTCACTCAACCACACCAACTGTGGCAACCCGCAAAACGACGACAAAGATGAGTGCATCACCAGTCATCGGCGTCCCGTCGCAACAACACCAGCCGAACCACCACTTCCACAACGACAACCTCACAGCATCACCCCAGCCCGCGCGCCAGCCTCTGCCCTCGTCTGGACGGAGACCGACGGCCACGGCCACGGCGGCGATGCGACAGGACAAGACGGCGACGGCCGGCCGCGGCGCCGGAGGGCTGATCCGGCTGGAGATTTACATGGATCTGCTGTGCCCGTGGTGCTTCATCGAGAAGCACAGCCTGGACGCGCTGATGCAGCGATACACGGAGGAGCATCCCGAGGTGCGCTTCGAGGTGGCATATAAGCCGTATTACATTGCGCAGACAATGGCCAAGCGTGAGTTGTTCTCTCTTCTTCTCCTTTTTGGTGTTGTTCATGCGCAATGCAGTTGGTCTTGACTTACAAATCATGATGCGCATGGATGACCTAATCACCTTTGAACTTATCATGATGTTCTCACCACACCCCTCCATCATCATCACCAAAGCAAAACTAACACACCCCGGCGCAGGCAACGTCGAGAAGCGCTCCGTCTACGACCGCCTCAACAACCTCTACCCAAACTTCCTCTCCCGCATCCAAGTCACCGGCGCAAAGTACGACATCGCATTCTCCATCCGCGGCATGACGGGCAGCACCCGCCCCGCCCACCGCCTCATCGCCCTCGCCCTGCACGAGCTCGGCCCGGCCGCCCAGGCCCGCGTCGTCGAGACCCTCTTCCAGGGCCACTTCGAGGACGGCCGCGACATCAGCGACGAGGCCTGGCTTATTAGTGTCGGCGTCGCGGCGGGGATGTCCGAGGCCGTTGTAAGGCTCGGGCTCGAGGATGAGGACGCCGCGAGGAGGGTCGATGCCATGGCCGAGGCTGCGAGGGATGTCATTGGGGTAGAGGCCGTGCCGTGCGTCATGGTGCAGGGGCGGTACAAGGTGGGAGGATACCAGGAGAGCCAGGTCTTTGAGAGCCTGTTTGAGAAGATTCGGCAGGCTGGCGAAGCTTTCTAGATTTTTGCGCATGTGCTCTGAGTTCTGATATCCTTTTGCTTTCTTGATTTTTGGCGTCATATCCCCGGTAGGCGGTCTTCATATAGGAGCATTGCTTTTTCTTTTTTTCTTGTCATGGTGTTTGGGGTGAAATTGGGGTGGCGCCAGTTGCGAATGATATCAAATATAGCATTAGGTCAGTGGTGTTGAAGGCGCATTATCACAGTTTGTCAATACCCTGAGTACCCAGGGCGGCGGCTTGGGAATTTTATATCATTTCGTTTTATTACCTTGGTTTGTCTTTTCTGTTAGTTTCACGGAATTTTCCAGTTAAATTCCTATTTCGTTCAAAAACATACAGAAGCCAAATCTGTAAAGCGTCGTCCGCACTTTCCGACTCTCTATCTTGAAGAAAGAAACATAATGCCCCATTACCCCGTGCCCCGTGGTAAGCTGTCGATTCATGTCGGGGATCAATTTTTTGCCTCGTCTTTCGTAGTATAAGAAAAACAAAATAAAGAAAAAACACCAATGCAAAAACTCCTTAAAACTCCATTCTAGTGCCTTCCTGCCAACCCACCAATCTGTGAGTGAAAACCAATCTTTGTCGTCTCTTTTTGTGTGTGGCCATTCATTCTCCGAATCAAGTCGATGTGGAAGAAAAAGTAAAAAGATGTTGAAAGTAAAACAATTCGCCAGCAATTCCCCGTAAAAATTATGTCCTTGCGCGTTATCCCGTACAGTTTGAATATGTCGTCCCCTCACATTCGCTTCATCTCCGCATCACCGTCTCATGCCGCTGTAATCGTTGAGCAGGTGCGTCATGTGCGTGTTGGTCGCCTTGCCAATGCGCTTGCCGGCCCTCTTCTTCTGCTGCTTGGGCTTCGCCGCCACCGCCGCGGCCTTGCGCGGGTCGTCGCTCGTCGGCTTCTGGCCAACGCTCACCAGCTTGCGGTGCATGTCGTCCAGGCTAGGCAGCTGCACGCGGCGCCACATGGCCTGGAACTCTGGCTCGACAGAGTTGTGCAGCGATGCGTCATCGGCCCACACGTACCGCGGGAAGTTGTCCTTCTTCGTGCGCACCACCAGGACCTTGTGCTCGTGCTCCAGCTTCGCCAGCGTGTCCTCGCAGTCGGGCCAGCCGTCCTTGAGGTCCTTGACCGAAACCCCCGAAGCATCCGTCTTGCGCTGCAGATGGGCCAGCAGCGACGTGGCGTCCTTGACTCCCGGGATGATGGGCCGGTGCTTGTACGTGCCCGTCTTCCACGTCTGCTCGCTCAGGCTCGGATCCGGCTTCCATTCCACCCGCGGGTGCCCCCTCAGCCCCTCCGTCAGCTCCTTCTTGTGCTCCTCCGTGTAGTTCCTCAGACTCAGGTGGTCGATGATGTCCGTGATGGTCTTTGCGTCGCCCTTCTTCTTCAGATACTCCACCGCAAACGTCATCTGCGTCTTGACCTCGGCACCGTATCCCGTCAGCTGCGGCTGCGAAAACGGCACTTCCGGAGCGACATCACGCTTCCTCTTTGATGTCGGCGTGTTGCTGTCTGAGGCGGCGGATGGCGAGGGCGATGGCGGAGCGAGAGAGGCCGTGGCTTTGAGGCTCGACGGGTTGGACAGTTTGGACGCGGCCGAGGCGAGACTGCCTCTGAATACGGAGGACTGCTTCTCTAGATACGACGACATGTTGGGCGGGGAATGACCTAGCAGCGGCAGCAGTATCGTAGAGGGGGGAGAAAAGAGAGGGAGCGAGGTGGTTGACGAGGGTTGATGAGCAGAGGTTGAAGCGGATGCAGAGTAAGTTCGTATGGGGACGGGAAGAAGAGGCTGATGCGACACAGTGTGGCGCATTAGCAATCAAGGTTGTGGCTTGACTCTTTTTTTTTCGGCTTATCAGTCTTATCGTTTGTTGAGAATGCCACGCAAGCAGAAACTGAGACCGGGGTGAATCTATTTGTTCAGATCTATCTGACATTCAAGTCAGTGCGTCTTCCGGTCATATGTTAGTACTTTGAAGTTGTGTTTGCAATCGGGCCAATGAGAAAAGCCAGTACAAAGAGCCTCGCTCTCTTTGTCATTTCCAACCTCACTTGCGGACTTTCATATGTGCATCGTGTCAACCAAAAAAACATTGATTATCGTAGATATCTAGCCCTGTATATTTTCCGTCAAAGGCATCATCTAGTTCATTCCTGTAACAATGACTCCCAATGGTCTAGTGCCCGAAAATTCTTGACAGCACGCCTCTATACTGTCACGCTTATCAAAATATCCCAGATCCGTTCCCCGGCGTGTAATTGCATGCTCGAAAAAGGTAACATGTCACAAATCCTCTCCCCAGTTCTTGTCCTGTTTACAACTTCGCGCGCTGAAGCGAAAGCTCGGGCATGATCCCCCCTTTTTCTTCTTCTTCTCTTCTTTTGTTTTTAAATTTTATATTCGTTGTTGAAACCCTGTCATGGATAGGATGCGATTTAGGCAGTCTGGGCAGTCTGCTCGGCGTTGGCCTGGATATACTGGTAGGCGAAGTAAGCGATGAGACCGCCAATGGCAACAACGCTGTAGAGGCCAAAGCCGCCGCCGGTGGTAGAACCGCCAACGGAGGGGGTGTTCTGGGAGACGGCCTTGGGGACAGGGTCGCCGGGCTGGAGACAAAACGTTAGTTGTGAACAAAGAAAGAGTGTCGCAAACAAGAGCTGATGGGGCGCATACCTGGCGCTTCAGGTCGCCGACAAGCAGCGTGGCGAGAGACTCGCGGGCCTCGTCGCTGTGGCCGACATCCTCGAAAGCCTCGGTGGCATCCTGACCGGCGACATCGAGCATGACCTCCTCACCACCACTAAGACACTGGTGTCAGCAAAGAAGAAAAAGATGACATTTCCATGCAACATTGGCACTGTCTCCCCTCTTGGGTAAAAAAGAGGGGAATCCAACAACCGGTTGCCGGGATCGGGAACTGCAAAACGTACGGGTGCTCGTCGACAAACTTGGAGCAGTCATAGACCTTGTCGTGGATCACGACAAAGAGGTCCTTCTTGGTGTTGTGCTCGGCAACATCCTGGTAAGAGTACTCTTGAGACATGGCGGGCGAATTGGGCTTAACGCAAGCAAATTGTTTAAAGAGAGAGTAAAGAGTAAGCGTAAGAGAGAGAGAGAAAAAGAAGAGCGGCGAGGAACCCCAAAAGGAACTTGGTTGGCAAAGTCGGTCAAAAAATGATGGTGGGAGAGAAAGAAGAGGAACAGCCGATGCGAGTACGATAAAATCGCTTTAAGCGTTATGGCCATCTCAGTCCCAGTTCTGCAAATGCCAACTAGCCATTTCACTCTGGCTGCTTAGCGTTTGTCGGGCCCCATCAAATCAATTCCGTTGGGCCCGCAGGGGTCATTGACTCGCCCAATCAGCCGCTGCAAAATTACCGCCTGGGCTGCTCTGATTCGCCTCGCTCCATGGCATCTCATCAATCCAGATTCTGAGGTGTTCCGGCGGCGTTCTCAGCCAACTAACTAGGTAGGCCTAACCGTCCAGCGATCCTGTCAACTTCGGATTACTTTTAAGCGCATCCCTCGTCTCAAATCCCAGCATCCTCCTGTTCACATCCTGCTATTAGCTGGTCTTCGGGTCAGCGACTGGCGGATCTCACAGGAACCCGAAAAACCGGGGGTACATCGGGGGTGTGGTAGCATTCGCTGATATGGAAGGCTTTGGAAAGCAGTGGTAGTAATGAATACTCCGCGCAATTCCCCATGGCATCTCATATCAGATGCCTTACACTAAGTGGAAAACGCTCCGATGTGAACAAAACTTCCCCAGCCAACGTCAAGATCCCACCAAGATCAAGACAACTTCATCGCCACCGGCTGTCTCGCCCACATGTAAATACATAGCCTTGACTCAATGGCCCCCCAAAGACATCAATCATATCCGGCCGTACCAATGAGCGTCGAATATACCGGCATTTACACTACAGCAGCAACCAACTCGGGTATCTCGAGCTCGGGATATGATCGGAAAGGCACATGCTAGCCCATCCACATCCTCTTATTCGCATTGCCCCAGAGTAGCATTAGCTCAAGAGACCAAGAGCGGGCTTATCTTAGCCTTGCTGCTAGGCCGTTCCCCCTCCCTCTTCCGTGCTGTCCTTCCGACTCCTCCAGAACGGGACTTGTCCACGGTTGTTGAGTACCGTGGTGAGCCGTCGTCTACTTTTTATTACTGTATGCTGTGGCTTTGTTTTTGGTATTCAGCATGTTCCGATTCCGAAAACCTCGGAAGATGCACATATTTCTGTCTCCTAATCCTAACCTCTCCTAAGTACTTTCTTGCGGTGGCACCTATTCCAATAACCCCGGATGTTCGATACTGTAATGTTACTGTTACATACGGAGTACTATTACTACTACATTGATATCACAGAGTGTCTTGTCTCACTTCGTAATCGCAAACGGTTGGCTGGCCTTGTCTCTTGTCTCAGCGGCCCCGCGTCATACCCGGAATATCCATGGACTACAGGTAGGTAGCTCTCCACAACTCGGTCTCAAGATGCAAGGCTGGGGTATCAACGACCAGCTTCGCTGTAACGCATATTTCGTACACGATTGTGCCAAGCAGGGAACGGCATTCGCCCAAGTGAAAATTTATTTTCAATGTACCAAGTATGATTAGTACATTCAGTTACTACTCATTCTTACCATTCTTCTAGCGATGCCCGCTCTTCCATGCAGTCAGATGGACGATTCCCAAAGCAGAATTTCCCGTGATACTACGGAGTACCAGGGCCGGGATATTCATGTTTCTGTAGTCCAAGCAGTAAGTAGGCCTAGTACGTATGACCGGAGGCGGGGCAGTAGTCAAACAGCAGCTGCTCTGTTCATTGCTCATATTCATTCTTTGACTCTATTAATCCATCGAAAAGCATCGTCTCCGTCTTGAAGCACCTTTCTTCCCAAATGGCCCAATCATAAATCACTAAAATCATCGCTTTGAGCTGCCACCACCAATGTCCTGACCCAGGCGGTAGCCCGTCACTCGGTCCCACTCGATCTTCTGCCTCGTTACCGGCAGCTGTCGCCGCAGACCCTTGAATGCACCTTCGCTCAGGCTCACGAAGCTCTTGTTGAGATCCTCCTGGTACTTCTTCTCTATCGACGCAATTTCCTTGACGATTCCGGCACCGGTGCCCGAGGGGATGGAGGCACTGACGGCCTTGTTGGTGAGCAGCCGCACATTGCCGTCTTCGTAATAGTGTACGTCAACCATGATGGTGCCCTCGAGGTTTCCGGAGCTGGGGTCAAAGGTATATACGGATCTCCATCGGCCGTTCCTGTAATCTGTAAGTATCTGTAGCATATCGTATGTTGTTGAGTGTTCGTACCAGAAGTTGTTGGGGCTATATTTGTTTGCTACAACGACAACAGCAACCTTTGAGTCGGATTCGACAGGGTATGCGCCAAGGGCAGCGTTGGGGAAGTGCTCCTTGACATAACCTCCCAAGCTCTTCAATGTTGATTTACTACCACAATGTCAGTCGGCTTGAAACTGGTGCCAACAAAGGTTCCGCTGCTGAGCACTCACACCAGGTCCGCCTGTGATCCTTCCAGCACGTAGCTCTGTACCGCACTAGCTTTCTGTGTCCCCAGTTAGCTCCAACTCTCCATATTGTAGCTGCTCGTAATGTCAAACGTACCTGAGCCACATGGTCCACCTCGAAGCTGGAGGAGCTCTCGACATCGTAGTATCGTCCGCCGCCCAGCGAGTTGTGCGGGCTGATCAAGACCTTTCGGCAGGTTAGCCGTCTCCCATCCCCGTAACACGTATATCCTCGAGGTGCCGTACCGGCTGGCTGCTTCCCGGCAGCTTGAGTGTGATAAACTGCTCCTCGTTGTACCGCTCGAAAGCCGGCGCCAGCTCGTCAACGATGTTGGGCTCGGAGGCCGTCAGGGCCTTGATGTCTGCAGAATCCGTGCGTCAATGGTTGCTCTTCGAAGCTTCAACAAGTATTCCGTCTTGGGCTGCATCGTACCGGCAACGACATCTGCGAGCTAATAGAAGTCGGGAGTTGGAGGTTAGCTTGCCAGCGATGACGCGTAGGGGGGCTTCGGGGGCAGCTCACCTCTCCCGGAGGAGCTCCCTGGACAAAGGAAGAAACCGTCTCGATATGCGACATTGTAGAGGTTTAGCTTGGAGGAGATGAGAGAAGTCGACCAGCTCTTTGGGAGCTTTGACGTACACCGCAATCGGGTAGGGGCCAGGAGATGAAGCATGGGCGGGGCATCGACACGAGGGGCAGTTTGGTCTCCATATCCAATCGCTAGCGGGGTACACAGCCGGACTATGGCCCTTGGCAGTGGTCGTACGTATTCTGTTACCAATTCAGCTTGCATTGATCCCTAATCGTAAGCAGGCATCAAGGCAGTTACAGATGCTCTTATTATACGCAGAAGAGATACCCCAGCTGTCTTATGTCTTGTTGCTGGTGAATGCTGCTTGGTGGCGCATCTCGAGTCGGGGAACTAAATCTCTCGATGCGCAATCAAGTCCCTAAAGCATAGATTTCGTACAGTGGCATGTTATGTGTTACATAAACATGAAGCTTTATTCTCTATTATTTACACTTATGCTAGGAAGAAGCTCTAGAAATTCAAAGATAAAGACACACGTTACTCGCTCCCCACATTCTTAGTACTGAACCGTCTTTTTAATACTGTCGTAAATTCCTGGAGAACACATCGTTAGCAAACCGACTCAAGCTACCCGAGAGGATATAGAGATGGAGATACTCACTTGCAACATCTGGGACGTGAAACTTTTCGAATATCAGAGCGTTGTGGATACTCCATCCAGCAACACGAGACACGGGAGCCTCGAGTCTGTTGAAGGTATCTGCGTTCTCTTGAATGGCGGCAGCCACCTCTGCACCAACACCCGCGTTCACCATGGATTCGTGGACGACCAGGACTCTTCCTGTCTTCTGAACGCTTTCAAACACAGTCTTCTTGTCCCACGGATAGATTGTGCGCAGGTCAATCAGCTCGACGGAGATGCCCAAATCCTCCTCTGCCTGCTTGATGGCCGCCATGCAGTTGTACAATGGCTGACCATATGAAACAATTGTGACATTCTTGCCCTCCTTGATAACTTCGGCCTTGGACAGCGGCAGCTCATACGGTGCCACGGGAACCTCCTCCACGGCGGCTCGGTACAGGATCTTGGGCTCCATGAAGATACAGGGGTCGTTGCTTCGGATAGCCGCCAGCAACAATCCCTTGGCCTGCAGAGGTGATCGAGGCATGATGACTCGCATTCCGGGGACGTGTGTGAACAAGGCCTCGGGAGACTGAGAGTGGTAGAGGGCACCGTGACCGACGGTTCCGCAGGGCATGCGGACAGTCATGCCTCCAGCACTTCGGCCATTGGCACCCTCGTAGTAGCGCTTCTTTGCCGCTTCGTTGACAATCTGGTCAAAGGCGGGAAAGACGTAGTCGGCGAACTGGATCTCGGCAACAGGCCGCATTCCCTCGACAGCCATGCCAATGGCAAAGCCGAGAATGCCCTGCTCCGTCAGCGGCGTGTTAAACACCCGGTCGGCTCCGTGCGTCTCTGCGAGCTTCATGGTGCACCGAAAGACACCGCCAAAGGCAACGTCCTCGCCAAACACGGAAACCGTCTCATCCTCTGTCAGGGCGATGTTGAGGGCGTCGTTGATGGCCTGGAACAGGTTCATCTTCTTGGTCGCGCCATGGAGGACGTCGGAGGAGATCTCCGTGTTCTGCTTGGCTATCGCCGACGTGTGAGCCAGCAGAGGGGTTGTCGAGTAGTCAATGGGCAGGTTGAGCTTTGCGTTCGGGGGGTGTGTGGAATAGCATCGTGCCAGATTCAGAGCTGCTGATGGAGTTCGGGGATGCGCCAGCGCTCCCTTCAAGTGACGAACCGCCTGACGCTTCATGGTGATTCTGATGCTGTGGGTGAGGATGAGGATCAGAAAAGAGTCGAGAGATCCGGGGTCCAAGATATTGCGATTCCTGCGCCCAAAGTAATTCTCATCGGTCGTCGTCGGTTTAGACGGATGGCAATGGCGCTCGGCTTGCTGCGGCCTGTCGCGGGGCTGGAGCCGGCAGAATTGGCGTCTGTGGTTTAGACGGTGAAGCTAAGGTAATAAGCATGGGGTAAGTGGTCTGGAGAACCGAGGAGGTGCGAGCCTTAGGTAATCTGGAGTTTGTATTTGTTTGTAGACTAGTAGGGAGCTTATAATATGCAGATGCAGCTGTCAAGAGAAATGATTGCAGTCATCAACAATTTGTTAGTGCA
The DNA here is from genome assembly GCF_028502605.1 of Trichoderma breve. Taxonomy (NCBI): domain Eukaryota; kingdom Fungi; phylum Ascomycota; class Sordariomycetes; order Hypocreales; family Hypocreaceae; genus Trichoderma; species Trichoderma breve. Next base: position 1,082,957 of record NC_079233.1, read on the forward strand.
GGGTAATATGTACTTTGTAAGTATGGAGAGCCTGTTCAAGCTGCTGATAGGTAAGTTGAAATGAGCTAACGAGTGTGCTACTGTTACTTGTTACACTAATACTACAGAGTCTCTGTTGAAGAGATGGAAACAATTATTCTATAAACTCTAGAATACCCCTTTAATGTATGAAATGTTTAGTCGCGCTTAAGATGATGGTGCAAATCCCCAGCCGGTGGCTGGTGGTTGGTGTTGTTGCCAAGAATCGTCTTCGTATAGCTTCCGCATAGAGTACACCGTCCTTATCGCTATACCAGAATCAATACGCGTGCTCTCAGCAATGTATTTGCACCAACAAAACCTTTTCCGACGTCCTTCTGGAATCTATAACTCGTATTTTTACACGCTCAATGCAAACCGGCGGCAATCCTTCCAATTATAACTCTGCATCTTTTGCTCCGCCGTGCCGCTTCCGGGCCTGGTGCCGTCCTCCCGGCCGAATCTCCGATTTGGGTCGTGTTGCCCAGCCAACGAGCCAAGCCTTGGCAATCTGACCTGCAAAACTCAGCCCAGTGACGTGTATAATCGGTTAAACGGCCATGGCATTGTTTTGAGTCCTTTGTAGAGCATGTGGAATTTTGTTTTTTCTTCTTTTAATGGTTTCTTCAGCTTCTTTGCAGCGTTAATTTAATAGAGATCGATGCGTTTTCGAGTTCATGCGTTCTGTATACTAGCGAGCTCCAGCTCGATCACGACGTTACGATGAGCGACACGGACGTACCGCGTGCGCACCACCACCGCAACCGCAGCGCACGAGGCGAATCATCCAGAAGAGATAGGAACAGGGACAGAGAAAGGGACAGGGACAGGCCGCCGCGGACGAAAGGATCGCGGACGCGGAGAGGCGCCAGCAGCGCAGATGAAGGCAGAGCCGACAGACGCAGCAGGTCGCAGTCGCTTTCCGCAAATGCGCTGGCGCAACTGAACCAGGACAATGTGAAGCAGCAGAGACAGGCTGATCGCGAGCGGAGGAAACGAGACCGCGACCGTGGGAGAGGAGGGGTAGACCCTGATGAGAGAGCCCGAGAGCGCGCGGAGAGACACCAAAGGCGAGAGCGAGAACGCGAGCGAGAACGGGAACGGGAGCGGCAGCGAGAGCGGGAGAGAACAAGAGCAAGAGAGAGGTCGCCCAGTCCCGATCCAGAGACTGAGCCAAGCATTGTGCCAAAGAAATACCGCAAGCCTAGCAAGCAGAAAAAGTCCAGAGTTGTCAGCGGGGCAGTGATGGAGGAGGGGAGGTCCAAGGGATGGCGGTTCGGGTTTGGGTTTGGGGGTCACTCGCGGGATGATAGCTATGACAGTCTAAGAAAAGAAGACATGTATAGTCAGCCGGAGAAGAAGAAGAAAAAGGGGATGTCCAAGAGAAAGAAATGTAGGTTGGCGATCAGCGACTGCTTAGAAGAATCACTAACCTTTGTTGCTAGGGATTATTGGAGGAATAGTTGCCCTTGTTCTACTCATCATCATAATCGTCGCCGCGGTGCTCGGCTCAAAGCACAAATCAGGCGGTGGTAGTAGCGATGATTCGTCGTCTGGGTCTTCTGCAAGCAGCAGCGATGTTCCGCTCAAATACAAAAATACAGATCTCGACCCTTCGACGTGGGCGAGCACAGAAGATTTCAATACTACCTTTACCGACGAGATGGTTGGAGGTCTTCCTGTAATGGGTCTTTACTCGAAATGGGACGATTCTACTCAGGCGAACAGCAAGGTGCCCGCGCTGGATAAGCCTTGGGGGGACTATTCGAAAACACCAGCTAAAGGAGTCAACTTGGGAGGGTGGCTATCGATTGAGCCTTTCATCACACCATCTCTCTTCAACTATCCTTCTGGTTCCGGAATCGTGGACGAATGGACCCTATGCGCGCATCTCGGGTCCAAGGCCGCATCGACGATTGAGAATCATTACAACACCTTTGTTACTGAGGATGATTTCAAAGCTATTGCCGACGCCGGTCTGGATCATGTCCGCATTCCGTTCTCGTACTGGGCTGTCCAAGTTTACGACGGTGACCAGTACATCTATCGAACTTCGTGGCGATACCTCCTGCGCGGCATCGAGTGGGCTAGGAAATACGGTCTACGGGTCAACCTCGACTTACACGGCCTACCAGGGAGCCAGAATGGATGGAACCACAGCGGCAGACAGGGCACAATCGGCTGGCTCAACGGCACCAACGGGGCTCTAAACGCACAGCGATCCCTCGACATTCACAACAGCCTCTCCCAATTCTTCTCCCAGGACAGATACCAGAACATCATCACGCACTACGGCCTGGCCAACGAGCCTAAAATGACCTTCCTCAAGGCCAGTGACGTTGTCAACTGGACGGAAACGGCATTCACCATGGTTCGCAAAAACGGCTTCAAGGGGCTGGTCATCTTTGGTGATGGCTTCATGGGCCTGGACAACTGGCAGGGTCTCATGCAGGGCTACGACGGGCTGGTTCTCGATGTCCACCAGTACGTGATTTTCAACCAGAACCAGATCGACTACACGCACCAAAAGAAGATACAGTACGCGTGCCAGGGATGGACACAGCAGGCGCTGCAGAGCCAGGACAAGAGCACGGGCTACGGGCCCACGCAATTCGCCGAATGGTCTCAAGCAGACACAGACTGCGCCCAGTACGTGACAAACGTCGGCCAGGGCAACCGGTGGGAGGGCACGCTCAACACGGGCAACGCGAGCACGGCGATCCTGTCGCCAGACTGCCCGACCAAGAACAGCCAGTGCTCGTGCGACAACGCCAACGCGGACCCGAGCAAATGGAGCGCCGAGTACAAAAAGTTCTTGTCCATGTTTGCTCAGGCGCAAATGTACAGCTTCGAAAAGGGGCTCGGCTGGTGGTACTGGACGTGGAAGACGGAGAGCTCGCCGCAATGGAGTTATCAGGCCGGGATGGCGGCGGGCGTGTTGCCGCAGAAGGCGTGGGAGCGGGATTTCAACTGCGATACAGACGTGCCGGACTTTGCGGCGAGCGGATTGCCAGAGTATTATTGATTTTTTTTTTTACTGTTATTTTGTCTTGTTCGGGGGAGGCTGATTGTTACATATCCGGCGGGGAGGAAGGGGAAGATTGGGGAGGATGCGAGTATGCATAATTTGGAGAATACCCTGTTGTTTTGCGTTTTATAGAATGCCTGTTGGTGTACATACGAAGAGCTCATGTTGTCTGCGAGCAGGTCGGGGAGTTTTATGATTGGCGTTGGGTATGTTGTTTTAGACTTGTATATCGATATTGGAGGTGACGATGCCTGACGATGGAGATGTAGCAGATGAAGGTGTTAGTGATGCCTTGGCATTACGCTGTAAATGGCGCGAAGGAGAATATACGAGACCGAGAGGATTGATAATCTCAGCGACTTTCTCGGCCCCCAGATATGATGCGCTCGCGAGTCAGCAACAGGTCGTGATATTTCCGCTTGGCGCGTGAGCAGCTGCAGGGCGACCGTGCAGCTTAACATTGGCATCGAATCTACGGATTAAAGATGACTCTTTTAAACGCGAGAGCGAGAGCGAGACCCAGCCGCAGCACCCGCGATACCCGAAGCTTCGCGCTTTTCTCCTAAGGCCTAAGGCCTAGGGCGATTCGTAACGCCGAAGAGCCTTTACGCAATATGCGTGTGTGGCTGAACTGTTTGAAGGTCTGAGCTTTTGGTTAGGTACAGGTAGGCCTAATTGAGTTTACAGTACGTCCTTGTTCTTTCGAGGTCTTTATTAATTCGTAATGCTAGGTATGTAAGCAGCTCACACCGTTCGTTCTCGTATCATCCGGATTAGTTGTAGTATCAACCCCCCGGTGCCTTGGTCTCCACGTGGGAAACAATGGGACAAAGACCCTGTCCTTACTCGTACACTGGAAGAATTAAAATTTGGGCTTTCTGAATACATCTGAATACGTGAGGAAGGGCGTCCAATCGCCGAGATGGGAGCTTGCGTTTCTTGCTTGTTGGTCATGGGAATTAGAAGGGTTTACCAGCTCTAGGAACAAAGACCCAGGTAGGATCAGAGCTTGCAGTACATGTACATAATAACACTGGTAGTTGGACAAATAAGAAACATAAGCCAAGAAAACCAGGGAAAAAAATCAATTTCCTCCTGGGGTAAGTATTGCCGCCGAGAGCTGCCGGGGAGAGGAGAAAAGGACCGGACGTATGCATAGCCTGATTTGGAGTGTGCCCGGCAGTTAGCGGACCGCACCTCTCGTTTCGCTCTTTTTGGTGTTTGACCTTGTTGGATTCTCGCTCTTCGCCTTTATGTAAAACCGTCCGGGCGGGATCCACTGACTGACGATGGCGATTGACGACGGCTGATTAAGAGCTTTTTCGTCGAAGGCTGGGGCTGGTGATTGGTAACATTGAGTCCTATTCTGTTGTCGTAGGGTTGCTTTGCCCATTCCTTTTTCTCTCTTTCTTTACTCCGAGTGGGTTTTCGGATAAGAGATTTATTCCAACGATCGACGACTACTTGGCCGGGGATACTCGTACAGATTCGGGCGTATTCTGGAGGGGGGTTCCATTGATAATGCTTCACCGTCACGTCACCTCCTGATTGATAATGCCTGCGTAGCACATCTTGGCCACCATTGCCAGAATCTGCTATATACAAGGGCGTTGATCCACTGGGTCATCATCTTGGCTCAACTCTCATCAAACACACTAGCATTATCTCATCAGAATCCTCTTTTACACAGCTTCACCACAGTCTCACACTCCGAGACTGTTGAGAGAGATACACATAGAGAGACACAGAGTTGCTAACCTAATGACGGCACCGACACCGGACGGGGACACGGCATCGACGCTGTCGCCCGACATGGCGGACCGCGAAAAGGGCGAAAAGCCCTACGAGAACCCCAGCCTGGGGGAGGACGCAGATGACTTGCGGCTGGAGATGACGCCGTCGACAGGGAGCTCGGTGAGGGAGGACCTGGACCGCACGCGGTCGCAAAACGGCTACGGCGTATCAGACGAGCAGCGCGGCGATAAGGCGTTAGAAGCTGGCCAGCCGCAGACGGATCCGTACGAGGTTGGCTGGGATGATGGGGATAACGATCCGTTGTGTCCTCGGAGCTTTAACAAGGCGCGCAAGTGGCTGATTGTGCTTATTTGCGCGTGTGGGAGTCTTACAGTGTAAGTCTCGATGTTTTATTTGATTTTGATGTGGTTGATATCATTGTTTGGATTGTGTGAGACAAGAGCAGCAAAAAAGAGAGACATGGTCAAAGAGATGGACACACGCCTTGGTGAAACCTTATGGCGCTTGTTTCCGTTGCATTTGTCTCACTTACGGCACATTTATGTTTAGGTTACTAGCAACAAGAGTTCAATCGCTGACATGGAGTTAATCTCTTGTGCAATACAGGACATGCGCCAGCTCGATATACACTTCAACCTACGCGCAAATGGAAGCCGAATTCCACAATGTGCGCGAGATTTCCGACCTCGGCCTGTCAACGTTCGTCCTGGGCATCGCCATTGGGCCTATGCTTCTAAGTCCTCTGAGCGAGTTCTACGGCCGCCGGCCCATCTACCTGGTATCATGGACCATGTATCTCATCTGGCTGATTCCCTCGGCCGTGGCCAAGAACATTGCCACCATGGTTGTCGTCCGCTTCTTCGACGGCCTGGCGGGCAGCGCCTTTCTGACCGTGTCTGGCGGCACCGTGGGCGATTTGTTTGCGAGACACGAGTTGCAGCTGCCCATGGCGGTGTTTAGCATTGCCCCCTTTGTAGGACCCAGCCTTGGACCTCTACTGGGAGGCTTCATCAACTACTTTACGCATTGGAGGTGGACCTACTATGTCCTGCTCATCTGGGCTGGCGTCATGTGGGTTGCCATCGTTGTCCTTGTGCCGGAGACGTACCGTAAGCTATAATCCTCTCTCCCTTATTAACAAGTACAGAAGAAACCATTGAATGACTGACATGAGAGTTTTGACGTGTCGCTTATAGATCCGATATTGCTCAGAAATAAGGCTCGCAAGTTGCGAAAGGACACCGGCGACGACCGGTGGTTGGCCCCCTCGGAAAAGACGCAAAAGACTGTAGTCCAGGCCGTGGGCACCTCCTTGCAGCGGCCCTTTCAGCTGCTCATCTTCGAGCCCATGTGCCTCAGCCTGTGCATCTTCACCGCCATTCTGCTGGGCATCCTCTACCTCTTCTTCGGCGCGTTCCCGCTCGTCTTCGCGACGAACCACGGCTTCAACCTGTGGCAGATTGGCCTGACTTTCGTGGGCATCGGCGTGGGCATGGTGCTCGGCATGCTGACGGACCCGGTGTGGTTCCGCATCCGCGCCAGGCTCATGGCCAAGCTGGAGCAGGAGACTGGCGTTGCCGGCGGCAGCGAGCCCGAGTTTCGGCTGCCGTCGGCCATCGTGGGGTCCGTCCTGGTGCCCATTGGCATCTTCATGTTTGGGTGGACGACGTACTCGTCGGTGCCCTGGATCGTGCCCATCATTGGATCGGCCATCTTTGGATTGGGGTGAGTCTATCTTTGAGCCACGGTGACGCAGCGTTGCAAATAGTGGGATCCTTGTTTCTTTGATACCACCCTCCTTCTTCCTCTCCCCCCTCCCTCCAGCCCTCCCTTACTCTTCTGCCCCTCCTCAGCCGGTTTCACGTTTTGCTCTCAGTGGGAGGAGCAGAGCATGACCTGTTTCGGTTTGGAAAGTAAACATCCTCATTGGATCTTTGATTCGGTGGCTGACTCTGGATTTTCCTTTTGCAGCAACCTCCTTGTATTCACCAGCGTCTTTACGTTTTTGGTAAGTTTTCAAAATTCCGTAGGATGCCTGACTCATGTTGGGTTAATTTCAGCAACACGTACTGACTGACGGATGTGTATTCAGGTCGACGCCTATCCCATGTATGCCGCCAGTGCCCTCGCCGCCAACGCATTTGTGCGCTGTTCATTCGCAGGTATGCCAAGTCAATGATCTGTCATGCTTTGTATGAAGCCGTGGCGTGATGTGATGCTAACTTTTGATGGTCCTGCAGCTGTGTTCCCCCTGTTTGGTACACAAATGTATAACAAGCTCGGATTCCAGTGGGCGTCGTCGCTATTGGCGTTCCTAACCGTGGCCATGATGCCGTTCCCCTACCTTTTCTTTAAATACGGCAAGAAGATTAGGAGCAAGAGCAGATTTGCCAAGAATTAGGAGGCGGCTGCTTGCTCTACCTCTGGCTTTTAGAAGTGGCTTGAAGAGGGGGAGGACAAAAGACAAGGGGGGAGGTGTACGATGCACTGTAATCGTACCTGTGTGGGAGTGCAATACTAATTAATATCAGGGCATTTTGGGATAATACGTTTTGTTTTAGGGCGTAAAGGAAAAGTCAAGAAAGAGAGAAGGAGAAAAGAGAAAAGAGACAAGATGTGATGGATTTCTTTCGGACTATGGACTATCGGATAAGACACCACGTCTCGGCTAGACCCCGAGGCTGTAGCATGGGATGAGCGACATGACGGATATGACTTATAGACTATGATACTAATAAGAGAGAAGAAATTGGATTATATCACACCGATAAGGGGATGAATGACCAATCGAGTAAGAAGAGTTGCCTCTTGTGGACAGGGATTGAATGTGAGTCACGGGCGTCTGCATGAGAGCGTCTCTGGGCGTAAAAGCAAGAAAGAGCACGCGTCAACTAGGACGCAAGGGGGATTACTATGGAGAGCAAGGACGAGACTTGCCAAGGCCAGAGAGAGAAGCCATTTCGTGAAGCTGTGTGGTGGCCTTGGGTTGTGTGGCTTGCGGAGAATGGGTAGCCAAGCCACGGATGGCTTGTTGGGATACATGAAGGCGGCGTTTAAAGTTGAGAGGAGGGGGCAACTTGGGATTTTACCGTTCATGGAAGAGACAACTCGTGATGAGCTAGGAGACATGAAGGATTCAAGCTGGGCAAGGAACTAAATACATCCATACTATACTTGATATTACCTAGGTAGTGAGTGACGCTCGCCGAGGTTTGGTAGATTTACAGTCCCAGTTTCTGCCGTCCCTGATTTGACAGTTGAGTCCATGGCACGGCAGGATGCGGAGCTGAGCTCCAAGAACCAATAGAGAAGTTGCTGTGATGCGCAAGGGCAGAAACAGGGCTTTTTCTTTTTTTTTTTTCTCCATTCGAGTCTTTGCCTTTTGGGGGTGGGTTGCAGCAACTCTACAGCCTGGCCTAGATGCGGGTGATACGGGCCTGCGGATTACGCAGTACAAAACGTCCAGTCCATGCAATTGACTTCATGGAGCGGTGGCATGCCGTGGCATGTGAGACTGCATGTAAGGGGAACATGGATTATCCATGTGAGAGACTGGAGAGTTTATGCTGTGTTTGAGACAATGTGGACAGCGTATACTCGTAGATGAGATGGACTTGGGGGCAAAGTCCCATGTCATTTTGGGGGCAGACAATGAGCAGCCGTCGAGTAACAAGGTCATGCATGTTTTACAACAATGAGTAGGCAGGGCGGTTGGTCATTGTTTTCCAAAAATGCTCAACCGCCTGCACGACTCCTCAATAGGGGGCAAGCTACCTTCGTATACAATTTACAGCTGCATTTGCATTGACACACACAATGTTCAGGGGGTTGGTTTGGTTCATCGAGCGTGCTTGGATGGGCATACAGTACTTGTTGAGGAACTCGGAGCGGCGTCCCTCGGGAACTCGGTTATCGCTGATCGAGCATGGGGAGGGGGTTCCGAGATTTTTCGTGTTAGCCGTAGAAGCTCAAGAAGCCAATTTTTTTCTTTTCCTTGTTTTTCTTTTTACATCTTTTTTGTGGGTACGTGTATTATTCCAGACTATTTCTATAGCCGTGTTGTGTCTTGTATTGACTTTGTTCCCTTGTAAGTGCCAACATCTTTTCCCTCCATCTTTGTTAGGAGCCGTTGTATTCATCACACAAGACCTGCATCTTTGTTGGGCAGAGTTTTTTCCCATTCATGAAAAAACAACCTGAACTGAAAATTTCTCCCGTCCCCCGGCTTGACACATGCAGCGAACCTGCATTCGCAAGCCCAAAAAGCAAATAATGGCACCCCCTGGGCTTTGGAGCTTCTGGATTGGTGCCGCTCAAGTTAGCCGCACCCACCGGCGAACCCCAGAATGGCGGCCGCGGTTGGGACTAGAGGGACTAGGGGAATACCTTGGCCGTCTGTGAGATTTGTGAGGCTGGGCAGAGTAGACGGCATGTACAGACGAAGTTTTTCAACTGGGATGCTGCTTGTTTGAGGGATCGTCGTGCTGGAGATGTTGGCACTTGCAAGACCCTCACCGGTGAGGAGCTGTGGGTAAAAGATGCAGTGAGTGGATGGAGGTGAAGAACCAGCTTTGAGCTTTGAAGGATCGCAACCCGGTCCAGCCTCCATGGAAGCCGGGCCCCTCTTGGCAAATCACTGCCGCAATCTAGTGAATTGACCTGCAGGCTGATGCTGTACGAGCGCCTGTAATCAAAAGGACGGACACACGCGACACTCCCAACGCCTCAAACTTGCATTCAAGTTGCTGTGCTGCTATTGATTGAACCTGAATGGGTTAATGTTGTTGGGGGACTCGCCTCAATTGTAATTGGCCCAAAGCAAACATGCAGCCTAGCACACTGGACGAATTACTCCATTAGTCAAGATTGTCCAGTTGATTCGGCATAAGCCGTCCAGTCCATTTGATCCATTGATCCATTAGGTGTGCTCGTACCTGGTTCGTCCTCGCTCGCCCCGTGCATGCGGCTGCGCCCAAGTACCAGCTACCAACTCGCGGCCAACTGTGCATGTACCATTGGGCCGTGGCCACTCAGCGTCCAGCTGATTCCCAAACAGCCCCAAGCGCCGCCGCCACCGGCCCAGTTCGGGTCAAGGCCTGGAGCAAAAACCCCGCAGTCCTGCACAGCGTTACGGGGGATCCCCAGCGGTCCAGCCCACTAGCAGTGCTAGCACCAGCCCAGCACCAGCCCAGCACCAGCCCGCCCCCCAGCGGCACTTTCAGCGGTGCTCTCCAGCGGGCTCCAGCGCCCACAGACAACGCGCTGCACCCACCATCGCCCGCTGCAATTGCGAAATGCATGACCGATGCCCGTGGACGAACCTCGCTCGAAATTCTGACGGTAGCTTAACTCGACGACTAAGCAACGTCGGCACTTCTGACTCTCCTCCCTCTTTGCGCCTCAGCTTCTTTTGTTTCCTTTTGTCTTTTTCCTTCTTGCTGGGCCTTGATTTTTTCCAACCTGACCGTCCGGTTGCCGTGGCCAGCAGCCGCATTGCATCGCTGCCAGCGGAAAGGGGCCAAGCCGCACAGGCGCAAACGGGTCCTTTGCCGTCATCGCCGCCATCGCTCCGGCTCAGCGTCATCCCAGCCGAGCCGCTGCTGCTCGCATGCCTCGTTGCTGCGCGCCCTCAACTTCAGCTTGCGATCCTCGGGCCCGATCCTCACAGCGCCGTGTCGCCTCCCGCCTGCTCTGCTCCTGGTCTGCGCATCATTCAACCCCCAATCCAATGGTGGGCGCGGCCAAGCGTATGGGTAACGGGTAGCTACTTCAAAATCTCTTCGCGCGCTCTCTCTCTCCAATCTCGCACTTCTCCCTTGGGAACCGACCCCCCCCCTCTCCTCTCCTCTCACTCCCATTATCCTTCGTCCGCCCTCTGCGCAGACGCGGCGTTACATCTTGTCTCTCGAACCTGGGCCGATCGATCACACACCCCCGTTATCCGAGAGAGGACAGATCCTGCCCGGCTGCGCTTCCGCGCTGGAATTCACTGGCCTCCATGCCACCGGCGCCGCCGCTCTATTGATTCTGCCGCCTTGTCACACGACCAGACGCCCTCCTGCGTGCTTCACGAATCACAGAAGCCCATTGGCCTTCGACCGCTGTGAGAATACGAACTTGGCCAACCCCGACCTATTTGGCCCTGCCTGTCGCTTTCGGCCTCCCGTCCGATCAACTGCCGGGAGCCCACACGGATCGTCCCTCCCGCGACCGGTCAGCGCAACACTGTCTCATACATACCGCCCGCATACAAGCACGAGCAGCCTTGAGGCTCTGCTTCTGCTCCTGCTCCTGCTTCCACTTGTGCTTCTGCCCTCTGCTCAGCTCGGCTCAGTCCAGCCCGGTTTGGCTCGGCTCCCTGTCATTCGTCCACCTTGGGTCTTGCCAGCTGCATATATCCCTGGCGCGCTTCAAGCCACTGTGGATCGCTCTTGTTTTAATCGCACATCCCCAAAGAAAGTCACAGCCGTGTAACTATCAGGCCCTTGCTCGCTCGTGCCACGAAAGCCGTGCGTTGGTGTGGTTGATCAGCGCAAGAGTTGGATGGATTTGGGGGAGACGAGACTTCTGGGGAACGGAGCCCGATCGCCGCCCTGATTCGCAAAGAGCAAAACGGATTGCCTGCTCTGCTGTGTATGCGCCAAGGAGGGGCTTTGTTATTCTATAAAGACCAGCCAAAATGCCCCAAGACATGTCAGATAACGGGGCAGACGTCTCAGATCCCGTATCCGAGAACGAGGAAGACTCGGAGACTCTGCTGAAAGACGAAGACGAGAGAATGGCCGATCCAATGGCGGCCAATGGTTCTTACGACGACAAGAAGAAGTATGATCCTAAGGATCCTTTGAGACCGAGGCGGAAAAAAGCAAGGAGAGCATGCTTTGCTTGCCAAAGGGCACATCTGACATGCGGTGCGTCTTTCTCGGGAGAACGAGCCCTCCCTTTTCCCTCTCCCTTTCCCAAGCAGCCCCCTCTGCCAAACCAATTCCTCGGATATCCAATTGAACTGGTCATTTCTTTGCTTGGCCGTGTTTAGCTTTCATCATCGTGTGCTTTGCTAGCTGTGACTAATATTTGATTATAGGGGATGAGAGACCGTGTAAGCGGTGCATCAAACGTGGTCTTGCCGATGCTTGCCAGGATGGCGTGCGCAAAAAGGCCAAATATCTGCATGATGCCCCTCCGGAAGCCCTTCGACCCGTCCTCGGCCCCAACTTCAGCCCTCCTCCTTCTGCAAAGGCCAACGGACAGCGCCATGATTCGATTCACTCCGACAACGTTCTTGGCGCAGCTACGGGTGACGGCTTTCTATCGCAAGGCAGTGCCACGTTCCCAGTCTATCCCAACGTCAGCCAGCCGCCGGTAGCCATCCCTGAAGCCATCCACCTCAACCCGCAGGCATCACCCATCTCGCCATCTTTCCACAGTGCCTCCGCGGCAGGCCAAGCTCATATGGGCGGCATGCTCCAAGGAAACACCATGGACTTTAATGCTCTGTTCGACCCCAGCAACCCAGCGCTCTACAACTTTGATCTCGAAGGCCTGAATTTTGGCAGTCAATATGCCGGATGGGAGTTTGGCATTCTTAACAAGATGGGCCTTGGAGCCGAGACTCCTCCTCGAGAAAACTCCATCTCGCAAACTCCAAAGACTGAGGCGAGTTATGCAGCCATGTTTGGCAACGGAAGCGGATCGTATGACGCCGCCATGGTGGGCGACTATGCCGGCATGGATCTCGGCGGCTCAAATATATATACCCAAGGCAATCTTCAACACGGCCTCCCCCACGCATTTGCCATTGCCGCCGGGCCCAACAGCTTGGCCAGTCCCAGCACCGACGCAACTGCCAGTCCGCAGGCCATCATGGATGGTTCCCCGAACCCGGCGGCAGGGGGATTCCCTGGCTTGCCAAACATGGCCGGGGCTTCTCGCCTCAAACCGAAGCAGGACAAAATGGTACAGTCGATTCTCGGCAAGAGGCAGCGGGACTCTGCATCCATCTACGCAAGCGTCAAAGAGCCCTATCCCTATGTCGCTGGATTCCACAACATGATATCTGTCCTACGCAACAGACTGCCACTGAGTAAGCTGTGGAAGATTGCGCAGTCGCTGGGAGAAATTCGACCGTCGTTCATCTCCTGCACCAAGGACCTGACGCGCGAAGATCTCATCTTTATGGAAAAATGCTTCCAGCGGACTCTTGTCGAGTTTGACGACTTTCTGCAGCACTGCTGCGCGCCGACCATTGTATGCCGACGCTCCGGGGAGGTGGCTGCTGTAAACAAGGAGTTTGCGGCGTTGACGGGTTGGCCCAAGGACGTGCTCTTGGGCAAGGCGCCTAACCGCAACATCTATACTCGATCCTCAGACGAGGGCACGGATGATGGTGACAGCTTAGCTTCATCTGGCCAAGTGACGCCTGCCAAGAACCAACCGATGCAGACCAGCAACAACAGTAACAACAGCAACAACAACAACGGACGGCCACAACCGGTTTTCTTGGGCGAGCTGCTTGATGACGACAGTCTTGTCGAATTTTATCGCGACTTTGCCCAGCTTGCCTTTGAAGATAGTCGAGGCAAGGTGCAGCGTAGCGGCCGGCTGATGAAGTATCGCACTCAGGAGATGCTGGAGGCGAAGGAAATGCTGGGGCCTCAGAAACACCCGAGGACGGGCATCCTGAGCAGTCGCGTCACTATGATTGACAGCGAGCACGGCATTTCCCGCATTGAAAAGGACGGGAAAGTGGACTGTACGTACTGTTGGACGATTAAGCGGGACGTCTTTGACATTCCCATGATGATTATCATTAATGTGAGTTCTGGCTTCCTCCATCCTGATGTCCAGTGGTGTTAGTATGCTAATGAGTTATAGTTCTTGCCACGATATCACCCCAACCAAGAGCCACATCAGCTCGCTGTATGACGCTCATCGTCGCCCCTAGTGGGCACACTCTCTATACGTTAACCTTTTATGCATATAAGGTGTTGGCAGTTTTTTTTCAATTCTTGCTTTTCTCTTTCAACGTTTTGCCATGGGCTAGGGTGAGGTAATGCATTATACGGCTTACCCCTTAAAAAAAATCGGTGGGCTATGGGCTAGATATAGGACTGCGTTTCTTCTTTTCTGCTGTTATTCATGAAAGGCACGGGGCATCTCGTGACGGGTATGATTTCTGGCTTGGGTACTTTTGTTTTTTTGGATTCGCTATGACATGAAACTTTTAATGACAAAAGAGGGGATTACTTGGATGATACCCGCGTGCGCAAACACACATACAGACACAAAACACATAACAACGCATACCTTACCTACACACATTCTCAAATCTACGTACATTTAGTATATAAGTGTGAACTGGCCAAGAGGGGGATTTGTGAATTTTGGCCGGTATGATGCTATTGGCTTTGTTTTTTTTCTATTATCCAAGAATATTTGCGGTGCTTTTCTCTCTCTCCTCCATGTCTATGGTGATGCCCATCCCAACCTTGTATCCTCCCCCTCCCACCTGGGGTAATATAAAACAGCCATCTTGTCCTTGCCACGCAAAACCAAAAGTCCAACAAAATTGAAACAAATTAAAAAAACAAAAACATCATCTATAAAGGCTTGACAAACCACTCCGCATCCTCCTTGCTCCCCTTATCCCACGCCCACCCCTCCCTACTAAGACTCTTCTTCGCAACCTCGCAATCAAAGTTAATATCATCAATCAGCGCCTCCAGGCTCTTATAATCCTTCTCCTCGCGAATAAAACCCAGAATCAGAAGACGCATGTGGGCATCGTAGAAATCGCGCCCGAATTTATGCAGGATGTGCACCTCTGCGCTGCGCACGGTGTTCTTGTAGAACGGGTTGTACCCGATGGACATGACCATGGGGAAGACGGTGAATGCGCCGGAAGAGGCAGAGGCGGGCTGGTCCGGGTGGGAGTCTGGGAGGGCGAGGGAGGCGTAGCCGAAGTAGACGCCCGAGGGGATGTTTGCGATCCAGGGGGTGAGAGTGTCGTCGACGGGGAGGTTGGCGGTTGGGATGCCGAGCTGTGAAGTTTGTGTGAGATTGATGGGCGGAGGTTGAGTGAGTTTTGAAGCATATTTACCTCTTTGGAGCCGCGGCCGAAGCCGGAAATGACTTTGCCTTCCATTTTGTAAGGGTAGGGAGATTCGGGGCCGGCTTGAGGGCCGACGATGTCGGGGCGGGACGACATGGTGATGATGGTTGACGTTGAGTGAGTGAGTTTGTGATGAGTTGAGTTGAGTTGAGAGCGGATGAGTCAAATGGTTGAAGACGGAGATGATGAATGCGCCGGCAGCTCGCGGAGACGGAATTTCCTTAAAACCACCCTCCCAGAGACTTTAATAACCTCTTCTTATATGCTCAGACCCAACGGAATGAAAGCGATCTAAATCTTGAAGAGAAAGAAACTTGGTATATGACTCTTT
The DNA here is from genome assembly GCF_028502605.1 of Trichoderma breve. Classification (NCBI taxonomy): domain Eukaryota; kingdom Fungi; phylum Ascomycota; class Sordariomycetes; order Hypocreales; family Hypocreaceae; genus Trichoderma; species Trichoderma breve. The sequence continues at coordinate 1,098,200 of NC_079233.1, forward strand.
AAATTGATAGCTGGACCTTTTTGGAGGGGGCTTCCGTAATTATGCCTTATCAGCCGCGCGGGATTGCCTGGAGACAGAGAGAGATCGCGTGCGGGCCTAAGATTGGCGGGGCAGAAGCCAAAGGAACGGCACTTTTTTTTCCTTCTTCTTCTATCTTCTATGCCTTCTGCGGCGCTGGGTCTAGCTTCCAGCTCGGGCTTCGGCCGCGGGGCAAGTCCGGACACGGGTAAGCGGGTTTTCTATCGTTGTAGGATTCAAAACAGTGTTGCTGGAAGAGAAGTTGTGATTGATGACTCTTTTTAATGTTTGAAGGGGGGATCATGAATTCATCAATAGCAAGATAAGAGGGTTTAGAGGACTCGTTTTCAAGAGATGGGTTGGAGGTATCATTTGAATGCAATTTCAAAACTACATGTAAGCCGTATGTCTGTTGCTGACCAATGGCCCCAGCAATTCCGGGGCGTCAAACGCCTGCCTTGCAAATTATTAATCTGCCATCATCACATTGTGTGTATCATTCTGTTCCCCTGTTCCTAACAAATGCACAATTGATCTGAGCACTGGGGTATTGCAATTCCAATTCCGACAATTTTGAGCCTAACAATGGCTCTCTGCCAGCGAGTTCAGACGAAACTCTGCGTGTTAAAGAGCGTCAAAGGAAAATGAAGAGAGGGAAAAAAAGAGAGAGCGGGTGGGTATTGATTCTTTAATAGATGCCGCAAAACAATGCAGCTTTCCGTGATATGTCGGAAAAAACAGTCTCGCCGTTCATTGAGCTTCCTCCTTAGCCTCCTCCTTACTGGCCTCCCACTCGGTCCGGCCAAGCCTGATGATGTCGCTCTGGCCGAGGATCCAGAACTTGCTGGGCGCCTTGCCCTCGTCGGCCAGCTGCGTGGCCCGGATGGCCGCCCGCGCAATCACCTCAGCATCCTGTGCAAAGCTGTCCTTTAATCCGAGAAACCCCAGCCCGCGCGCAAACGTCATGGCAAGTCCCTCCATAAGACGCTTCTGCTCGCGCTCGCCCATGATGAGCCCGGGGCGCACGATGATGCCGTGGTCAAACTCGAGCTCCTTGACCGTGGTCTCGACGCCCTTCTTCATCTTGCTGTAGGGCGACGTGGACGCCAGGATGCCGTCGGACCCGACGCTGGAGATGAAGACAAAGGTCTTGACGCCCGCCTGCTTGGCGGCGCGGGCCACCTCGACGTTGAGGTCGTGGTCAATCTTCCACTGGTTCTCGATGCCGCCGGCGGCCGCGCGGGTCGTGCCGATGGCGGAGAAGGCGACGTGGGGAGCGGGCGAGATGGCCGTCAGGGCGGCGGGCCACTTGTTGACGTCGGCGTCGATGATGGAGTTGAGGTTGGGCGATTCAGCTTTTGGGGCGCGGCGGCCGACGGTGTGGACGGGCCTGAAGGGGCCGGTTGCGAGGAGGTTGGAGAGGATGAAGGAGCCTACGAGGCCGGTCGAGCCAAAGACGGCGGCGGAGTTGGGAGCAGCCATTGTTCTTTTGAATTGTTGATGGCGATGACGATGTGTTGTGTAGAAAAAGGTCTGGAGAAGCAGAGATGGAAAGCTATGTGGGAGCTATACGGAGAAGGAGGAGGAGGAGCTAGATGGGGAGAGGGCAGCAAGCAGCTTGGCTTGGGTACCCATCATATATAGAGAGCTACCTTATATGCTTTCGTGCCTTATAATATGTGTATGATGGAATGGAGTTAATAACAAATGCGGCCCGAAACGCCCGAGCTTCTGGAATGATTGGGCCCATGTCTGTGTGTGATTTCCGCCCGCAGGCGAGAATGGCAACATCTAATCAAGAACATGGAACCAACGGCTACCATGTGATACGGCGGACAGAGCGGATAGGAGCGGACTTTGGGAGGTACTCCTAGGTACTAATTGATAAGTTAGCTCTGGTTGTTACATCCATTGATATTATTTGCCTGCTTGGTTCTAGGGCATCAAATGAATCGTATTAACCTTCTGACGGGGCGGGATGTTCCGTGACGTGATTTTTGGGTTGACGCTCGAGGCATCAATTGGATCGATGCAACTGGTGGAGGTATCGGGACAATTACGCCGTTCCCCGTGCTTATGATGCTGGTCGAATTGATTGATGTCCTTTTTGGGAACTGCATGAGCTTACATGTGCTGCAAAGAGCTCAATTCAATTTCAACCTCCAGGGCTGAGCTACAGCCGAGCTACCTAGGCTATAGCGGACCCTCCAGGACGTCGGCGGGCTGCATATTCGCATTCGCTAGGCGCTATCGGTGCCCCTCCAAGTGCCTTACTGCCGGACATTGCCCCTCCATCACTGCTAGGCGCAAGTGGGCTTGCGACAGCTTCTCTGCCTGCCAGGATTGAAGCTTTCCAATTCCCATCAAAAGTCCGCCATCGTCACATCCATCATATGCGCGCAGCCTGATTGCGAACCGAGAATTACTGTTGCACCGACTCGCACAGCCTCACATCACGCCCAAACTCTGCCTATCATGGCCACTCAATACGAACGTAAGTTCAGTCAATCCATCACAACTCCAGATCTCCAATAGACACACCCTTTGCTAAAACACCACGCAGTCGAACATAATGTCAAATTCTCCGAATCTCGCCGCGCCGGCCGCCGCGTCGACATGGCCTCCTTCTTCTCCCTCCTCAACCAGCTAGACGAGCCCACGACCACACAAAATCCGCACAACAACCCGCACGCCACGCCCACGCCCGTCGACACCGCCGCGCTCTTCCGCCTGCTGCAGAGCCAGATGCAGACGCTGCTCACGACGGCGCCGACGACGGACAACCGCTCGTTTCTCGAGGACCTTATCAACTCGCTCGAAGAGGACATTCACGACCCGCCCACGCGGCTGCAGGGCGCTAGCCAGGAGTTTGTCGACATGCTGGACCGCGTTAACAGGAAGAAGCTTGACAAGGAGGACGACTGCGCCATCTGCAAGGTGCCTTATCTGGAGGACGAGTACTGCCTTGTTGTGGAGCTGCCGTGTAAGGGAAAGCATAGGTTCGATCTCGAGTGCGTTGGGCCGTGGCTGCGGAGTAAGGGGACTTGTCCCATGTGTCGTGAGGAGATGGGAAGAAAGAAGGAGGTTCCCATTGTGGAAGATGACGAAGAGGAGGACGGTGATATGATGTATGCGTAATGATGTTGAGCATGGTAGAGTTGGGCGTACTGGAGTTTCTGTTGAACTTTTTATTTGGGATGGATATGAAGCCATGGCTGCTCATGATATAGAAAGCGAATATTTATGGGTTGCCAACATTTGGCCCATGCGGAAAAAAAAAAGAAGAAAAGAAACATATCTATTATTTTCGTCTCGGGATGGCTTATGCCTCCAGGCTCTTGATCACTTCCAACGCCTTCTCCGTCCTCTTCTTAGCCTCCGCCCTTGCGTTTGCGCTCAGCTCTTCCAGCCTCTGCTTCCAAAAGCTCCATCTCTCCTCGTTGAATCCCGACTTTGTTCCCTCAATCAGAGAGCCCGGACTTAGAGCTCCGGTAGCTTGTGAATCAAGCTCGACACTATTCTTTGTCTCGTTGTACAGCACCTGACCAGCTTGGGTGATCCACTCAGATGCAGTGATCAAGTGCGTGTCCCTGGCCTCATCAGTGGAAAGCGGCTCTTCCAGCCCGTCGCGAAGCTCCCAAATGGCAAAATTTGTCCAAGACGAGACGGAGGCGCTGAGGAGGCGGGCGGCGAAGGAGTTGAGGGAGAGCCACTGGGCGATTTTGGTGGCTTGGTCAGGTTTATTGTCGAATTCAGGGGAGGCTGAAAGCAAAACCAAAAAGTCATCAGCAAATTTGTAGTTTTATTGTATATATGGGTGTCATTCGCTAATAAGCATAAGAAACTGTGTAAACTCACCGTTCCACTCCTCTCTCATGACGGCGCCAAAGAGCGGCATGTCGGCCCACAGCTCGTGCTGCGAACCCCAGATCTCGACGCTGCCGGTTTGCTTGGCGTTGAGCGCCTTGAGGATCTCGACGAGGTGCTGGAGGCGCGGGTCGTCGAGGGGAATGCGCTTGGCGACGTCGGCGAGGAGCGTCCACAGCGACCAGAGGAAGCTCTCTGCATCTTCGTTTCGGGGGCACAGCTCGTCGATGCCGTCGGCTGCAGCTTCGGGGCTTGTGCTGCGGTTTATGGCGCCGTCGAGGAGGTCGGCGAGTTTGGACTCGACTTCGGGGGTGAAATCGTTGCCGGTGACGAGGAGGCGGAAGTCGAGGGGTGAGGTGGACATGTTTGCTGTTGAGGGATTGTGAGGGTGTGAGTATGACGAGGAGTTGTAGGTGAATCGGTGTAAGTGGGAGTGGTTGTGAAGAGGGAGTGTTTGCCAAATCAGGCGCTGAGCTGCGAAGGTGGTATGCTTGTAGCTGAAATGTGTGTCATATGAAAGAGTTTGAAACAATTGAATTCTCTGTGGCCTGCGAATTGACGAGCAACATCCACGTGTCATTCGCAAGGCCAGCTTGGCAAGGCTCATCACATCTGAGCTACGGTACACGCATCATGAACCAACTGCGTCACCGAATTGATTGCGGCGGGGCAGTGTTCTATGGAGGGGCACAAAGTAGCACAAACGAGTATACCAAGCCCAACCAATTGACGCACGCTCTCACGGCATCGAGACTATCAAGGCCCTTTTCAAAACAAACACCATTTCACATGCGGCAGGTCAGTAAACACACAATTTTTTATGGATTTCTATTACTGTAGGTCTACGCAATCGTCATCCGCATGCCGCCATTGGCGCAAACCACGCTCCCCGTTGTCCACCCGCTCTCCGCCGTGCACAGCATGTCAATCGTGCCCGCAATCTCATCAACAAACCCGGGCCTCCTCCCACCCATGCTCTCCCTCACCAGCTTATCAAACTTCTCCGCCTCGTCGCCCGCCTGCCGCAGCACCTCAGCCTCGCCGTCGTACGCCATCAGCGGCGCCGCGTCCACGTACGGCTGGTTGCGCTTCCAGAACGTCGGACCTGCCTCGGCGTACATGTCGCCCCAGGCCGGGCCCGGGTTGATGGAGTTGACCGTTGCTCGTTCGCCCAGCTCGCGCGCCCACGTGCGCGTCATGACCTCGAGGGCGCCTTTGCTGCCTGCGTAGACGGACTGGCCGAGGTAGCCGATGGACGCCGACACGCTCGAGACGTTGACGATGCGGCCGGAGCGGTCTGTGGGGAGGTGAGGTGCCACGGCTTGGGTCAGGAGCAGCGGTGCCAGGACGTTGACTGCGTAGACGCGAGTGAATTCGGCTTCGACGATGGGACCCTTTTCGGGGTCGTTCATGAATTGGTTGGACGAGACGCCGGCGTTGTTGATGAGGATGTCGATCTGGAACTTGCCGTCCGGGTTGTAGCTGTGGAACAAGGTCCGGGCGGCCTCGACGATGACGGGTGCTGCTGTTGATGCCTGGGCGAGATCTGTCTGGACTGACTGGCTGTGGATCTTGTGCTTTGATGTGAGCTCCTCGACCAGCTGCCGCGTCATTTCCTTGGACGAGTCTGAGGTAAACGTGATGAGCACATTGCTGCCCTTGGCCGCAAGCCGTCTGGCTGTTGCCGCTCCAATACCTATCGTCCCGTATATTAGTAGATGGTGGTGAACATGTAGCTCATCACATAGTTTAAGGCGTATGTGTAAGCTATAAGCATCGACGGGGGGAACCAACCTCGCGAGGCACCGGTGACGATGGCCAGCTTTCCTTCATACGGTCGCGCCATTTCAGTAATTATGAGTGAGCTTGATGAAAGATGATGATTTCAAGAACTCAAGTCCCCTCGATTATCTATTTCAACGGGCATCGGGCATCCGTCCATTGCCCAGCCGAATATATTCCCGTCCATATAACCCCACCAAGATATGCCCCGCGGCATGTTTCTCCGTCTTGTTTCTCCATAGATACTCCGCTGCACATGTCGTCATTGGAGCGCATGGAACTCGGTGGGATAGTCAGGGGAAAATCAGTCAGTTGTTCGTTTGGCAATACTAGTGGGAATAACTATTGATGAGTTATGGCGATATAGTCCGTGGTGGCGTCCTTGCCATTCGCTCCAATCAGCGTCTACCTTCTGCCGAGTGCTTACATGATGAGGATACAGTGAGCAAGAAGAAGGAAGTGGTAGCGATCGATTTCTAGGCAGCCAATTGACTTTGTCTCTTCTCAGCTCTTGTCCATTATTGGAGCGGCTGTCTGCTCGGTTCATAATAGATACATAAGCTTACCCTAGTTGCCGCATTGGTAGCGCATATATACCATTCTGCTTCATGATACCTCGACGTCTTTTGTAGGGGTTTCCCCTCTACGTCGATTTAGAGTTTGTGAGTATGTGTCTACCTATCATTTTGACGTTGACCAACGGGCATTAGTTAGATCTCGGTTCATCCACTCTATTCTAATCCCACGTTGCCATCTGCAAAGTGACATCTGGCAAAGGCGGGTGAGATCTGATGACCTTAAGCTTACATATTGCCTCCTGTCGCAAGTTATCCGTACGTAACAGTTGATTTTTTTTTTTTTTTTTTTTTTTTTTTTTTTTTTTTTTTTGCGGTTGTCTAGTGTGGCTTGTTACTTATCCGGCATCTATCCGTCAACTCCCGCTTGAATCCTACCCATTAGCACCCAGCTAGCACCCGGTGGCACATATAAGAACCTGGAACCATGCCGGATAGGTGCCGGATACATGTAACAGCCGGTGCTTGGTTGAGTGCTACTATACCAGCATAAATACATGGTGTATATGTATGTAGTGGTGCTTGACGCAAATTAACAAGCCAGCAAGTAATTGCGTTGTGCTTGATAAGTCATCTCGTCATGAAACTACCTAGGTAACTTCTAATTACCTAGGTAATAGCTTGGATCTCGGAAACACAATCCCCACCGGCGGCTTACATGGTTCCATCTATAGAACACACTGTTAGGATGTAGAAAAAGAAAGTTATCGTAGGGGCTTGGTTGGTCGTAGAAGCTTGGCGTTTAAATTGTATAAATGCCATGCTTGTTTCATAAAAAGAGCAAAGTCATGTCTAACATAAAGCTTTAGACTCGTCTTCTGATTCTTTCCCACAAGAACACAGCAGCACAAACAAGACATAATTCTTCAGAATTCCACGTGTAACAATCATGGCAAAGGTTCCTTCTCCTTTCAAACCGCACATTCTCATCATCCCCGGAGCATGGTACCCGACCTCAAACCTCGACACATTCATCGAATCGCTAGAAGCCGCAGGATATTCTGCTGAAGCCTTCTCGCTTCCTAGTTTTAACACAGCAGGCGTCTCTGTCCAAGACGACGAAGATCAGGTGAAAGTTTTGCTCACCTCTCTAATCGACAATGGAAAAGATGTCATCATCGTCGCCCATTCCTACGGCGGGTTGGTTGCAGCGGGAGTTATCGCCAATCCGGGTCTAGACCAGAGGACCAGAGAAGCACAGGGGTCAAAGGGGGGTGTCGTTGGTATTGTATATCTGGCCGCCATTATACCTGCAGAAGATGAGGGGATTCTTCAGCTGGTGGGTGGAAAGTGGTTGGAGTACATTGATGATACCAAAGTGAGTTTAAAACTGTTACTGCGCCATCTTTACCTTCCTCTCTCGTGGCGGGTCAAAACTCAAATCGCTTTATTCTTCTTATGCTAATATATGTCTCTCTTTGATACCAGGCTGAAACGGAAGGCCTACTCTACACGTTCAACCCAACAGAAACCTTCCATCATGATTGCTCAGCTGAATTAGCCAACAGCGTTACAGAGACCTTAATGCCACACTCTGAACTGGCCTTGAAAACAGCCTCCTCGGCAGTAGGATGGAAAGATAAGGCATATGACGGCCGCCGTGCCTACATTCGCTGTCTTCAGGATAAGGCGCTTCCTATTGGTATACAGGATCACTTGATTTCTCGATCGGAAGTCGAGTGGGTGGTCAAGTCTCTGGACTCTTCGCACAGCCCGTTTCTGTCAATGCCGGGCGAGTTGACGAGGGTGGTGGAGGAGATTGTAGAAGAGTTTGTAAAGAGCTGAGTGCTAAGGCTAAATGTACAAGATGCCACATTCATAACATTGGCATATAATCTTTACCGCAAGGTCAATAAGAATTCATTTGGCAGCCTCTTGATATAATACACATCTGCCTAAAGCCCCTGTATCAGACTGATGGCGTGATAATAAATATGTAGTCGCAATATCAACCAACAGGATGTCGAGGAATTGGTGTTGGTCCCGTTGCATCGTGATGGTGCATGATGGGCTGCCGCCTTGCCTAGATTGAGGCTGAATCTATCAATTCGAGAGTTTCCCAAGGCGAGCATCCAGATCTTCGTTTACGCCTATAAAGTACTCATGCAAAAGTCGGATACCATATAGTGGTTACATGTATTCAAGTTCTGCATTAAGACTCTATATATGTTTAATCTCATATGCAACGACATTATTATTCATGCCTTTCAAAAAACTGCATTCGATTTACGCGCGCCGCAGAAGCATCCATATGGCCTCTTTCGTGGCCGCTGGCTGTGCTCAAGACCCCTGCAAGCCATCATCAGACTCTCCCAGAATGCCTTATAAGCCTCCCGCGCTATTACTGAGAACCACTCACACCACCGTCGCAATATCATCCCAGCCAAGACTTTGCGATAAAAAGCATGAGAGAATCCTCTTATTTCCGTTAGTTTTGAAATATGATCTTGTGATTAATTTATTTGCCTAACTTTCGATATTGTATAGCTTGAAGTTATGGATTCTAAAAGACGGCGCGACGACAACTCAGACGATGGCGAAACCGGCTCATCGAGCAGGCTTGATGCTAGAAATGGACATAAACGCCGGAAAACAAGCCAAGCGGTTAATCTCTGCGAGGAATGCAGACAACTCGACATCGACGGTCTCTTCCGCAAAGCTTCCGAAGACTTCAAAAGAGCCAGAAAAGGCCTAATCAAGCGCCCTTCAAAACTATACGGCGGGCGCAACGACGGTCCTTTATTCTACGGAGATGCTTTCTTTGCACATTCTTTCGGGAGTCGCTTATCGGCGAGAGCAACATGCCCTCTATGCCGCTTCTTTTGGTCCATGAGAATCCAACCGGATAAGCGTCATGCAAAATACAAGCTTCTTGGGTTTTGCAGCAGCGAGAGTTGGATATTTGGCCTCTCCGGATTGAAGAAGAGTCCAGCCTGGCACAATACGCGAGATACGGTCTGGATGGGCGTCGTGCCAGATGTTCCGTCTATACCACAGTCAGGTCATGGCGAGAATTGGCTGGATAAAGACATCCCAGCAGTTGGATCAATCTATCTTTTGCAGCCTGATAAGAACGAGGAGGAAATTCCTGCGTTATTAGAAGCACGGCATCTCAGTGACGCAGTCGATTTCACCGCTGCACAGGAGTGGTTCTCGTTCTGCCGAAAGTGGCATCTGAGCTCCTGCAGTCGACCCAACAAAGGTGATACCATTACTCGAGGATTTCGTGTAATTGACTGCGAGAAGAATCCACCGGTAGTAGTGGAAATGCCCTGGGGTGTTGAATATGCCGCACTCAGCTATGTATGGGGTCAGCGGCCGGAAGACTTGGTTGACTGGCCTGCAACAGTTCTCGATGCCGTTGCGGTGTCTCGTAAATTGGGATTGCGGTACTTGTGGGTTGATCGACTGTGCATCAACCAATCTGATCCTGTGGAAAAGGACTATCTCATATCCCGAATGACTACGATTTACGAATATGCTGAGCTTACCATTGTATCAGCTTCTGGGTCGGGAGCAAGCGATGGTCTCCCCGGGGTACGATCGACGCCTCGAGAAAGTCAGCCCAAGATTCTACTAGAGAGTGGGAGTCTTCTAGTGTCTGCACTCCAAGATCCCCGTCAAGAGATTCTGGCATCCGAATATTGGACGAGGGGATGGACATACCAGGAAGGTGTCTTGTCCAACCGGCGTCTAGTATTTACTGACCATCAAATGTATTGGGAGTGTCGTTGCATGGCTGCACATGAGAGTCTCCGGATGCCTTTGGAGCTACTTCACAGAAATCACATCTCTGAGACGAATGCTACGGATTCGCAGAGGAGAGAGATTTTACCTCAAATACCCAATGGACAACATATGGAGGACTATATTTTGGGAGGAATATTCAAGAGTGAGACGTCTGGTGGAGATTTGGAGATGGGCAGCCATCAACGAAACGTTATACAAACAGATGAATATCGGCTGGAATACGGATTTCCTGTGCCAGGCGAAGCCTCCACTGGCTCACAACTACGATCGTTGAATGACCATATCCGTGCTTTTTCTGCAAGAAAACTAAGTCATGGCGGAGATTCACTCAAGGCTTTCCTTGGTATCGCCGGCATGTACAGAGACAAGAGACTTTGTATATATCTTGGCATTCCCATGTGGACAAACGATATCTTAGTCGACCTCACGGGTTCTTACGTTACATTCGCCCTTTCAGTCTGCTCATGGTACCATCGCAGCGGTACAGAGCATCAAATGTTCATTTCAGAGCCCTGTATTCGCAGAACACACCTGCCATCCTGGACATGGGCAGGATGGCAAGGCACGGTATCATGGCGCGCTCCACCGTCGGACGAGCATAGTGTCTTTATGAATGATCTGATTACTGCAGAGCCACTACAGATTCACCTGGTATGGGCAGCAGATCTGTATCTAAGGTCATCATGTGAGCCAGTATGCTTACGATTGCTGAACTTGTACTCTACGGATGTACTAGAAGCAGAAGTTCCTACGCTGCTTGAAGTACGGAACCCCCTAGTATTGAAGTACTCGGTTAGACATGAAGTCAAGGGAAGCTGGGAATGGAGACGCTTAGCAGGCAGAGCAGGCGAAACACGCCGCTACCAAGCCGAACGACAAGAGTGGGATAAAAAATGGTACCGCATCGCCGGCAGGCTCGCCTTTGTAAGCATGTCCATTCCAATTACAGAAGAGGACTGGACTCGAAAGCACGACACAGGCGAACTCATCAGCGTGCTTATATTTGCTGCTCAACGGCCCCGTGCAGAGCATGGCCGGGCAAGGTTTTTGACGCTGCAGAGGGTTGAGTCTGATTCGTTTGAGACGAGGTGGGAGAGAGTTGGGACGCTGCAGCTTACAATTCCGGAGGTTGACTTGGATAAGTGCTTTACGAATGAGGAGTTTCTGAGGAGGATTCCTGTGAGGGAGTGGAGAGGTGCAATTGTCATTCAGTAAGATATTAACTGTAAGGAGAACAAGCATTGCGAAACACTTGATCTTATAATGGGCGATGTTCTAAATTTAGCGAGAGGATGCTAATGTCCATGGCAAAGAGCTCAGAGGGATATGGGCTTTAATGTCATATAGAGAGCGGTATTGATGAATGATCATGACTTGTAGAGAACTGTCAATCTATTACTCTGTACTTTGAACCTCCCTCTACCGGTTTCTAGGAAAGAGATTGAACTTCTTTGCACTGAATTGTAATTGCGTGAAGCTGCTTGAATGAGAAGCTCATGCCCATCATCAAGAGTTCATTATTAGAATTGCGGATTTTCGGTTTCACAACCTCTACGGCACTTCTCACCATTTGTTAGACCTTAGCTCAGGCCTTGGCAAGCTCATCCAAACCTTGGTCCTGCGACATCATCATATCCTGAAGCAGTAGACTATATTAGTATGCGGCCAGATTCGATCGACTCATCCCATTCAAGGTGGTATATAAAAAAAAGAAAATGCTTACAAGTACCGATACTGGTAGCCACCTTGTCACAAACCGGATGATGCCACTATACGATCCTCTCCATACTATTCCGTTTCTATTACTCGCCACGATATCTGGCACGATAGAATTGACGAGCTCCTGAGCAGACCCTCCTTTGGGGCCGAGCTCATTCTTGGCCCACTTGGTGATTGTTTCGAGGATTTTGGAATAGTAAGATGTTTCGGGAAGCTCAGGTATCGGCTCATTAGCGTGAAATGGCGTGGCAACGGTACCGAGCAAGATGGTCACAACGCTCACGCCAAAGGGGGAAAGTTCCAAGCGAAGAGTCTCGGAGATGCTGTTGATAGCAGCTTTGGAGGACGCATAAGTTCCTGTAAGAAGCTTCTGCGTTAATCACGGTGATTCTCGCCACACAACGCAATGACAGCTGCACTGGATCAAATCACACTTACCAATCCACGGGGTATTGACTACTGAGCCCACGGAGCTCATGTTAACCACTCGGCCTTTGCTTTTGATCAATTGCGGAGCAAATGCTTGAACAGTTCTCACCACCCCCCAGACGTTCGCATTATATAGGTTTTGCGCCTTGTCAATGTCCACGTCCAGAATTGGCATCGTGTATCCGAACCCTGCGTTGTTCACCAACACGTCCAGACAGTGTCCTGCCTCCTCGACTGCCTTTGCGGCCTCTACAACAGACTCTTTGGATGAGACATCGAGGGCTATTACAGACACGTTGGGGAGGCTTCTGAGCTCAAAGGGGATTTTGGACGTGTCGCGTGCAGTCGCAAAGATATGGTGTTGTTGTTTTGCGAGTGTGAGGGCGAGGACGGCACCGATGCCGTCGGCGGAGCAGCCAGTGATGAGGATTGTCTGGCTTTTGGCCATTTCTATGCAACAATGGCTAAAGACAAATGAGAGAGATATACTACATCCGAAAGGAGAATGAAGAGAGGTCACGTCGGGAGGGGGGCAGCGATTCAACAAGTACGGGATTTTCAGCCTTCAATCCTTCCGCTTTCTTGTCACATTCGCTGCAGTTGTTACAATAATAGCAACAGGAATGCTTTTTGGCTATAAAAAGTTCCTCTACCGAACGTTGGTTCGCAACGTGTGCTAACCAAATCTCGTCCACGCCGTGTAATTCCCCTCATTTGTTTGGCATCTAGCGGCTTGATTTCGTGGCTGTCGACAGGGTTGAGAGCTTCTCCGCAATTAAAATTGGGCTTGACTTCATCGTGAGCCTGAAGGATTCGTAGGAGCATGTACATACAGGCATTCACGCAACTTGTGTGTGAAGTCAAGATGGACACGGTCAACGAGGCAGATCTAGTAACAGCCCCATGTCGGCACACATCCCAATCGCCTGCAATAAACAATTACTACGGTGACATGAACATCAACCAGGTTCACGGGAGTCTCGAAGAGGATCATAATCTCCGTCTTGTGCGTGCTTTAGGCCTTGGATGAGAATCGACTTGGAGATGGCCCCGCATGTGCAAACCAGAACCAACAACAGAAGACCCTTGACGATAAGGATCGACTCGGTTTGTCATCCTCAACTTGCAAATAATAGCTCTTATTATAGTATCTAGCTCAATCCAGAATCTCGCTTTCTTATGACATTTTAAAAGTGATTGAGCATATAGAGGAAAGGGAAAGAAAGAAAACGACAAAGAAGAGAGATTTTTGAGTCGCAATATTCAGCCGCTTCTAAACCACATGCTCAGGATGAACCTCCTGCGTGATATCAATGTTTCGGACAATTCCATTCGCGCCAGTATTTGCCGATTCCGGCGTTTCATTCTCTTCTTTGGTGCCGCCGTGAATATGAACTACTCGTGATGAATAGCTGCTCGCATCGTAACTGCCAGAGCCCTGTCCGTGAGATACAAAGTGCTTGAGATTTCCCTCTGAAGCAACCTCGTTTTCATAAGTCGACTCTTTGGAGTTTTCTGTGTTGAGATAGTCTTGAGCAAGTCGGGGGCCGCCACAATGTCTGTTGCCGTCTTTCTCGACGTCCTTGCCGCCTCTTCCATCACCACGTCTGCCGCTGCGTCTGCGGTGGATTCTGGATATAAACGCCTTCCATACACGAGTTTCTGCAATATGCTTCTTGCACATGTTCTTGAAAGCAGGTACACAGCAGACCACTAAAGCGACATTATTTTCGACGATGCTGTGCAGAAACACTTGTTAGATGGGATTATTGGCGTTACTTGCTGGCGCTGCACTACTTACATGCAAATAAACAGCTGAGTCTCGAGCCAAGTGAGGTCTGGTGTGCCTAGCAACTTGATGCGGCCATAAAGTGCGATGACACTGGCGATAACTCCCCTGTTGCCTCCATGTTAGCACATACACGTGTACTCGCTAGCGACAATCATGGTTGAGCACCTACATCAAGGCAGTGAAGAAGACGGCGCACAAAGCGATGCGTCTTCTAAGGGGCATGTTAAGTTTCCATAATACCGGCAGTGGTAGTATGAAGATGGCTATATCGATGACGACGGCCAATGAACCCTGAACCGGTCCGAAGTAGATGATCTTTCCGGGATTACCGCTCGTCAAAAGATCTATCCACGTCTCACCAGGTCGTGGGCATGCAAAGGCAATCTCAAGAATCGAGTTGGTCCAGTAGGTGAGAGTGAGGACGACCATTAGAATATAGACAGTTATTCGAATAGTCCTATTTGCAGAGAATATTTGAAGGTAGAGCAGCAAGATGGCAGCTTTGGCGAAGAAGATGGCGGGCCCGAGCAGCATGCCAAATGAAAAGATAAGCTTCAAGTATGTTGCAGTGTACCAACATATGGGCACATTCCATTGGTGCCGTGAATACCGAGCAACTAGTGTAATTAAGATGAGCATTTACGGGCAAAAGCTGCATTCGAGGGTTTGTTGATGCAACATACCTGACAGAATAAGCCCTGTATAGGCCGCATTGAGAACGCAGGCGATGATGGCAAAGTCTGTGTGAAGATGGTCAGTTTGCATATTATCGTTGCCATTGCTCGGTCCTACAACTTACAATCTGCCAATTTCAAGTCCCTCCAGTTCATCCATAACCTCGCAGCAATGAATATTGTCGACCAGGTGAGCATGACCGCCGATACTGCGATGAGAGCTGGCGCAAGTGATTCAGGATCGACGAAGTTAGGAACAACACCGGGAGGAGGCATCGCTGCAGGGAGCTGGCAGAGATCTGTGCCTGGGGGTATAGTGAGACTGCTCATTTTGTCTGCAGCTTGTTTTTTTTTTCCTTTTTGCTTTTCTTATCCTTCTTTTCCCTTATTCTCCAGCTACCAGTCGAGGCTTCATGAGAGAGGCGGTCTTCCGCTTGTTGGCCGCTGTCGTGAAGGTACAATAGTAGATATCAATTATATAAAGGAGCAAATATAATCGGTGGGTTGATCGGCTAATTCATCTCAAGAACCAGACGATGCCAGCAGGAGAATATATTGCAATTATATCCAAGACGATAATGAGATGATTGAGGATGAATAGAGCGAATATAATAGACATGCAGTCAAGTCGCTCCTCTAGGACCGACCCATTGAGATTCCATCCTTTTAAATCTCCAAAGGGCATCAGTTAGTCTTTGAAGAGCTACAGCTGCTGAACCAAAAAGGTATGAATGAAGAGCTAAAAAATAGCATTGGTGTTGGTTCGATAACAGTGTGGAAGGCGCTTTACGCATTAGTCGATTTAGCCACTCTCGAGATCTCCGAGAGCGTCTGTATTCAGGATTACATGTATTTATTGATAGAAATCAGTTGAAGTGCTTGATATCGGTAGCGATTGAACTCCCAAACTTCGCGGTGATGCATGGAGATTTGTATCGTGTTCTTCTTTTACGGTCCACCAGCAAATGTTTTGAGAGTTTCATCACATCGAGCAGCCAAGATGTGAATCTTCAACCTGCCTAGCGCGATCTACTAAAGGCTTCTCATTGTGCTCCATCTCCCTTCTTCGCACGTTGGTGTTGGTGGCTTGGCAAGCTGGAGCGGGGGAATGAATGGGCATGTTCCGGATTGGAGAAGATGTGGCCAAAGTCAAACCAGGAAAACAGCCAGTGCGTAGAGGCTCTAAGGGTATCCTGAATCAAAGCTGAAAATGAATCGCAAAAGTATATGAGTGCAAAGAAGATTACTGTCCCTCGTGTAGGCCATAGCCGTGTTGCTAGGAGCTGAAGTTATATACACCAGACTTTTTTCTATATCCCCGAGTCATAACAGCAAGGAATACAATTTATTCGTCCAAACACGATACGTTGAGTTTGAATTTCAACGTTGGACGATCCGCAGAGCCTTGTCCATAGCATCAAATCAGGTATCAAACTAACATGAATGCTCCATATATGATCGTAGGGCGTACGAATTACACATCAGAAACAGCTTCAAGCACAGACCTTGCTGCAGATTCTCCAGCCGGCACACCGGATACGACTTGCTAGTCCAACTAGTTCAACACCAAGCTGATTCAATTAGCAAGGTCACGCCGTACGTGACGGGGGCATGAACCAGATAGATTCCCGCAACCTAGACGCCTCCAATACGAGAAGAATAGAAATGAATACAAGCCCCTCACATATTCATGCAGGCGACTGTGACTATGGGATTGGCTTCAGCCAGCCGTGGCGCAGCGCTCCAAAGGTAATCGATCTGTTTAGTGGCACTAGTGTTGCATTAGGCCCCTCCCGTGGCCACTTGTTGCACATTTGTTGCCTCACTGGCTCATTTTCGTCGTTCTAATGGTCAGGGAGATGCTCGGCAGCGGTGGATGAGATCTTCTTCAGAGAGGGGGGCACGGATACTAAGACAGAACCTGCGTGTAAGTCCAGTCTGTGCACATGTGTGCCGGAGTACCCCGGCGAATCAGATCTCATGCATCTGAGTGAGGCTGACATGAGCATGAGATTCGAAAAATGGGCATGGTCTGTATAGATCGTCGAGACCGTAGTCGCAGAAGCTTGATTTTGCAAGCGGCTATTAGGGGAGGGCCGAAGACAGGATGAATTGAAGAAAGAATCATATCGTTACAAAGAAAGTGATATATGACAATATCATTATTTTACTAATGTGCTAGATCAAAGCATATTTGACAACAGAAATCCAATAGCCCACTCAATAAGAGAGTTCACAACGCGCATGAGTGAGCACCTGGTACCAGATATAGTAACAGCGCAGTAAAACAAATTACTTTTGCTACTAAAGATGTTTTTTGCGAAACATGATGATGGTGCTGCTCCGGGGCACGATGCTCGACCTCCAGGTCATAGATCTTGGTGCTTCAGGCTCAAGTATCTTGCACTCCCAGTCTTCCAAGATGCGGATCAAGATGAGTTTAGTCACTAGCGAGGCATAGAATCGGCCGGGACTGTTTTTGCAGATCATTATCCATTAGTACAATACAACGCCTCAGCCGCTCTCTTTGAGCAGATCATCCTTGGCTCACCAAACCGCATTGCCAAGTCCCCAAATTGGCCAATCAAGAGTGGCATCGGTAAACTTGGACTCCTTCCGGTCAGACATGTTGATGGGTTGCTTTTGATGATGGAGTTGGGCGTTGTCATGCGCGAATCTGAAGCCATCAAAAGTCTGCGGGTCTCTGTATCGCGTGCTGTCTTGCATCATGGCTCGCTGGGGGATACATGCCCAATCGCCCTTGTTGAGGGATGAGCCATCTTGGAAGATATACGGAACGAGAGCCTTGCGCCGGCACGTAACTAAGGGTACCGTAAGTCAGTATTCTTAAAGATAGGCGTCGTCTTATAATAGTAATGCAGCTAACTTACTGGCATCGAAGTTGCTGTTGCGAACTGATTCCTTGATGAAGCTGTCAAGCAGCGGCAGTCTTTCAACATCTCTTGGAGAATCCTCCGCGTGAAAGCAGTCTCGAATCTCTATAGCCAATGGCTCAACGTATTCGGGATGTAGACATAAATCTTGAATCGCATATGTCGACGTCTGATCAACAATGTTAGCATACTACAACGATGTGGTATAAGAGGCGGACGTTTTTCATACCATGGCCAATTGATGCACCGATCCAAACCAAACCGCCATAATCTCGCCCACCATTTTCGCAGGCGTCCAGGGGTTTTTGCGAGGCGAGTTGTCAATCAACCATTGCATACAATCCATCTAGGCTGTGTCAGCTATACACACGGAGTCACGTACGAATTAGCTTGGCAATTCGTCAACGTACAGGTGTAGCCTCGTTGGACTGAAGTCCTCTAATTGCGAGTCGCTGCTCAATAATTGGCACCAGGTAGCGGTAGAGTGTTGTCGCGGCTTTGTGTCGATTGGTGGCGATGGATGCCACCAGTGGCCGCATGAATTCCGGAGTGATACGCAAAAACTCAGCCGCAAAGGCCACGTCTTGAGGGAAATCCAAGGCGGCAGAGGTAAATTCCGTGTTTTGGGCTATTCTCATGCAGCAATCGTTAGTGTAGCTACTTCTTCAAAGGATATTGAGAAGAAAGGGGGGTCGTACAGAGTTCTTCACCAAAGAAGATGAAGCAGTTGACTCTAGTAACGAGTGTCTTCATCAAAGGGAAAATTTTGGCATGCGCAAACCCTTTAGAAATTATGTTAGGAAGATCGCCCAGTGTAATTGAAACACGTCAGGATACAGTTGGCTTCAATACCGTCTGATTGCACGTCTCTCAGCCCAGTCAACAGAGCATTCTTCACTATCCCCTCTAGATGAGGTTGGAATTTCGGGAGGTGAGAAGTAAGAAGGCTTCGAAGGGCACGGACATATCCCGTGCCTTCAATTCCACGATGGTCTTGCACCTCAAAACCACACATCGTGTAGTTAGGTTGTAGGATCTGCTTCTTCGTTAGGTGTGCAGGCGGTCGTGTGTTTATTATGGCATCGTATACCTCTTTAGCTACGGCATGTAGCGATAAGTGTTGGGATGGCGCATTTATGAGCTCCTTGATAAGACTGGTGGACGTGATGAAAAGATAGTCATTAGATGGAGTGGAAACTTTGAAGGGTTTCCCTTGAGCCTATCCAATGTCAGATTCGCTGGTGAATGTTACATGTGCCAACTTGTACGCCTCTTACCCGATTATATGCACGATCGATGAGCTCGGGTCCTGAGAAAAGATACAAAACGCCGTGAATACGTCGGACCAAGAATGAAGTTGCCTACATTTCCATGATCCAGTAAAGTCAGCATCCACGAATCACGGAATCCCACATGCTAACTGACCGTTCTGACTCGGTGAAACTGAGCCACAAGCAGGGCTGCAACTAAAAATGTGACTCCAAGTAGCTTCTCCTTGTATATCACTAGGGCAGCCAACTTAAACGAAAGAACGGTATCTGTAATGACGGACATTTTGTCGCTTCGATCTTTTGGAGGAGCTCAGGAATAGTATATGGGTGGTTCAAGAACTTTTAGAAGGAGAAGATATAACAAAGATTATTGGAGTTCAGGCACGGCTTTAATGGGAAGCCCTCTATTTTAGATGATTGAGCCTCCTTATAAATATTGCGACCTATTGGGCGCATATTTCCAGGGTTACGCCTTGGTATACAGCCATTCTTCACGTCTCTATGAGCAAACTCGGTTTTCAACACTACAAGGAGCTTCTACTTCACATTCACATACGTACAAAGCCCCTATTAGGGGACAGTTTGCTTCACTACCCTGTTCCCATCCCACAGCCCTGTTACTGATAGTGCGAAGTAGAGAGACAGGCATTACAATCCGTTCAGCCCCAACTGATAGATCAGTTCATATGAAACTAGCCGAGCTATGCTCGCATCACGGTTTATAGATAGGTGTTATTTTAGGCCACACGATAAATACGTTCTATACATGCTTTATATGTACATTGCCTGTTACAATACTATGCATTTCCACAGTTGTTGAATGTTCTCACAAGTCGCCCACTCTCCTCACCTATTGTCCTCCAAACGTCTCTTCAAAGCCTATCATTTTCCCCCGCAAAGCACGTACCCCGCGAGCACGGCCCAAGTTCATCGGCTGATGTTGTGACACCGGTAATTGTACCCCTGGAAATCTCAGAAAGAGGCTGCATAAGTGCCGGCTGCGTACGGCGTTGTTAGACTCACATACCATCAGATCGTAAACGGCCAAGGAAATTCGAGGCGCAGCTCCTTACCACGCATATATCTTAATATGCAATCATCCCTTTATGATTTGCGGCTGAGAGAGGGGAGTGGCGGGCAAGGATCCTAGTCGTGAGTCTTGGGGGAATGCCCCAACAGAAGATAAAAGGGATATCTGCTACAAATCTGCTGGGTATCTTGCTGGCATGATAAATGGCTGTTCAATCGGTATAAAAGTTTCCAAATATAGTTATCAGCTAAATGAGCAGCCCAATAGACTCCCACTCTCTTCTTCTTCTTCCTAGCATAACAAGGATGGAAAAACATATAATATCGATTCTCAGTGCCATAAGAATGACTTCAATTGCTGCCAAGAAGGGATGAAAATATGAAAAGAGATAACATCTTCCTCAAGTGCATCCGGGAGGTTTCGTCCGAGGCAGGGGTTATGAAGTTGCTATTGGCCAGCCCTGTCTGTTTGCTCGGGCACAGCCGAGCGGCTGAGATGACATCCGGCCCCTGTTCAACAAACAACAAACACCACTAACCGGGTAGCTGGGTCAATCACAGGGTAGCTGCCTGGTATAAGTGCCTATAGTTTGGAAATTAGAGGGTGATAGTGGCGTTGGGGCGCTCTGTCACCAAGGAGCCGGTTGTTTCTGATGGTGGCCCGGCCCGAGCTCCCGACAGGTAAATTCGGATTCCTTATAGGCCAGATATCGGAAAGGATTCTAAGTCTGCTATCATTATAGTGGACTAAAATATAATTTTGCCTAAGGTCCTGGGGAGAAAAGCGTAATGGAGTATATGCCATACTTCTTGTACAGGTCTTGGCATATGGCACCCTGACAATCCGCCTGAGAATAAGTAATCATATAAGTATGCATACATGCCTGGCTATAAATCGCACGCATCATCATATATCTGATGAGTATTAGATCTGCTGTAAGCCACATAAGTGTTCTCTTTCCCTCATTTATTCTAAGCGACAGTTATCTCCTCTTCTTCTGTTACTGCGTGTATTTCTCAAGCCCCAGTCCATCATGTTACTCATGATACTAGCTTGGCAGGTGATATTGGCTTTTGATGTTCTTCTGGAGAACTCCCGAGACAATTTATTCCTAGTTGTAAGCGCCGTCGCGTTATTGTCTGGATGGCTTGTTTGGAGACTTTGGAGATTCACTGTCTTTCCTCAAATGTACCCGGACGATCCGCAAGAATTGCCGTATTGCATTCCTAGTAAGTCAATTTGAAACCTTAAATACCACTCCTTCTTTCTTCATTTTAATCCTGTCATTTCTTCTGTGTCTTCTAAGAAGAACACATTTGCTAATACTCTTCTCAGTTTTGGGTAAGCTGCGCAAATTGATAACTAGAGACAGGCTTCAGAAACTGTTGACACAATTCATCTTTAGGTCATGCGCCGGCGTTCTTCAACAACTCCAATACCCTGTTAACTAAAGCTAGGTAAGAAATTATAATTCACATCATTTCTACCACACATCAAGCTAAGCACTACCTCTCTCAAAGGGCCTATTTCAGCAACACCAACGAGCCGTTTGCTTTGACAATCGCCGGATCGAAGATATATGTTATTACAAAGCCGAAAGACGTCGCCAGCGCATACCGAAATACAGAGACCCTATCTTTCAATGAGTTTGTCCAGGCTTTGATGCGCGCTTGGGGGAACACTGAGTCCTGCATCCAGGCAATGTACACACCACTGCCAAAGGACAAGGGAGGCTTTGCGAACCCCCAAGGAAAGCCGTTGGCGACGCTGGCGCGGCAAATACATATTCACCAGCTGTTTCCCGGAGAAGGGCTGGATTTCCTTGAGAATTCTTTCCTAGAGTGGTTTGATGTGCGCATGAATATTGGAAAGTTACATACAGTCTGTCCCTATGCCGTCAGGTCGACCGACGTCGACATTGTGCTCCCTCTCATGGAGTGGTGTTCCGATTTCTTCACTCGTGCTGGGCAGAGGGCATATTTCGGAGATGAGCTTGACCAAATTGATGCTACGCTTGCCAAAGAATTTGTCATTTATGACGAGCTTAGTTGGCAAGTTCTCTACCAGTATCCCGATTTCTTCACCAGAGAGATGAAGCGGTCCAAAGACATCATTCAGCGCGCGTTGAAAAAGTACATCCAACTGCCCCAAAGTCAGAGATCTGGCGAGGCTTGGTTTACTAAAGTCATGGAGAATGAGATGCGGGCTTTAGATATCAGTGAGGATAACATTGCAACCATGTTCATGGCTATATACTGGGCGTACGTCTGCTATCCAACCTTCTTTTCTATTCCCCTCTGTAACAACTCCATCCAAATCTCGTTTCAGGACTAACATGCATCATAGAATCAATACGAGCACGCGTAAAGCCGCCTTTTGGTTACTCACGTACGTCCTCCACGCTCCCTCGCTCATCAACGTGATCCGCGAGGAAACAAAAGCTGCTTTCAGTGAAGACGGCAAAATCAATTTAGAGCATTTGCATAATCAATGTCCCCAGCTCAACGCCATGTGGAATGAAACCATCCGCATGTCCTCCTACGCAGCCTCCGTACGCTTCATCACCGAAGACACCATCATCGGAGGCAAAGTCTTGCGCAAAGGCAACAGGCTTATGATACCGTTCCGCCAGCTGCACTTTGACCGGGGTGTCTTTGGTGAGACAGCGGATTCGTTTGATCACGAGCGTTTCCTGAAGAAGGCGACCGTGACGCAAAGCAACAACTGGAGACCCTTTGGAGGCGGAAATACAATGTGTCCCGGAAGGCATATGGCGAAGAGATCCGTCTTGTTGTTTGTTGCTATGCTGCTTCATAGGTTTGATGTCGAGATGCATGGCTATCAGCCTATTCCAGCGGCAGAAGAGGGCAAGCCGGTGCTTGGCATCATGTCGATCAAGGGCACTGATGATCTGAGAGTGAGACTGACCACGAGAAAGGCAAAGGCATAAGATACAAAGTCATGTTGAACGATTTTAAAATGTCTTATCGATCTTTTGGTGGAATTGGATAGGAGAGAAGCTTTAGTGAGAGACAATGTAGCTAGATGAAGTAGATGTGAATTTGTTGGTTACGAGTATAGATAATAGGGCGTGTGAGTGAGACATGCATGTGCTGCTGTTACACCGCGTGTTCACATGTCAAGAAGTGCATCATCAGTAGTAGAACTACTAACTCAATCCCAATTGAATCCGTATTAAATACATTGAGCGATTGATTCTGCATCAACACGGATATGCTTTTATCAGTTGTCGTCTGTGATGCGATTTCTAATACCATGCACCAACTCGTATTCCCCAACCACCTTGATGGTACGTAAACAAATGAGGCTGGTGCATCAATCCTTGTCTGGCACCAAACGTATGTCATCATCGCTCCTCTCACCGTCGGACTTCCTGACTTGGCCATCTCTACACTTTTCAACCCAAACAGAGACATCATCATCTCATCAATCGAGCCAAAAACCATGGACAGCGCTGCACGTAGAAATCGAGACCCTCTGGAGTCTATGGACGCCCACGAGAGCCACGACGAAACCACCCGCCAATTCTTCTCCCACACAAGCGCCAAGCGTGTCAACACCGACGCCGCCATCGCAAAGGCCCTACGCCAACAATATCCCAATCTCTCCGTCTCCATCGCCCCGGCAGACTCATGCAATCTGCTCGCCTACGCATCGGGCGGCCACGCCTCATTCACGCCCGTCGGCAGCGACGACGACTCCCACGTCCCGTCCTCGCTGTCGTGGAAAATCTACGTCCCGCCCTCGAGGCGCATGGATGGCGACCTCGGCGTCATTGCAAAGGACGTCTTGTTCGAAAAGTACCTGTTCCAATGGAAGGACAAGGACTTCATCGTGTACCTCGTCAGCGGCCGCGACGGAACCAGCGCCTATCCCCAACTCACAAACTTCTTCGTGCTCTCCACGCGCGAGGAGCTGGCCGAGCAGCTGATTCTCGCTGCTGGGCGGTGGACCAGCGAGCTGCACGAGGAGATTTGGGTGTTTGACGGCGGCTACTGGTCCAAGAGCGCGGAGCTGTACCAGAGCGCGATGAAGTCGTCGTGGGAGAATGTCATTCTGGACGAGGACATGAAGAAGGCTCTCATCGAGGACCACATGTCCTTCTTCCGGTCGAGGGCTACGTATGCTCGGCTCAAGGTGCCGTGGAAGCGAGGCATCATTTACTACGGCCCGCCTGGAAACGGCAAGACGATTTCTATCAAGGCTACCATGAATATGCTTTACCATCTGAAGCAGCCCGTGACGACCTTGTATGTGAGGTCTCTGAAGTCGGTATGTTGTCGCCCTATATGCTTGCTCCGTTAAAGTCGAGTCGCTTTCATATGGAAACCTGGCTAATGAAAGTATTTGTAACACAGTTCATGGGACCAGAGAGAAGCATTGCCCTTGTTTTTGCAAAGGCAAGGGAGTTTGCACCCTGCTATCTCGTCTTTGAAGACCTCGACACCATTGTCACCGACGACGTTCGAAGCTATTTCCTAAACGAAGTAGATGGTCTAAAGAGCAATGACGGTATCTTCATGATCGGAAGCACCAACCATCTCGAACGATTAGATCCAGGCATCTCTGTAAGTCGCCCCTAAAACGCCGCAGCATCATTTCATCGTATCTAACGCATCCATCTTAGAAACGCCCTTCGCGCTTTGACAGGAAATACCTCTTCCCAGACCCAGACTTTGACCAACGCGTCGCCTACTGCCAGTTCTGGCAGAAGAAGCTCGCCGACAACAAGTCCATCAGCTTTCCCGACAAGCTCTGCACCGCCATTGCAGAAATCACAAACGACTTTAGTTTTGCTTACATGCAGGAGGCTTTTGTGGCCGCGCTGCTTGCCATTGCTCGCAATGAGCAGCCTGGCGACGGCGAGGATAACGACGCGGAGGACGACGCCATGGTTATGACGATGGATTTGGCGGACAACGAGTGGGTCAAGGTGCTTGATCGGCCGGTGGAGGAGAGCCCGGAGCTGGATGAGCTGGCACTCTGGGTCGAGATCAAGAAGCAGGTTGCCATTCTGCGCGAGGGGATGGAAGAGAAGACTGCATGAGCCTGCTTTTGGGTGTTTGCAAATAAGGGGTTCAAGAAGGAAATCATGACGGAACAGAATGTTAATATCATGTTATGGATCAAGCGTATCGCAATAAGTTAAGAGAAAGATATAATCCTACTTTCTTCGTTCAATTTGCCCTAGTATACATCAACCAATAGCTAAAGGCGTGAGAGTACATGTAAAGTGATCATAACTAATAAATACATAGAATCATAAGTCTTGCTGCTCCTCAGGTATCCAATATGAATCAGCGAATAAACCAAAAAACGAAAGATGAGCTGGCGAATTAATGTTTGGAACTACAACCCGGATTTAAACCCGTTACCAAGACAGACAAGCAGACGTCAATGTAAAATAGCCCGTAATGGGGGATATCCCATGGAAAGCAATGCCAGGCAAGTATCAGCAGGAACATAGCTCAATGCAAATAATATCCATCTTCATCAAGTTTGAAACCTGTTTATGGATTAGCGTCCCCTCATCCCGATTTAAGTAGTCACAGTAGTGGTCCTTACATTTCAGGGGAATTCGTTATCTCCTCGAATGTTTGCAAGATATCGAATCCCATGGCTACCAGGGGCTCAAAAGCATCATCGACAACCTACATCATGTTAATATTTCAAAGAAACAAGTCAAAAGAATCGAGGGAAACGTACCCAGCTTAAAACCGACTTGGTTGCTTTGTGGCCCTTGTTCTGTCGAAGGCCCATCAAAGCAAGGCCCTGCAGCACCAAAGTCGAAAGAGGAGCCGGAGGAACAATTGGGGCCAAGAGACCGCCAATGTCTTGACCGAGAGACACCAACGGGGGGACATATCTGGCGAGGGGGCTATTTGGCCTGCAAATGATGATGGTTCCCAGCAGATTTCCTCCTGCATCTTTAGCTCGCACAATGCCACATGCCTTGCTCTCTTCCAACGCGGTTCGGTAGAGCTCGAGAACTTCCGGGTTTGCGTGGGTTCGTACATGATGCATCACCGTGTCTCCACTTTCAACGCCGTAGATCAGGTCAAAGCTAATGTTGGCTCGCTGGATGCTTTGCGAAAGTCCCTCGGGAGCATACCACGCACTCAAATCTTGAATAACCATGTTTGTGAGTCTTCGTGGGAACTGAGTGTCCCACCCACTGTTGCTGAACCATTCCTTTGTCGTCGTCACTTCGATATCGAGAGGGATTCCGAGGAATAGAGCAGGAAAGCTTGATCCTAGCTGTACTTTCTTGATGCCTCTCTGCTGCGTTAAGCTCCTCAGTGCTCGGCGATGAAGAGATCGTCCAATCGACAGATTCCGTTTGGTTGGGTCCACAATGAGGGCTCCAAGGATGCCGACATTTTGGATGAAATATGTAGCAACGAAGCCGTAAAGGGCCTGTGTGCTACTGTTTCGCACCACGAAATGGGTCTCTATTATGTTCGGGTTGTCAAGGACAAAGGTATCTGAGGTAGTGGTCTGCAGATACCGGAAATCCTGGTCGCTAGCCCTGTGCACCGCCCGGATAAGGTCGTTCAGGCCTTTTCGATCCCGATTGCTATCAAACTCTTCCACCAGCCAATGCTGTCGAGACTTGAGAACTTTCTTGCTCTTTCGAAGGGTTCCCGGCATGGTGCCAACCGGGTTGCTGTCTCCGACCAGGGCTCGGACGAGGGCAGCCATGGCATTCTCCGTAAAGTCGTATGTGCAAATGTAAGTACCTATGGATTTATCCATGGCGAAGTCGTATGGAGAGCTCACGGCAACGACAATGAGCTGTTTCTTTTGCCCTCTGCTACGAAGCATAGAGCACATCATGTCAACATGTTTGGTAAATCCGGCCTGATAGAGATTTCGGTTTGCATCTGCCGTAAAAATGATGATGCAAGATGCCCTGTTGATAAGGTTTTCATGAACTACAGAATAGAGTTAGTGAATGCCTTGGAAATCCTTCCTGCCATCAGCATATTTCTTACCTGGCCTGACTCCGTTGGCTGTGTAGCTTGTGTGTAGAAGCTTCTCATTACGATACCTTGCAAGCGTTTTGCCAAATTCTCGGAAAACTCCTTCGCCGCTCATGATGGCGCTTCTTTCTCGAATTTGATGACTCCATCTATCGTGCATAGTGTGGATCATAGAGGCATCATTCTTTGACTCGAGCAAGCTCTTAGTCAAAGAGGAGGCCGGCAGTGGCTTGACCAAGGGGGTCAGCAAGAGGAGCTCCTCGCCGGGATGCATTGAGAGAGAAAGGGGCAGCAGCTTCTCTTTATCCCGTACAATAGTGATGGAATCATCATAAGCTCGCCGAGATAAGGCAAGATGAGAAGGGCGAATCTGTGAAAGTAGATTTATGCCGGGAGGGTTTAGTGCTTTTGCCCAGGAAGTGCAGGTCGACTTTAGATGAAAAATTCTTCTCAGGGAGGTAAATATCCTCTCCTTTGTAATGATGCCGTTCTCGTAGCCCAGCTTGAGACCTTTGATAGCTTCCAACTGAACGTCGTAGGCTCGGCAGAGCAGCACGATATCGCATCCTGCCTCCACAGCCATGACAACACCGTTCTGAACTCCAAGATCTTGGCTTAGTGCCTCCATCTCAAGGCACTCTGAGATGGCAACGCCTTTAAATCCGAGTTCGTTTCGGAGAAGGTCGTCGACAACCTGATCAGACAGACAGGCATGGCTGACATTCATGGAGGGGTTAGAGATGCCACATCCGCCAATGAACATGCCGTCGAGCTTCCCAGAGGAGATGGCGTTTCGAAAGGGCACCAAAGCGCTGAGGCTCAGCTCTTCTAGCGTCTGAGTAATGATGGGTACGTCAAGATTGGAGCCAAGAAAGTCGAGGTTTCCATAGGATGGGAAGTGTTTTCCACAAGAGGCCACGCCAGCGTCACGAATTCCACTCAAAGCTGCCAGTCCATACTGAGATACTTCTTGGGGGTCATCGCCAGAGGCTCGCACTCCAATAACTTGATAGCGCGCATTGTTAAGAACGTCCAAGACCGGACCCAGCATGAGGTTGACACCACAAGCTGCGATTTCGGTGGCGGTTGCCTTGTTGACTTCATACGACAACTCAAGGCTGCCAGTGGCCGCAATGGCCATGGCGCTGGGGAACTGGCAGACATAATCCTCGTCGAACAGACTGTTGACGCCGCCATTTTCTTGATCTACGGCAATGAGGAGCGGCTGTGGGTGACCGGAGTTCTTGGCAATCATCTGAAGCTCTTGAACGAGCATTGCAGTGTGATGCGCCGCTAATTGGCCAGTTAGCAAGATGCCCGGATCCACCACAAGACCTCTATGTAAGTGCGCAAGTAGGAATACGAGTAGGGGTATTAAGAATACCAGGCCCATAGAACACATGAGGATAATATGTTGTTGAAGGGAGGGGGAATCACGTACATTTCAGGTTCTTGGCCGTCAGAATGATGGAGCCGAGATGGTGGTCCTCAATGAGGCTTCTGATTTGGGGCGTAACTTGGGTGCCATCCCAGCCCATGAGCAGCATCTGCCCTATCGCCCTATATCAAGTAAACCATGTCAATCATAGTCATTGCAACTAGCAAGCCAGTAACATGTATAGACTCTAAGCAGCCAAAATAGACAGCTACAGCAGCAGCATCGCATCACTGAAGCCGGTAGAAGGGATAGATAGAGGGACAGTCGCAAAAGATCAACAGCAGAGCCACGTACCAATCAAGATTCTGCCATAGCGGATCCAGCTCAAACTTGTCGGCAGAAGAGCCGCTGATGGAGTTGGCCATTGTGGATGAGACGCGAGCCTGTCATCAAAATCACCTCCAGGACATGGCAAGCGAAGCACCGGCGGCGCTGGTGGGCGCAAGGCGAGTTCGAGTCGAGTCGAGTCGAGGAAGCTTAACTGGAGAGAGTCTCACGACAAGTGACGGCCCGGGAGTGGGCTTGTCTGGCTATCCTCGTACGGGGATCACACAACACGCAAAGGGCATTCGCTACGTCTCAGCTGAAAGGCCCATGTCTCGAGCATCGCTCATGACATGAGGCCGCCGCGGTTGGAAATCCGGCTTAATGTCGGCTAATCAGGAGATAAACTCGGCGGGGGGCGCCTCACGGGATTCGGAAGTTCAAGGCTCTAGACTTGACTATCAAGATTAGTCGTCAGTAGACCGGGGGGTCTGCTATTGGTAAACGGCTGTCTGCAGTCTTGGGAACACAGTGGCAACACAGGTAGTGGCGTTACCGAGTTCGACGGTAGTACAAGACAAGCCAAAGTGTTGAGCTGATGCCCTCAACTCGTCCTCAATGAAGAATTCACTACATGCACTACAGGTAACTAAGCCTTGGCGGCTCGGCGGAGTCGCTGCTCATCAACGGTGCTCCGATTCCAGCGGCCGATTCCAGTTCCAGCGGCTCCTCCAGGATTGGCTTCAGCGCGTGTTCCCCAAAGTGGGCTGTTGCCGCACCGTACCGTTTGAGTACATTCGCATGTACCGCAGTATCGTATCGTGCCCTTTGCCTTTAGCGCATTGCAAGTCAACGTTACATGCCAGCCCAGGCTTTTGATCGCCACCCGCACTGCGTTTGTGCCCGTTCCAGCAGCCACTGTAAGTTGGGCCACCTCAGGTAGCAGCGGAACTGGGTACATGTGCATACAACGGCATCTTGTTAGAGTGCTAGCATCTGCAATAATTCGCCGTAGCCAAAATGGATGTCGACGACGTTAGTTATGCACGATAAATGAAGAAAATGGACTCGAGCTTTTTACAAGGACACTGTAAATCATCAAGTCTTTTTTTTTGAATCCAGAATCTAGAGATTAAAAAAATGAAGGCATTCAGCCTGTAATAAGCGGCCTTCGGGAGAAAGGCAAAAGACACACGTCAAAACCAAATAGCTCTCAACCCATTTCCTAGCACCACGCCCTATCAAAGCGCCACTCACTTTGAGACAATCCAGTCCATCTCTCTTCTGCACGTCATAGCCCAAGTACAGCCCATGTACTCCCATAACTCACCAGATCTTGCGTGCAACAGCAGCTCTGGGCCCCCCGTCCAGACTCCAGCCGGGCAAGCTCCACCGCGAAGGCACATGGCACCGTGACTTCAACGGATAGGCGAGGATTTTTTTTCTCTCAGTCTGCTGCTTGCTCCATAACCTAGGCGCTTGCTACCATCGGACGCTAATCGGCGTTCAGGTTTCGAACTCTATGTACTTACTCGGCCGGATCAAGGGAGTGAGACCAAAGGCGTGAGGCGTGAGGCGTGAGGCGTGTGGTTCTCAACTGGTGTGTGGTGTTTGTAAATGCCGTATATACATGTACCGGCCTTGCTCTCGGGCGTTGAAGCTGCTTCCTGTTCTGCTATGGAGCCAGTATCAAACGGTGCCGGGACAAGCAGCCCGAGTCTTTCTTCTCCCAGAGCGCTCTTTCTTGAATCTTTGTTTCCACCACATCCTCCGTGAAGCCCGAGAAAAAACATCTCTAGCATCAGAAGATCCTATAAAAGAACAAAAAGACTTATACAAAAAATCATTTGCTCACAAAGGGGAGCGCCGGAGCAAACATGCCCATAGCACTGTCCCCTCCCTTCCGGCCAAGAAATGGCTTGACCAAGTTCACCAACTGCCGCCTCCTGCGCGGCGATAAGCTGGTCGAGGAGGATCTCTGGGTCAGCTCGCTGTCCGGCAAGGTTGTCAACAGTCAGGCTGCCTTTTTCGACGACCTCGTCCTCCCCGACCAGACCATCGACCTCGGCGGCCGCATCATCTCGCCGGGCATGATCGATGTGCAGCTCAACGGCGCGTTCGGCTTCAACTTCTCGACGCTGCTCGATGACATGTCACAGTATGGCAAAAAGGTCAAGGAGGTGCAGAAGTTGCTGGTGCAGACGGGCGTCACATCGTACAATCCCACCATCACCAGCCAGAGGCCAGAACTATACCAGAAGGTGGGTCACCATGCATATATTCCTGTGTTCTATAATTATGTTCATTCTCATTTTCATTTGTGGTGGGGTGGTTTACCTCAACCTTGTGTTATTTATTAGCTTGCGCATGAACTGACTCTGGTGGCATTTTCATGTAGGCTCTTCCGTTCCTGGGACCGTCAGGGCACTTGCAGGAGGCCGAAGATGGGGCCGAGTCGCTCGGCGCTCACTGCGAGGGGCCGTTCCTCAGCCCGACCAAGAATGGCGTGCACAACGTCGACGTGTTGATAGAGGCGCAGACGTACGAGGATCTCGAGGCGTGCTACGGCAAGCACAATCTCACGCCTCGCGCCGAGGGCGAAAAGATCCCCATCAAGTACATCACGGCGGCGCCGGAGCGCGGCCAGATGATGAAGCTGATTCCGGAGCTCACGGCAAAGGGCATCATCTACTCGGTGGGACACTCCGAGGCGACGTACGAAGAGGCGTCCAAGGCCGTGGGCCAGGGCGCGACAATGATTACGCACCTGTTCAACGCCATGCGTCCTCTGCATCATCGAAACCCAGGCATCTTCGGCGTCCTAGGTATCGCCGAGAGCCTGCCGCGGCCGTATTTTGGCATCATCGCCGACGGCATCCACTTACACCCAACCACCATCAAGATCGCCTTCAACTCACATCCCGACGGATTCATTCTCGTCACCGACGCCATGCACCTTGTCGGACTGCCTGACGGCGCATACCCGTGGACCAACGGTGACACGACGTGTAATATCGTCAAGGTGGGATCCAAGCTGCTCCTGGAGAACTCGGACACCATTGCCGGCAGGTAAGCTCACTCTTATTTTCTTTTGCCACTTCTTCGCCCCCAGCAGTTATCGCAGCACGTACACCGCAGGATATGCTAACATTAGAATCAACCCGCCCAGTTCCATCACCCTCCTCGAATGCGTCAACAACTTCCTGCAGTGGACAGGCACCGGAATTCCACACGCGCTCAAGGCTGTGACGGCGACCCCCGCTGCCATGCTGGGCTTACAGGGAGTCAAAGGATCGCTTGACGCTGGTGCTGACGCTGACCTGGTCATCTTTTCAGAGGCGAAGACGCCCGGCCAGCCCAGCACTCTGGTATTGGACGAAGTGTGGAAGTTTGGCACCAGAGTTCACCGCGTTATCCACAATTTGTAGAGGGAAAAGGAAGGTCAATTGATGGAATACTAATTTTGTCAATCCATTGACCGGATTGACGCCGACGGAAGACTGATGAATGAATGAACGAGTCAATGCATCTGACAGCTGCAGGAATTTAACACACAACAATAAGCATAACACCAAAACCAAAACCAAAAGGGACAAAGTTTTTTTTTTATAACTTCTATAGATTGGGGGCTGTTTTTCTTGGAAATTGCAGGGCGTCATTAGCAAATCCGTGTTAGGCAAAGAACATTAAAATATCCTTGATATGAGTAAACACAAATGAGAAGATCTGGGGGCGAAAGTCTGAGCTGCGATTGGAGATTGGAGCATACGATTGGAGCACCGCTTTGTGCAAACTTAAGGAGGAGGCCCGTTCGGGTGCTCGTGCCTGGGAATGGACACGTCAGGTATTACTCGTCGGGTTTTCAAACCATGATACGATGTGCACAGCTTTTCCGTGCCAAGTGAGCTTAAATTACCGAGCCGACCCTCCGTCAGCTTTCTGCTTCAATGCCGCCGGATGGATCCTTGCTGCTTGTCTCTGACAGCTCTGGAAATTGCAAATTGCACGTGCGATCCTGTGACGCTGCGCGAGTTGGCTCATGACCGCTTGGCGGCATTTGTGGAGGAGGCCAGTTGTTTCTGTTAGCAAACAAATCGCACAAAGTACCTACACGCACGTCCGGGCCAAGCATCAATAGCATCGGACACCTCCTCTTTGGCAGGGCCTGCCCATGGGGAAAATGGCGCCAGACGATGGATGATACCGGACATGGAGTGACTGAGGCGAGTGCCGACCAACCGTAGGTTCTGGCTAGTGCGCGTCCCGTCTTTGCAACCGACCCCGGACTTTTGATGAGAAGAGCTGAGCGGATTCCAGGAGTCGAAGTGGCAAGGCATGGGTACATGTACTTTAGGCGTCGGGGGGGGTTGGAGGGCACATGTCGCACGTTCGAGAGTCGAGTTTCGGTGAGGAGATTGAGGTTTACAAAATCAAGTTGACGGTGACAAACAGATATGGAATAGGAGGAGATAGAATGCACGTGGGTTCAATTATTAAAGAGATAGATATCTGATAGCACCTTAGCTTCAAGATAGCTGGAAGTGCCTATCTGCTTTGACAGCGACAATCAGACGGCAGGCAAAGATAGCAGTGGATACGGCACAGCTCTGAGCCAGAGATAGCTGCGCTGATCGAGAGATAACGGACGGAGTGACAGTGTCAAATCACGCAGCAGCGATAGGGCTGATTTGATTGATGCCATTGATCGGAACGTTCCAGCCAGAAACTGGCCATCAGGAACTGCCATGGTCCCCACGATGCTCCCAGCGTTCGATGCAATGCAATCACTTCCAGATGGATGTCACCAAGAGCAACCTCAAGATGGACACAAGACAACCTCCTCACTTGTCCCTGCAGTGCGACCGGCTCTAGTGGCCTTTGGGGCATCTCATAGCGGGCAGCCCCGCTGAACCATGGCGCTGCACGCGTTTTACCCCAAAGTCCCCGGCTTCTCACTTGGCTCTAGAGCGTCCTTCGGAGGGTCTCGAGACGCCAGCCCGCGTGCAGCTCCACGCTCCACTGCCCAGGGCCGGCCCAATGGCGATGGACGGTTGTCAAAGAGTCTGGCCGCGGGCATTTTGAATTTTCATTTGAATGCCTGCGCGCGAGCGAGAGCCAGAGCCTGAGCCAAAGCCAAAAGCGACCCCCCCAGCCCAGCGCGGTACAAGTGCGGGTTACCTTGTACTGTACGGTACTGTCCTGTACTTGTAGTGGTTGCGCCTCAGCGCCTCCAGCGGACGCAAGGCTCTGGGACCCCCCCGAAGCAACGTCCGGTTCGGTCCTATCGCTGCTGTCCCGTGCCTGGAAACTCCATCGTCTCCCCATCTTCATTTGCACTGCTTCTCCAGAACCTGCTGCGAACCGGCGTCATCATCGCTGCTGCGAACCGGAAAACCCTCGACCTCGACCTTTGCTCACCTTTCTTCTCCTCGCATCCTCTTCCTCCTGTGCCTTTTGCTTTTTGTCTCTGTCTCGCTACCCTCCCAGCGGCTCTGCGACTCGATGCGTAGGTGCTGGGCTGGATGATGCCATGGCTGCCTTCAACTCCATGCCGGCCATGCCTGCTGCCCCTACGGCGCCCAACGATGCGATGGGGATGAATCACGGTCCGCCTCCGCCCATGGGAATGGATTCCTTTGATCCCGAACTTAACTTTCACGAGTCTCTACTGTACGTTGAACCCTTTTAGCTGTCATTTTTCCTTGGGCGTAGCCGGGAACCGCTCTACAAGCCGTTCTCACCTAAGCCCATTTCCCCCCTCCCCCTTGAATTTTGCCACTGACTCTCAGCAACGCATGTAGCGACGGCAGCGCGCTGGCACCTCTACCGTTTACGCCTTCGTACGAGTTCGACAACTTCGTCACCACCTTTGAAGATCCCTTTTCTTATTCGTCTCGCCCGTTCGAGCCCATCACCAACCAGGATGCCGCGAATGACGAGGCATCTCCCCAGGAGCTGGACAACAAGCTTCTGGGCTTCTCTGACCCGATCATGCATGCGACCATAGTGGATGAGGCGGGAGCGTTTGCCGATCTGAACATGACGGCGGAGCTATACGGCATGTTCTTCGTTGCCGAGGATGTGTTTGGCGGGGAGAATACAGGCCGTCCGCTGGAGTTGACGTGCTATCGTCGGAACCTGTGGCAATGCTCAGGGCAAATTACCTTGCCTCGAGCCGTGAACAACGTTATAGATGAGCAGGGGCGCCAGACAGCCATTACGGAGCTATATGCGTCCATCACGGGCTTAGAATCGATTGAGGGGAAAGCCGCTGAAATCATCACAATACCGTGGAAAGGCGCAAATCCTCAATTAGAAGAGGCCAAGATCGCGTCCGCTCCTCCCAATTTGACTCTTGATCTAAGCATTGGCCGAGAGATTGATGCCAACAGAGTCTCTCTGCCCGTCTCCTGGAAGAGACTGCAGTTCAAGCACGCCACCGCTAACAACGGCCGGCGGAAGGGATTGCAGCAGCATTATGTAGTCCAGATCAATTTGCTGGGCAAGACGAAGTCGGGAGAGATTATCAAAATCGCCGAGGTTCAATCCGGCCCGGTCATTGTTCGAGGGCGAAGCCCGCGGAACTTTGACAGTAGAAAGGACGTGCACCTCACCAGTGACAAGAAGCTAGAGAGGAGAAACACAAACAGCACGGACAATCCCACTCCCAAGGCGGAGAGAGACAATTTGCTGGCTTCCCTGCCAAGATACCCATCTGTAAGTGGCAGTTCCCTCAGCACGCCCCTGGCCCTGGCTGGAGGTGTGCTGTTCATACATGGGGTTCTATTTTCAGCATCAGGATACTAACATGACATGCCCAGTCGAATGGAAATGAATGGACTACTCCTCAGGCTGCACCACAGCCCAGCCAGAGTCCGCACCCAGCGAAGCGCATGGCTCTATCTCCTACAGTCTCGCTTCCACCGGTCCCGGCATGGACGACAGAAAACCCCACGGGCAAAGGCCCTCCACCGAACCATCGAAATTCCTTCTCACGGCCGCCCAATCCCACGGTCCCCATCACCCTTTCACTATCAGAGGACGAAAAGAGCCCCAACAGATCAAGTGCTGAGCTGCAGAGCCCACAGCTATCCAAAGCCTACCCAGCGAATGGCCAAAACGCCAGCAACAGCCCGGCTGAGGAAGCAGATCCTCTCTACGAATACTTTCCTCTTAGTGTTGATGACTGGTAAGATGAGACAACTACAAACATTGCCATTTTACGATTTTGGAATCAGGAGACTAACTCTATAATTGTAGGATGCCACCAGTCGATGCTGTATATAGGCCGCACATAGTCCACCACACCATTGCGCCGCCAGAATTCAAGGCTCAGCAGATAGGCCGAAAGGTCAAGCGCTACTTCACCGCCGATTAGAGATCGATGCCCGGTGTCATATCGCACTCGCCAGAACGCAGTGCTACCATTTACGGCGAATTTTGCAACGGGGACATGTTTTTAACGAAATCACGAAGGCTCCATCCCGACGGATCGCAGCATTTCATTGTATCATAGTGCAGAATCTTTCTTCCTACCTTGTCGTTGGGGAGCCCGTGTATTCAAGGGATATTTTTTTGTTTTTAAAGTCGCGGGCTATTTTTCATTATGCGACGACATGACTGGGACACAGCAGGGATATATATACCCAGGGGCTCTTTCTGGTTCTTGTGTTTTTTGTTTTCTTTCGTTTTTTTATCCCCGTTGGTATTTTTCTTTTATTCGAATCGTAGGGGGGGTGGATAGTATGAGTGCAAGGACCAAGAGAAAAAAAAATGTAAATCATTCGTTAAACATTACGGTGTCGATTTCTTGGTGGTCCATAAAAGAGATATGATGTGCCTGTTTGTTATATCTGGGTAGTCGAGTTAGTCCGTCTCGCTTCAAGAACATCTGTAACCGCTTTTTGAAGATTTGGCGTGTTCAATTCTTCATGGAATCATCAGGGGGATTGATATCGTCTTGATGAATTACCCAAAGATGAATTTTGCGTGATCCTCGATCACATATATCCGAGTATGTAGGTAGGTAGCCCTTATTAAGCATGAGGAAATAGAAAGAAATGGTAAAGCAAAGGGAGTTCCGGATGAGGAGGCTTTAGATCAAGTGACAACAAATTTCTTGATCACACCATTAACGCAGCGATCACACCAGAAGTGAAATGAAAAGAACAAGATTCAGAAGCAAGGGAAAAAGAAGGAAAATACGAAAATAAAACATGAATCGCGTACAAGCACGCTCACATGCGATGAAACGTAGCCGTCGATCCAATTTTTTCTCTCTCTTTCTTAATTCCCATGTCTAGGACCCCTAAGGTTCCCGCTTTTAGCTGGCAGCATCTCGGGCGTGCATTGCATCGGACACTTTTTTACTTTTTGTCCCGTGGTAAGTTTTTTTTCCTTTCAGGTGATAGTATAAATTCGAAATCGGGAGATGGTATGGCATGATGT
Source organism: Trichoderma breve (assembly GCF_028502605.1). Taxonomy (NCBI): domain Eukaryota; kingdom Fungi; phylum Ascomycota; class Sordariomycetes; order Hypocreales; family Hypocreaceae; genus Trichoderma; species Trichoderma breve. The sequence continues at coordinate 1,135,155 of NC_079233.1, forward strand.
ATGTAGGCGAATTGCTCGATGGCAGCGTAGCACTCGTTTAGGCTTCAATCGTTCAGGTTGTTATTGTCTCGGCCGATATACGGCACAGCGAGCGTGATATGCCTTGTATCGTTGTATTGCAGATGATGCTTACCTTACCACCTTTGTGGACGCGTTTCCGGCTCGTTGGATGCTACTCTAGCAGTGCCACCTAAGTTGCAATTGTCAGATGCTAGAGTCGTATCGACAGATTTTTCAAGGTTCATCTCCAGAGAGACAATAAGAAAACTCTTTTTTTTTTTTTTTTTGGAGTTTGTTTCTCATCGAGTGGTTCAAGTTGCAGTTGTATTCAGTCGCCAAATAGTGTGATCATCATCTCGCTTCGGATGGACGGCAAGCATAGGCAGAGTATCCACATTTCGCATCATACGTGTGCCAGTTTCGGTCCGGTTATGTACGTATGCCGAGCTTTAAATGTAAATTCTATTAGCTATGAGAAACAGAAAATAGGACATCTGATGAAGAATTAATGAATGAGATGGGATGAGAGAGGAATGGGCAAGTAACGTAGCAGTTCTTATGAGACATCACTCGGAGGAGACTGTTCCAGGCTTTTGATGCAAAAAAGAGAAGAAGACAGATTCAGGGTAAATCACGACATTTGGATATCCATTCGAGTGATGACAGCTGGAACTCCCCTTCTCGGACTGTAAAGAAGAGAAAGCCATCATTGGCAACGAGCGTCATCTTGACCAAAGGCTCCGAGAAGAAAAGGGGAAAGGCAACAATCCACAGGCAAACGAAATCCTAGCAATCCACGTTACGCATTTCGTATTCCAAACCAGCCCACGTGGATCAAAGAAGCTCTGCAATACCATCCCCACGATGCAAAATGAAACAAGAAGAAACCAAGTCTGAAAAACGCAACAGCATACAAAACAATCTTAAAACCTGCCAGCAATCAACAAGACCTCAAATCACATCCCTCCCCACGCATCCCGAATAAGACAAAGCCTCCCCAATGGTCCCCCACGCATCATCCCAAGTAAACACCGTAAAATGGGGGTCCCCAAGCACACATCCCATCCCCATCCCATCGCCAGCTCTCCCTCTTTCACCAACAGTAGTCCCATCGGCCACACAAAATAAGCTTGTATTAACTCATCCCTCCATGTCCCCTTCCCCCAAACTTTCGGGAACACCCCTGCTGTCCCCCCAAATAACATACCCAAGAAAAACCAGCAAATCGGAATCCCAAGCGTAGCCTGGACGGTACAGTAGAAAAAAAGAGGATACCAAGGGGGGGGCGGGAATGTCATCTTTTCCCAGCGATGGGAAATCGGCTTCAGCTAGTTTTGGGACTATTGGTGATGGGAGGGGGGGTGTCTGTGTCTAGACTGGATTTGCCTAAACGGGGCACTTTGATTGCCTTTTAACCGCTGTCTTTTTTTGGTTATCAAACGACGACGACGGGCTTTGATTCGGATTGGATTTGATTGAAAGTACCTTGGAAGTACCATTGGTTTGAGTACACGATCATGTATGACGTGCATGTCTCGGCTGTCAGACTTGATGTTGAGCATGCGTGCGTGATGCGTGCCACCCTAGAGCTCAATGACGATAATTGTCTTAACACATCTTAACACACGCTTACAGAAGAAAAGCACAAGGTAACATGATGGAAGGATAATCCGTTGACAGATAGTCAACTGTCAATGCCTGATGAGTCTTTTGGTATGTTTTAATCTTTTTACTAACCCTTTTTTGTATTTCTGTGTTGTGGTATATATATACATCATTCCAAGGCTCCTATTCAAAAACCCAAAAGCGTCCAAGATCCTACGTGTGAATAACGAGAGAATAATAAAGCGAGAGCCAACCAATTCTAAAACTCCATGATTTCGTGTTCCTTTTTTGCCGTCTAAGCAGTAATGGCATTCTGCTGAACAGCCTGCTGCTCAGGGTTAGGGGTCAGCCTGTCGGTGAGGTGGGGCTCAGGGATGCGGGAGGCCATGCGGTCCGGGACCAGGTCCGGCGACACGGAGCGGATGGGGTACTCAGTGGCCGGAGTGGCCCGGAGAAGACGGGAGGTGGTAGGCTGAGGAGCGTGGATGGTAGGGGAGGAGACCTCTTCCACCTTGGTCTGGGGGATGGGACCATTGCCAGTGCGGACCTTGGACGGCAGGATCTGCTCGAACCCGGCGTCCATGGCCACCTTTTCAATGCTCTTGAAGTACTATACAATCCTTGAGTCAGCCTATGTTTGTAGATACAAGATGAGACGAGAGAACTTCTTACCTTGACAGTCTTGACCTTGAGCTCGGCAGTGGCATCCTCATCAACCACAATCATGGGGTGAGGGTGAAGCTGCAAGCTGGACAGGGTCCACATGTGGTTAACACCCTCCTCAATGCACTTCTGCAGAGCAAGCGACTTGCGCTGGCCCAGGATGATGACGACAACCTCGCGGGCCTCGAGGACGGTCTGAACACCGACGGTCAAGGCCATGCGGGGCACCTTGCTGATGTCGTTGTCAAAGAAGCGGGAGTTGGCCAGGATGGTGTCATAGGCCAGAGTCTTGACACGGGTACGACTGGCCAAGCTGGAGCCAGGCTCGTTGAAGGCAATGTGGCCGTCCTCACCAATACCGGCGAGGAACAGGTCAATGCCGCCAGCTCTCTTAATAGCATCCTCGTAGGCGACGCACTCGGCTTCCAGGCTCGGTGCGTTGCCGTTGAGAATGTGGACGTTGGAGGGGTGGATGTTTACATGGGAGAAGAAGTTCTTCCACATAAAGGTGTGGTAAGACTCGGAGTGGTCGCGGGGGATGCCCACGTACTCATCCATGTTGAAGGTGATGACATTTTCAAATGAGACCTAGCATGATTCATTTATTTTAGCTACTTGGGGTTCAAGAAGCTTGAGATGCTGCATGTTGCTTACCAGGCCGGCCTTGTACTTCTCAACCAAGATCTTGTACACGCCTAGAGGGCTGGAGCCAGTGGGCAGGCCGAGGACAAAGGGATTCTCGGCAGTGGGGTGGAAGGTGTTGATACGGTCGATGATGTAGTTTGCGACATAGGCGCTGGCGCCGTTGGCATCGTCACGAATAATCAAACGCATGGTGTTTGACTGGAAGAAGGGAAGAGGACTAGTGTGGGGGGAGAGAGATAAAAGATGTGTGAGTGTTATGAGGGGGAGAATGGATATACAGGCTCTCCGGGGAAGTCGGAGTAAGAGGAGATTTGAAGCTGCTCTTGGGGCCGAGTATCAGGAAGAGGATAAGAAGATGCTTGGACTCGTTTAGATTAGAGAGGAAGAAAAGAAGAAACTTTTTCTAAAGAAAAGAGGGAGGGCAGGACTACGGCTCCCATGGCTTAAGAGAGCCCAGTTTGTATGGAGGGGAGGAGGGGCGGCCCTTCAAAGTGAGCGACATGCAACTCTGCCAAAAGCCGCCCCAGGTTCCTGAATCGGAAGAGCGCTTAACGACACACTTGACACAAAAGTAAGTCATCGCTGGGTACCTATGGGTAACGGCCATTGGCGACACATGGGCAAATACAGCAGAGTTACAGCCCAACGACTGGAACGGAGACTGCGGGAAGAGCGTCTGGGGGCGTGTTTCTGCCACTCGAGGTGACGGGCTTGTACTGCACTAACATCGAAAGTCGCAGCGGCAAACTAGCACGCTTTGGAGGTGCCATGTGAGCGGCGCTGGGAATGTTAGTGGGCCGGCGATTGAATGATGTTCGGTTTGGGTGTGCGAGAAAAAAAAAAAATTGGTTCGATGGAACGTCACTGCATGCTTCCATCGGTTGCGCGCCACTTTGGGTCCCCGTAACTGATGGACGTTGGTGGTGGGGAGGGTTTCAATTCTTCTTTTGTCTAAGACAGCCCGGCTCCGTTCGAGTTTCCTTACGGCCGCCCGGTATATCCAGTTGCTTTGCCGTGCTCCGTATTCGATACTATACCGTAACCATCGCTAGGACCACAACACAGCGATAGTGCCTCCAATGCGAGTTGTTGCATCGCGGCATTGCAAACGGGGCAACCCTTTTTTCGTGACGTCTATAACGGGCAATCCAGCTCGCGCCCGTTTGCCGCTAGGGCAGCCAATCATGAGGCTCGCCCGACTCGACATTTTGATCATCTAAAACAGCTCCCCTTGTAGACTAATAGTGGTAGATGGAGCAGAGCCGTTCCATGTCTCATTACTCCGGCCGGTGGATTTTCCCATCGCTCAAAGGTCTCATCAATAGTGGCAACTGCCGGATCGGTGGTACGTGACAGAGGATTGACTGACTACCTGCCTATCCATAACAGCAGCACAGGAGTACAACGTTTGAGGTTTAGTTGTTCACGATGGATCGAATCAGGTGAAGAAGAGTCTCCTTCGGCCAGTTATGAGCGGGGCCGTGTATGTTGCCTGCTAAACGATGTTCGATGCCGCCTTGTTCAATGTTGCTGCTGGCCGTCTCGTGGCTTCAACGTTCCCAGAGATGCTAAGCCCAATCAACAACCCCCTGGCATGTCGAGATTCAACACTGGCCACTCATTCACGACTGTGACCCCAGGCCGTCGTGCGACTCGTCTCCTGTTTGCAAACTCTTACTCCATCGTGATGCGAGTATTGTCTCATGTCATCTCGTCTCATCGTCCTGATGCTGTCATGTATCCACGCCGAGACATCGAGGCAACATTGATATCCGCAACGGGCACCGTAACACAGGAAGTTTGGCGAAGTGGCTTTTCGTTATACGAAGCACGGTGCAGGTAGTACCATCGAGATTTGTATGCATCTCTTTGCGACGCTGGCCGGGTTCCAGATCCATGCCATGCCAGAGTCAGATGCCTTCTCAGCTGGTGACTTGTTGTTAGCCGAGACTGGCTTGCAATATTACTCGCGTTTGCACAGGCAAAAAGAGCGTCATGTTTCGTTCAGGCATTACGGCTCGAGTAAGCGCTTCCATGGACGAGGGTTAGACGATCTTATGAATGCACAGATGGCTTCGGATACAAGATACCGCCGATGCTACGCTGCTCCGTCCGGAATGCATACTAATCTAGTAGGAGGAAAGGTGATGCACATGCTTATCCGGGCGATCTAATGTCGAAATGCTACAAGTTCAACCACGGCCGTTAGATGAGGTTGCACCTGATATCAAATTATCCTATCAGGTGCAGCTCGCTATCTACAATCTCTGCATTAACCCAGTACCCAGGGCTGGCTTGGCCCTGCGAGGACGATATAGGAAGGCGACTGCAGCCGAGGCAGGATTAAAGTTGGGATTGGGAGGACGAGTGTTTCGAGATCGAGGCTTAGCGTTTGTGCTATATGCGATTACCACTTTCTCTTGCTGGACGCATAAGGGACAACCTTGCGGTCACGAGGGTGCATGGATGGACGCATGCCTACAGGCACTCCTTGTTCAATGTACGAGTACAGCATAGTAGCTTTCATGTTCCCATCAATCTTATCGCCGGCCGCAAAGCTCACCCCACGAGAATGCATACGCACACCTCTAGCTCTGCCCAGGTCCTCGACGAAGCTGAGCTCACCGGAACCAACAGTAACAGTAACAGTACCAGAGAGCATCGTAGCTATGTAGCTTCTTGGCAGACGGAGCGCCCCCAAAGAAGGACCCCTAAATGGGGGCAAATGGCAGCGAGGGAGAGAGACATAGGCAGCGCTGAGTGAGTTGGAGCAATGTTGGAGACGATTGAATTGGAGAGACATGGGGGTGCACACCTTGAGTTCTATTGGCGGCTGGGGCGTTCTGCGCCACAGGGAGATTTTTATGGCTGCATGTACTCCGTACTATCGAACGAATTGCCCCCGTAACAGGACGATGGGGCGGCTCTTGGGAGACTGACAGGCCCGGAAATCACTATTGATTGAAATGGAACAAGTAAGGTTGAAAATGACATGAAATGGATGCGGTGGATCATGGCTTCGATTGCAGGCTGTGCGGAGCTGTGGCTGGTGGGCTGTACCCGCCACTAATGGATTAATGGATTGATGGCCCGCAGCTCACATTGATTGCATTGGATCCAATTTGACTAGGTGATCAACATTGATTGATTAAGCTGACTGGCTGATTGATTGGGCTGATTGATTGATTGATTCTTCAGTTGAGTTGCACCATGTACATGGACACTTCCGCTGAGCCGCCAATATGTGTATCAATTTCGCAGGTTCCCTGTACCTGTACCTGTACTCCGTACTTTGCTCCGCGCCGTTGCATCTCTGCAATTTCAGGCCATCAGCACGCCTCCAAATCGCCGGACCCAATGGCAAAATTTCCCGGCCAGCTGGGCCAGCCCCCCCTGTCCATCCCGCGCCTAGTCGCCGTCAAAACCTCCACGCTACCAACACTCCACCGCAACGTTACAACACCACAAACCTCTTTCACTTTCTGCTCGACTCGACTGCCAACAGTCTACGAGTACACTATCCTTTTGCGTTGCCTCTTTGTCTTGCCTGCCTCACCTTGCCTTGCCCATCCCATGCAGCGCCACTCCCTCTTGCTCTCCACCCGCTAACGGCTCCCCCCTTGGCCGGCCCCCTGGAATGGAAGCGTCGCCCGCACCCAGAAGCCCTCCTTTTACCAAGGTTGATCTCGTCGAACGTCCCTTTCCCTTTGGGCCGTCTCCATTGTCGCATGCGCTGCTGTGCCAAATACGGGCAAGTATGGAGTACACGCGCCACTGGACTGTTGACTTGCTTCGTATTGCTGCTGTCTTGCGAGTGAGCGCGTGCCCTGCGATAATTATTGCTTCCAGACAGAAAGCCCCGATGTGACCCCCATCCCGCCCATTGACTTTCTCCCCCTTTGCTCGCCCTTTCGCAGCATACGAGAACTGTCTGTACTGTACAGCTACGACTACTTGTACAAGTACCTGATCTTCTGCCAGTGCGTGTCCACTGAAGCCAGCCATTGATCGGCTCCACCGTGCCGTGCGACGTTATTTTGGCTTCCATTGTCTGGTCCGGCGAACAAGCTCTCGGCAGTCTGCATACGAGAAAAGCTCCATCTAGCTCAAGATCGCCTTGTCGTCGCGCAAGCACGGGGCATGCCCTGTAACCTTTCGAGGCACACGCCTTCTGCTGACTGACCTGCCACCATACCTGTACATTACATTACATTGGATTGGCAAGGCCCGTTAGCTGGTTACCTTTCTGTCGCTCACCTTGTTGTGGCCATCCGGACGCTGCCATTCGCCGGCCCTCCGCATATCCATCCGACAACTCAAGGGAGACCTACCACCTATACGGACTACTCCGTGCCCAACCCTCGACCTGGCTGGACGACCGCATCTCTTTTTTCCCCATGCGACCCTCTCTCGACCCTCTTTCTTCTCCCCATTGCCAGCTGTGAGGTGGCCGTTGCCCGAGATTGCATCAGCACGGGGCAGGTTCCATTCCACTTCCCCTTCCATCGCTTCTTCTACTACCTAGTAGTTCTCTCCCTCGCCGCCTTCTGTTGGTCCACAGCCTTCTGTTGTTGTTGCTGTTGCCGCTGCTGCTACAGATCCATCAGTCCCGCGCCTCCGAGTCGTGCCTGTCGATCGGGTCCCAAGCCTGACCTCGTGTTTGGACGCCTTGTCTTGCATTTACCAAGCAAAGATACGGGCGACGTCGCTTTCCCCCCTTGTTGGCGTGGCAGAGTACGGACCGGCTTTGTACCTCTCGATTGTTCGGCGCTTCTTTTGCCGCGATCACACCTCCACCATCACCCTCGTTACTTTCTGGCTGGTGACCTTTTGCTTATACCACATCCTTGATGCCCTACAGTCTCCATACTTTCTTATATCAGCCTCATCTCGCCCTAACCTCATCCGACTATCTTGTTCCTTTCGCCTCTTTTCTCCTTTGCCTTGCCCATTCACGCTAGGTCCTTAATATCTTTCAGCAATGTCACAGTTCCGGAAAGCATTCATGGCCGCCGTCGTCAAAAGCTTGCTTCGAGGCAAGTCCCTGATACAGGCCATCTTGTCCTTTTGGTTATCGAGCAATAAGAAGAGCAAGGAAACAGACGGTCAGAAGAAGACTCTCCAGCAGTTCCTAAAGGATGCCGAGGCCGCACTGGTCGGTCCCATCAGCGGTGATGGCCTGCAGGAGATTTCGATGAACTTGAAGAAGCAGATCCTGGAGGGGCTCAACGCGGATTTGCAGTGCATGCTTCCTTCATACAGCCACCAACTACCATCAGGTTCCGAACGTGGACAATACTTGGCCTTGGACGTGGGAGGATCGACACTAAGAGTTGCCTTGGTGGAACTGCGAGGACGTGGGACAGAATCTGGAAGCGCTACTGAGATTGTGAGCATCCAAAACTACAAAATCACCAAGGAGGTCAAGGATCTGGAGGGAATAGCCTTTTTCGAGTGGATGGCTGCGCGTATTACCGAAACGATCCAAGGCACGCTCAACAGACAACACAGCGCCGAGGATCCCCTGCCTCTTTCTTTGGCGTGGAGTTTCCCCATCGAGTGAGTCCTTTTGTTCCCTTTTTGGATCGATTTGTGCCTAAAACTGACATTTTCAAAAAGCCAAACTTCGCTTGGTGGTGGCAGACTTGCAGCGATGGGTAAAGGCTTTTTGGCCGATATTGGCCTCGTTGGACAAGATCTAGGAGACATCGTCAAGACTGCCTGCAAGAACCAAAATCTTCACGTCGAGCTCAAGACCATTCTGAACGACTCAAGTGCCTGCTTGCTGTCACGAGCGTACTCTCACTCGTCGACACGATTTGGCCTCATCTTGGGTACCGGTGTCAACATCGCTGCCTATCTGCCCGTCTCAGCTATTGGCCGAGTGAAATTCGGCGAGCGGCCAGCCGGCTGGTTCGATGAAGCGTCTCACGTCATCGTCAACACAGAGCTCGGCATGTTTGGATCCAAGATCTTGCCCCTGACTCGATGGGACAAGCAGCTTCTCAAGGAGCACCCCAGACCCGACTTTCAGCCCTTGGAGTACATGACTAGCGGCATGTACCTTGGCGAGATTGTCCGGTTGGCCTTGGTGGAGGCCATTCAGACGACTGGTCTTCTGGGCGGTATCGTCCCGCCTGCTTTGACTGAGCTTTATTCTCTCGGCACCGAAGTCATCTCCTTAATAGAGGGGTAAGTCGCCTTTGCGTTGGATTGATGATTTGTCAGCCTGTAGCAAAACTAACATGTTTGCCCATCTAGTGACACCACTACGGACCTATCACAGGCCATCAGCATCTTTACTGAAAAGTACCCTTCAACTCACACTCCCAGCGTTGTTGACATGAGCGCCATCAAGGCCATTGCATCATTCGTTTCTGTGCGTTCAAGCGCATTGATTGCCTCCGCTGTCTACGCCCTCTGGGATATTCGCCTGGAAGGTGATGAAAAGTTTCTGTCAACCCTTTCTGAATCCTCCCCCCTTCGATCCAAGGTTGAAGACGACATCAAGATGGAAAAGACTACCGTTGCGTTCAATGGCAGTGTCATTGAGCACTACCCCGGCTACTTGGCTAGTTGCCAACGATACATCAATGAGTTGATGGAAGGCAACGCATCCGGCCTGCCAAAGTTCATTGAGCTTGTTTCCGCCAAGGAGAGCTCATTGACAGGAGCTGCCGTCGCATTGGCGTGCGTGGACTCATGAGAAGAAGAATAAAACCAACAAAAACCGAAAACCAAACATTCTTTTTCGAGCTTGTCTAAGAGAAAGTGCGTGTGTGTGCGTGCGTGCGTACGTGTGTACGCAAAGACATGATACCTGGGATGATGTGTTATGTTTACTGGGATATACGGGGTATGCGAAGGTGATGCATACGTAGAGGCGCCGGTTTCAGCATTGCTTCTTTCTTATCTGGCGCCACTGCCGGGGTTTTCTTTTATTTTTTGTTTTTTTTCACTACACACTCTTATTCACTGTTTTCCTTTCTCAGTTGTATGTTTTTGATTCCTTGTAATTTCTGCTTCTGTTCTTTTATTTATTCTTTGTGGGCGATGGTTATAGTCTGGAGCATTTGACGGTACGCTGCTGCAAAGAGCGAATGTTGCGTCATGTAGATTCAAACAGCAACAACATGTATATATTGCATTGCAAGTCCTGGATCAAAAGAAAAGCATTACATTACAATCTTGACCACTATGTCGGTGACTGCCATTGTTTAAAAAAATAAATTAATGAAGGTGAGGTATTATCAAGTCCCATTTGGAGAGATGTTGACAATGGCACTGCCCTCGTATCTTTGCAAGTCTGGCGGTTGGCTCTTGGTGAACAGTGACGTTGGGCCTATAAAAAGTAACATGTCTTCAATGTTGTTTGATGTGCCCCCCGCGTCCCCAATACTATTTTGAGAAGCTGTTGATGGGCGTGTAAAGTGGATGCTCTGTGGGCTGGCGCGCCAAAGTAACGATACGACTCTCAGGGTCCCTCTTAGCCCGCATTTTGCGTAAAGTGCAAAGTACCGTGTACCCCGTCAAAGTCATGTGACAGCCTGCCTACTTCGCGTAAAGAGGCTAAGGAGCGCGTCTGGCCACAAACAAAGGCAAGGCGCCAAGGATAAGGCGTCGGGCTACGTCAATCTTTCACGATCATCTTTTTTTTCCTCCTTACTCTCTTTTGTTAGATAATAGCTTGTGCAAACCTTGTATAGTAGCTCTTTGCTGCTTCTATCAGCCACAGAAAAAAGAGAGAGTCGACTTTTGTTCTTGGAGATACCGCCGCAGTTTCGCAACATGGCTGATGCTGAGGGCATCTTCAGCGAATGCTTCATCGCATTCGTTCCCAGCGCGCAGCTGGCTCCGAAACTGATCAGCAGTGTACGTGTGCTACCTGTGGTCTCTACGACAAACTTGTATTCTTGTTTCGTTTCGCATCTAATCTTCGTCATTGACAGCTCTCGACTATTCTAACGGAGAATGGCGCCACAACAGTCGAATATCGACGCGATGGATCCATACCAATTGACCGAGTCACGCACATCGTCTCCAACACGATTGACTTCCCGCAGTACATCGATTCCCAGGCGTACATGATTCCGGTTGTGAACACGCACTGGATCACCATTTCAATATCTCGGCGGAAGCAAGCGCAGGTACGGCCGTTTTCGCCCGATCCCCGCATGATCTTCTCCGAGGTCGTTGTTACGTGCGCGGATCTGCCGCAGATGGACAAGGAGAGCATCTTGGGGGCGACCATGGCGCTGGGAGGACAGGAGTCGAAGGATGTGGGCAGGTTGACCACACACGTCTGCGCGCTGTCCATGGACCATCCTAAGGTTGTGGTTGCGATGGGGAAGGGCTGGAAGGGCAAGGTGGTTTTGCCGCACTGGTTCGATGATTGCTTCAAGTTGGGAAAGAGGATCGACGAGGGTCCCTACCTTCTCCCTGACCCCGAAATCTTGAAAAAGGACCCCGATGAAGAGCTCGACATTCCGTCAAACAACAACTTGGTCGGCGCATCATCAGCAAACCCTGAGTTTATATCTTTGTCCGACGGAAACTCGGCCAGACCACCCGTTACCGTTTTCCAGGACAAGCTCATCCTGCTCGGTTCCGACCTAAAGATAACACCCCGCCTCGAGAAGGCTTTGAAGGATATCATCGTGTATGGTGGTGGTCGGTTGGTGGAGGATGTGGAAGAGTGCACTACCTTGATTTGCCAGTACCGAGACGGCGAGCAGTACGTGAAAGCCTCTCAGGCTTGCAAGGAAGTTGGCAACTTGTCCTGGCTCTATTTCCTCATTGTTCACAACGACTGGACTTCACCCCTGCGTCGCTTACTTCATTACCCCATCCCCAGGAATGGCATCCCAGGGTTCAAGGATATGCGCATCACCGTATCCAACTACGGTGGCGAGGCCCGCATCTATCTCGAGAATCTCATCAAGGCTTGCGGCGCCGAATTCACCAAGACTATGAAAGCGGATAACACCCATCTCATTACTGCTCGCAACTCTAGTGAAAAGTGCAAAGCTGCTCCTGAGTGGGGGATCACGGTGGTGAATCATCTCTGGGTTGAAGAATGCTACGCCAAATGCGAAATCCAGCCTGTCAACATTAAAAAGTACAACCATTTCCCTCCTCGAACAAATCTGGGCGAAATCATCGGACAGACCTCTTTCAACGAGTCTCGGCTGAGAGATTTGTTTTACCCCGGAGGCGAGGAGAGCATGTCCCCGAGAGCAAAGAGAAAGAGAAAGATTTTGGAGGCTGCTGAAGACAATGCGTACTCACACGGTCCTGCGGAGGGCGTGGTGATTGGCGAGGTAGCGCACGGAGGGGACTCAGACACAACCATGCAGGAAGACAACAGCGAGGAGGATAGCATTCCGTCAGCTGCTGCTGCAAAGAAGGGTCGGCGTACTACGCAACAAGTTACGCCAGTAAGATCCCGGCCTGGCAAGGAAAACGTGACGCCTGTTGCCAATTCCACCGGTGGACGTAGTGCCAAAGCAAAGGCCATGAACGTGCTCTCAACAATCGCTTCGGATATTGCGCTCTATGAAAAGGAGAAGAAGAGAAATACCAAACCAGGAACTCCATTTGGTGGCAAGCGAGCCGCAGAGCTGGTAGAAAAGGAGAAGGCTGAGAGTGCGAAAAAATCAACGAGCCATAAAGATGACGCAGATGACGAAGACCGCCCGGCAAAGAAATCGCGGCCGTCTCTACCTGGTGTCGAAATGCGCGTTATCCTAACGGGATTTACGAGATGGGTGGGCAACCAGAACAAGGAAGATCAAGATCGGGTGAGTTGCAACTGTTTTCCTCCTTTTGTTTCTTCAATTCCCTTGCCCCAGCCGATGAAGGCGCATTACTAACAGCATATCTACAGAGAAAACTCCGCGATCTCGGTATTCAAATTGTCCTAGAGGGTCAACCTTGTGACTACCTAGCCGCACCACATGTTGTGAGGACGGTCAAATTCCTGTGTGCCCTGGCCCGCGGCCCTACCGTCATATCTTCTACCTTTATCGAGAAAGTTCTCGAGACTGGCAAGCTTCAGGACGTGGACGACTTTATCCTCAAAGACTCCGAAGCCGAATCCAAGTACGACATTGACCTCGAGAGGTCCGTCAGCAGGGCCAAGGCTCATCGCGGCAAACTCCTTCGAGGCATTCCCATCTTCTGCACCGACAAGATCAAGAATGGACCCAACAGCTATCGCCTTATAGCAGAAGCCAACGGTGCCATGTTCATGATTTATCGTGCACGTAGTGGATCGAACATCAAGCCAACCACTGCAGAGCAAGACAACTTTGCGCCTCCTGAGCCGGTCTATCTTCTTAGCGGTTCCACCCCGGAGGAGAAGCAGCTGTGGCCACGCTTCAAGGACATGGCGGAAAAGGGCCACATGGAGCCGCGGGTGGTATCGCCTGACTGGCTTCTCGATGTAGCAATGGCACAGCAAGTACGATTTGACAAGAAGTTTCTGCTCGATACAGAATAGGACATGTATTTACGTTGAGGCAGTGATGACATCTTTGGATGATATAAGTATATGACGGAGTTTTTGGAAGGGTGGATTGCGGATTCATGGTTGGTGTTGGGAGGACAGTTAATAATAGCCTTGCTGGGGATGGGAGGACGGTATGTCCGGCTGCGGTTTGTAGCCTGTTGCTCTGTGCTTCTTCTAAGTTAGGCAATCCCCTATTTTAGAAGAATTTGACACCGAGAGAGTCTTCGGAGCCGAAGATTTGAGCTTTGCCCCGTTTGACCAAGATATTCAATGCCTTCATGAGCACTTGGTTGTCCATGCCATGGAACTCTGTCATGTCTTGATTAGCATAGGCCAGACTAGAGCGACATGATTTGATGCGAGAAGATCTCTCTTGGTTGAAACTTACCTGTTCCTCTGGTGTTTTCTCCCTCTGTCAGCTCATACACAGTCAAAACGCTTCCCTTTTGCGCCGTCTCTTCCACAAAAGCCTCAACAAGAGCCGCCCACTCCTCCGGTTTCCGCCAATACAAAAACACGACATCGCCGCCAGCAGCAGCAGAAGACGAGGTGTCAGCGGCGCCATTGCTTTCGCCGGGCCGGAGGAACTCTGCGCGGCCGTCCTTGCGCATGAAGTCGAGGACCTCGCGGATGTCGGGCGGAGACAGGCGACGATCGATGCCACGGTTGAAGAAGAGGTCCGACTCTGCGGCGGCGGAGATGGTTATGCGGAAGAGGCGGTGGTGGCGGGCGTAGGCGAGGATGAGGGCGGACCATTTTGTGAGCTGGGCGTGGTGGATGGTGATGTTTGTTTGGCGGGTGAAGAAGGCGGGGAAGAAGTATTCGCGGGGGAAGGGGAATGAGGGGGATGAGGATTGTGGTTGAGGTTGAGGAGGTGGTGATGTTGTTGTGGTGGCCATTTTGAATGAGTGTTGGATGAGATGAGAGATGAGGGGTGAGGTTGTGAGGATGAGTATGAAGGTGTGAGTGAGTGAGATGTGTGTGGTTGGTGGTGTTTGTATGAGGGATTGGACAAGGGACTTGAACTATAAGGCGGGATGACGTTGTGCCACGTGCTGGGAGCTGCCAGGTACATGTAAGGTGCTTACCCTGGAGCGGGAATGAGAGCGACGGAATTGGGGAGACGATGAGGAGAGAGGCAAGCTTCAGGAGTGCCGATATAGAAGAAGAAGAGCAAGAAGTTTATTTTCATGTCTTTTATATTCAATTTATCTTCATTTGAATCAAATTTGTTTGACACGAAAGCACGTCGGGGATGCTAGCTGGGAGTAATGATGGATGACACTGCACTCTTGTATGCCGTTTGCTTGCTAACCCCCCGATTGTAGTTTCTGTGCTGAGACTTTGGGGTTGCCATGTTAATGTTGTTTACAAATGTAAACTATAAGCGAGTTAAATTTCCATGAATGCGTCAATACTGTCACTGGCTCAACAGCTCCTGCCTCTATGCAAGTTCCATTTACTCCCCTTTCCATCACGCGAGAACTGCCAACATCAAGCGCTCTACCAACACTCTACACCAGCAACATTCGTTACCATTCTTCAAGTATCACTCTGAATCCTATAAACAATATATTACAAACCCATAGTCATCCATGCAATGGAGAATCCTCGCGGTCTAACCACACCACCCAAATCACGCGGTTCGAATGGACCAAGCAAACCAGCGGAACTAAATGAACAAAACGAACTTGAGTCTGAAATACTTCAAGCAGACGCGCCTAAACCAGATGATAAGCGTGATGGAGGTAAGTTTGACTTGGACATGTTTGTACTGGAGGATTATGCGCGGGAAGAGTTTTGAAGCAGACACTTTCGGGTTATTGAGGTTTGAAGGATAACAATTTCGAAGCAGCTGCTGAAACTGGAGCGAACGACGCACAAGCAAACGACATACAAGTGAACGACACAGAAGCGAATGACTCAGATTCATCATTTGAGGACCCCGACATTCGATCTCGACGACCTGACGTATATAATGGAGGCGTATCCAATTCAGCATACAACCCATACGTACATTCCGGCCAAATTATGAGAACCGCACGTCACGGACCAGACGGACGTCCCCTGTTCGCGTGGGTAACCCGGCTATATGAGCGCAGAAGCATGATATACTATCCCCGAAGCCTCTTTACGGGAAGACGTGGAGTGAAGAGAGGGATGGTCACCGAACAGGTTTCTAACACTATAAAGCTAAACGGCGGCTTTTTCAGCAAGACCCTCAGAACCAAGACGCAGCCCTACTATGACGAGAGGGAAATCTATTTCGTTCAGGAGCAAACGATGTGCTCGTACTGGAGACGGAATCGTGTCGGAACTACTCCCCCTCCCGATGTTGTTCGTAGAGTCAAAATACCAGCCCTGCCAATGTGACGTGTACGGACGGGACGTATACATGTTCAATGGGGTTTTTGGAACAGGGTAATTATGCTCAGACTTGGGATTGGAATTCTTCTGTTTGGTATAGTTGTGTTTGCTGGAAGCGTTTGGCATTACGCAGCGTGAATACCTGGGTGCTAGACGCCTGAATCTTTTGGGGGAGGCTGTTCAAGAGACAGTGGGCCTCGGAGTACAAGACTTTGGCTATGTTAGAGCTCATGAACCCCCTTGGCTATTCGTTACTTTACAAGTAGATCAGTAGCGTTTTTATATAGCGATGAGTAAAAGATATACTCTCTCCAATATGTCCCCTGTTGACCGCACCACTTAGAGGCCTCAATTACAAGTAATCGGAACACTAATATCACTCCTGAGATTATGAAGTGTAAGCTTTAAGAAGGTCAACGCTTCAATGACTGCAGCTGATGTGTATTAGCGTGATATCTACCTACTAGTAGCTCTTAGAATATCCGCCAGTATAACTACCCATCTTCCTCAGGTGACAAGTATTGTGCTAGGAAATAACCCAGGCACCTAAGATATGAGTTGCTGCCCGACATCCAAAAAGGGACACTAAACAGTCAGCCACCCTTAATCAAAACCCCCATCACAAAACGACCAGAAATCGTATCACATCCGATCGGATCTACCCGTGAAAACGAAACACCCACAATCCCACGGCACCACCATTACATCAAGATCAGCTAATCGACAAGAATCTCCCGATAAACCAGAAATGCCGCACAAAAGCCAGTTATTACTCCTTTACTCCGTTGAACGTATACACTCGCGTATTCACAGTAAAGTAATGAATGAGATAATCACAGTAATAAATGAGACTCATTGAAAATTGAACCAAAACTTCTTTTTTTAACTCAGGAATGTCCCTTATCCTGTCTTTCATGAGTGCCTAAATATAAATGAGGCCCTAACACTACGCCCCGCCAGGTATCGAACCGCAGTAACAAAGGAAAACGATAAGATAAAGAAAAGGGGGGCGAGGAAGAATAATACTAATGAAATAGAGGAAAAAACAAAGCAAAAAGTCCCAAATAGCTCAGATAGATGATAAACACGCGTCCCTGCCATGAAAATACAGTAGTAGTTGGTTTCCCTAATCGCCCCTCCCAAATTTCCCTCTAAAATAATTTTTTTTGTCCTGCCTTGTTGTTGCATGATAAGTCGTAATGAGGCTAGTTGACTCCTGATACAGATTCTTTCTTATATACACATACATCTCCCAGGTATGAGGGGCCGTCGTTTCTTGTCTGAAAAGAATAGTCGTCCTCCATAAAACACCTGTTTGCCCAGAAAAGCAGGAAACCGGGGGAGGAAAAATTAGGAAAAAAAAGCAATGACAAAAAGCCAAGTGAAGTGGAGTATCGTAAAAGCAGATTTCGAAATGCAGTTGCGCATAGTCTTCATTCTCTCTTCTCCTCCTCATTAAGAATCATCGAAATCCTTCGTCGTCTGTCATGCTGTCGTAGCCTGTATCTACCTCCATGCCCACTATCCTCTTTGTAATGCCCAGGCATTTATTGATGACTTTTTCCTGAAGGTCGGGAGATACACCGCAATTTAGTGCCAGTTCGCTACCCATCCAAAGACGCAATATCGCGGCTAGTCTTTCCACCAGGGGTGCAAAGTTGTTTGTAGTATCTTTATGGGCTAGGATTTGCTCCAAAACTTCCATGACCGACGTAAAGCTCAACAGCGTCATTCGCGTTTTTGTTGTCAAGTCAATCACCTTTTCGATCGAGGTGCGGACATATTGTTTCGTGCTGGCAGACTCTCCACCCAGTCGCTTGAGGTGAGCTGTAGCAACCGCGCAGCGAAGGCAAAGCTGAAGGTCGGGATCGGCAACCTCTGATTGAAGAGGAGTCGGTGCCAGGCCGGTATAAGGATTCGGTTCGGAACAAGTTAGTGCCATGGGGTCCATCAGGCCGTTGCTACCAGTATCGACCCGAAGAACCTGAACAGCAGCAGCAATGTTGTCTCCGCGGGATTTGTAGGAGAGGACAGAACGAGCTAAGATTGCCCGTGCTCGAGCATTTGAGCCCAGTGGTGCGACTTTGACGGCCAGGTTCATTACTTCGTCTTCCGACGCCTCTTCATCACCGTACAATGTTGTTGTCAAAACGTCGTGTACCTTGGCTGTTGACCACCAGGCGGCGAGAGCATCCATCGGGGACCCAATCGACGTATCATCCACTACCGAGTCCATGCCATCAATTGGGGCCGAGTTGTGTGTTGTTTCCATGTTAAAAGCCAGATTGTGGGCTCGTTGAATAACGGTGGCGGTGAGAACGGCATCACACTCCTGTTCGACCAAGGTAGCCAGGTGATCTGGTAAGACGTATCCTGCTCGCTGCATCTCCAAGATCTCGTCTTCTTGTAGGCCACTGATTAGTCTGTTATTTAGATCACGAGCTGCGTTCCACTGCCGTTGTGCAACCTTGGTAGCGAAGAAGTTGACCAAACCTAGCTGATACCACTTCTGGCTCAAGTCCCACAAAAGGACTCGAACGTGGAGTGCTTTGAGCATCAGACCGCTGGGGGTATTGGGCACGGTGCCAGACGCCAACAGCGTCAGGATGAGGCGGCTCATGCAAATCTCCGCATCTCCTCCGGTAAGCTGTGCGTCGAGGGCCGTAGCCCAGGCACGGACTCGGGCCACTTCTTGTTCAGGAGTCAACCCGGTCAACAGTTGATAGGCGTGGACACCAAAGACGTTGCGTACGCTAAGCTTGAGCGTCTTGAGCATCAGAGCAGCCGCTTCGAGGAAGAAGTTGTGATGAGGCACCCAAACAGTTTGGATGGCAGTCTCCCAAGCGCGGCGACGGACACTAATGGGAGAAGCCAGTGAAGGGGCGGGATGTAGATCAGTGGATTGCTGCTTCTTGGGCTTTCGGTCCATTGCCGAGAACAGCGAAGGGATGAAAACCCACAAAACAAGGCCGAAAAGAAGCATAAACTTAATGGAAATGTCGGCTTGATACCCTGCCAACCCTACATTGAAATGAGATGGCATATGCCTGAGAAGCTGCACGGGCAGAGCAAACAGTCCGCGGCCCTGAGGCTCTTCATTGCTCGTTTCCTCTTCTCGAACCGCTTCCAATATCATCAGGCCGGCGAGCGAGCCCACCATCAGCTTACCAAAGTAGGGGCTTGCGCTCCATCCGGGTTGGCCCTGTTGCTGCTGTTGCTGCTGCTGCATCGGCCGAATCTGTTGTTGACCAACCACGGTCGGGTTGGACCGAAATAGCTGCTGGGGGACGGGATATGGCTGGCCGGGCATCTGGGAGAGGATTCGTTTCATATCCTCTGGGACATCAATCATCCCATTGGGCATTCCGCTAGATTCTTGGCCTTGAGCGTCCAGCGGGGATTGTGACATTTGAGACTGCTGTTGTTGCTGTTGCTGTTGCTGCTGTGATTGTTGCTGCGACTGGCCATCTTGGGGATACTGTATTGGTGTGGGCTGCTGCATTGGAGGCATAGAGCCGTTCATAGCTCCAGCCATGAACAGCTTCTCAAAGGCGGCGATTCTCTGGTGCATGGCGCTGTTTTCATCCAGTAATCGGTTATTCCTCTTCTCCAGGTGTCGTATATATTCAGTCGCTTTACTCAAAACCTGCATCATTAGTTAGCCATTGAGGACATGACGCCCCTTGATTCTTTGTTTTTCATCAAATCTCGAGTGGGATTCCTACAGTCGCTTTGTTGAGCTTGTGTGCGGGTGTAAGACCGTGTAATTCCTCACGGTCCTCGGTTGTGTCCTCTCCCCTGGCGCTCTTACTCATGATGCGCAGGCTGGGGACGCTGTCTCTCAAGGCAGCAATCTTGTCGTTAATGTTGGTCCGGTAGCGCTTCTCAATCATGTTGTGAGCCGTCTTCTTGATGGGCTTACCGCCCTCCTCGAGAAGATCGTCATCGTCCAGATCGTCGGCAGGAATCTTACGCTTCCTGGAATCCCTTTGAGAGCCGCCAGAGACGTCTGGCGACGAGGCAGCTCCAGT
Source organism: Trichoderma breve (assembly GCF_028502605.1). Classification (NCBI taxonomy): domain Eukaryota; kingdom Fungi; phylum Ascomycota; class Sordariomycetes; order Hypocreales; family Hypocreaceae; genus Trichoderma; species Trichoderma breve. Next base: position 1,154,976 of record NC_079233.1, read on the forward strand.
CTTGGCCGACTCAGGGCTGGAGGCGCTCTTGGGAGAGCCGTACTGAAGATGAGGGGGCATGGCAATGTTTCGCAGCTGTTCCTGCAGAGCAGGACTCAGGGCAGTGACAGATCGAAGAGAGGGTTTGGACACCGGTAGGGGGCCCCGCTTGGTGGCCGCTACGCCGGGGAGGAAGACTGACGCAGGGTCGATGTTGGGTAGGCCAAAGGCGACAGAGTCGGGTTGCTGCTGCTGTTGCTGCTGCTGCTGTCGCGGGTCAAAAGTTGGGGCTGGCCAGGACGGGGACACGTATCCTGGCTGGGCTGAAGAGAGGGTGGTGTTGCTGCTAATGTCGTACGAGTTGGCCTGAGGTGAGGCGTCTAGAGGCCAGACTCCAGCGTCAAGGAAGGCAGCCGAGGGATCGCCGCCGTAGTTGGGAGCATCTGAGATTCCATCGAGAGACACGGGGCCACCGCCTATGAAGCCGAAGCTTGGGTCGTCAAACCCAAGCCCGTTGGTGCCATCCTCATCAGCCATGGGAGGGGATTGGCGGCTGCAAAGACCGGGGGAAGCTCGCGGATCAGCTCATGCAGCGACAGCCGGGCTGGCAGAGAACGAGAATGGAAAGACTGAGACCAGGCGGGAGTGCGTCAGGGCCTAGGGGGGAAAGTGACTCGATAGTTGGCAGAGAATCGCGCGGTCGACGGGCCAGGTGGACTGAGTGGTGCAGAAGCTGTGGACGCTCTCACCAAAGGATAGCACGATGAGATCAGCTGTTTTTTTCTCCTGCTTCCCTGGCGGGTGGACAGCTTAAAGCGGGATCTGCTGAGACAGACGCCCAGTGGGAGCTTGCCGAGGGTGTGGGATGGCCAGGGATGGCTGCGCGCAGGCGAGACGACGGATTTTTTCCTTTCTTTGACGGCCAACTAGCAAGCGCGTGCTACAGACCGAGAGACATACGAAAAGGGCTGGTACTTGGATCTCCGTAGCGGCAAGGAGAAGAGAAACTTGGAAGGAAAAAAGCTGAGAGATGACGATGGCTGGATCAGACAGGGGGCGGGTTTAGCCCAGCTGGGAATTCTCTTTTTTCGCCTCTTTCCCTTTTTTTCCCTTGCTTTTTCTCTCTTGTTGTCCCGTTTTCCCTTTTTGCTCGAGCTGGCTTGGTATTCCCTGGTTATTCTCTTCCAATCCAATACCAAGGCTCAGGCTGTCGGGATGGGGTTGGGCGGGATTGCACGGGCTTGGGCTAGGCTCGCCTGAGTACAGCACCGTACGAGTATGGATGGATCGATGGATCGTCGGGACAATGGCAGATCGATGGGATTGATTGCTCTCTTGGCTGGACTCGGGCGCCGAGTGTTGGGAGCGTCTGGCTTGGGCCACGGCAATGCGGTACGGACAGCCGGAAAACTGAAAAAGAGGTGCAAGATGAGACAGGCAATGCACGACAGGAACATCGTACGATCCGGAGCCGATATCAGGCGAGGCTACGCCGCAACGAGCAAGGGAAAAAGCTAAAAGGTGAAAAGGCCTACCCGAGAAGCCCCCACCTGCCTAGCTGCCAACCCGCTGAGGTTTTGTTTTGCCTCTCTACCTAGTACTGCTCTTCTGCGGAACTGTATGTACGAGTACTCGCATGGGCGGGCTCCACCGCTTGGCGATGATGCTGGGCTGTCTGTGCTGCTGCGTTGTCTAGCAGAGTTACAGTTGCAGTGCAGTGCAGTGCAGGATTTTCTTCCAATCTCTTTTCCCTTGGCCCTTTGCCCTATTCCCTCCACTCATTCGTCCATACATGTAGGGGGGATGGACTCCATACCTGTCTGTCTGTCTCTGCGCAGACTAGCCCAAAGCACGCGCATATCGACATCGGCCACTGCAGCAAGCCAGACAGTAGGTGATTGTGCAGATGCCGTCCCTCAGGTACCGGTACAAGTCTGACCCGTGGCCGCTGGGTGGATACGCGGCCTGTCAAGAGGTACCGAGTACAGCCACCTGCATGGCCATGTACCCATACTTGGAGCATGTGGATGGATCAAATCAACGCCTTCACACGAGATGCCGCAAGGGAGAGGAGTCGTCTGCATGCACCAGGACAGGACTAGCGCCCGTGGCATTTTCGTAATGTACCCAAAGTTCTCCGTGCGAAGTCCATTCCACGGCAAGTGGGATATCAGCAATGAGTCCAGCCTGTTCTCCGTACCAAATACTATCCCGTACTGTACTTATATGCTGTGCTCTCACCTCCCGTCTACCTACCATGGACGTTCAATTTCAACCTCCTGCAATGCTCGGGAAGAGGCCGACATGCCATCTGCAATCGACCTTGACGGCGGGACCCTCCCTAACCGCTCCAATCCATACCAGCGCAGTTACAGTAATGTCCCTCCAGGCCCGGGTTATACTATAACAAGGCATCAAATTTCGATCTCGATGCTCAGTGGCATCAACAAGGCCAAGCGACGCAAGGCGCGCAAGCTGAGCCTCCATGGCGAAATAAGCCCCTAGCGCCCCTCGGCCTGTACACGCGCGAGCTGGCATTTGCCTTTTTGTGGCTCAGTTGCAAAGGCGCCAAGATTCACCGTGCAACTCCAGCCGGCCAGCCGAATACCGAGAAGCACTGATCAGATATTGGCATTGAATGGATGGATCCTGATGGATGAGCCCAGCAGCTACGAGCGGATATGAGCAGCTACGGGAAGCTTCGAGCAGCTACGGGCGCCTACGACTAATATGTTGAGCAAGTTTTACCAGAGTCGAGGCGAGCAAAAGGTGCCACGTGAAGTGTTGAAGGCGGCCGCTTATCGTTTGGCCGCTGTCGCCGCAGCGGAATGCCGCACGCCAATGGAATTGGCAGCTCAGTGCTACACACGGTGCTCGTACAGTTTCATCAACGTTTCTGCTCTACTCACCCCTGCTTAGCCGTTGTTGTCTTGGCTGAGCACAGCACAGTCTTTGGTGTCTTCTCAATCATCGCACAGAACAAGACAGTTGCCGTCTGAGACATTGATTGAGACCAGTGCCGCATTCCAGACGTTCTAGCCTCTCAGCCACAGCATCGCCAGGACCTCTGAGTGGCTGCTCGGACTTCAAGTCGACTCCGGTTCCCAGCAATTGGCAGCGCTCTGGTCACTGCAGCATCCTTGCGGTTTTCATCAGCTGCGGCGCCCTCCTGTAATTTTTGCATGTGCAAGTGAGCAACCCGTACAGTGCTCACTGTACAGTATACAGGCAGTTCATTGGCATCCTTGTACGCATTGCGTGTTTCAATTTCATTCATCTCCAGTGTTCTGTGTTACTGCACAGTACGAGTATGCATCACATACCTACTGATGTTGCCAACGTTATGTGGCTCTACCATCCCTTCAAAGGGGAACAATGGCACGGACAATACGGGTCCTAGTTTTAATCAATAGGCTATTCCCTACCTAACCGCGATGCAATCCGAAATCCCGACCGAAATCCCAATCCTGGGAGCTCTAACATCCATTCGCTCATTCACTCTCACTCATTCACTCACTTGTGGCACTTTGAACCCGGCACGGCGTATCTGTCAGCGACTTGCGTGTGTCACTTATTCGTACCGGGGCCAATCACAGCCACCTCGGAGCCAGCGCCGTCGCAACCTCATGGCCTCTAGCACAACGTCCCGCTCCCCCCAACGGCCGTCGACTTCATATCGCCGCTCGGCTAACACAAGCTCAAAGCACACACGAGGGGCAACAGCCATCACTCCTGACATGTTACCTATCATCTTCTGACTAAGCCCACGTTTTCCAAGGCTCTCAGCCTCTCCATCCCTCCCTTGAGTCTGCTCGCTACCGTTACCGAGCTTTGTCGATTCATGTACCCTCACAAAAGAGTCTGGCGCTCCCTTCTTCGCTTTGATAGCCTGCCAGACTAGTCCTGATACATGTTGGCAGGCTGTCTCCCGTGCATATTCCCCGCCTCCCGCGAGCGGGTCGATCGATATTGGCTGCATTGAATAGGATTCCTCACCCAGCCCGTGTGAGCAGGGAGTTTGTGCACGAGGTCGTAAAGCTTGCTCCGGCCGGCAGTCCTTTGCACATCTTGCGTGCCCATCACCGCGGAAGCGACATCTGCAGGATCAGATCCCATGCTAGCTACGTTCAAATTACTGGACTTGGTGGGAGATATGAGGTAGTGCCTGATAGTTGGGTAGCAGCGAGCACTACAGTACTTGCAGAGAGCACTCGCACATGTGCTTGGCGGAGATGTCATCGAGTCATACTCTCTGCTAACAAGATTAGCCATTCCCAATAGGCATCAAATTCTAGCCATGCCTACCGGCTAGGTGGTAGTCACCGAGATAGTAGCAGTACTATGACCTCAGAGCAGGACGTAGGTAACACTCTTTACGGAGCATGTTCAATTTAAATCGGCGCGGAACACGATCCGCGGCATGGATCGACAAGAGCTATAGCAGTAGACGAGCTGTCAGAACCGAAGTGTTGACACAAAATCACATGGCTTTTTGTCTCTCCTACCTACTGTAAGGGGGGTTTTCTGATATGCTACGTACCAATCTCTTTAGTATTAGTCGTTTATGCGACCAGTTCGAAAATCCGCGGGGCTGAGTTTAAGTTTAATTAAGTCTTGCCGCTTCAATGCCCCCATTGTTCTGGACTACCTCTATGAACGTTGCTTTTGTGAGGTTTCACATGACGAAAGATTACTTAACTGCTAGGGTGCTTTTTGATGGAGAAAATGAGAAGAAGCAAGGGGAAAGGGGGGAAGAGAAAACGAAACGACAAGAAACGAAACAAAGAGACTTTCTAGATGACGTTTCATGTCTATGCCATCAGCCTCAGATTAAGAACGTAATGACCTACATAAAACCTGGTGACTGCTATGCTCTGAGTCTATCCTTTTGGGCCAAATTCTACTAGTCGAGAAAATATAGGAAAGCTCTGATCTTTGTTCCCATAAGTAGACCAAGACGTAATCGTTGAATATCTGCGGATTGCACCCGTCGAATGTTATACTTGTAGAAAGGACAACATCAATGTGTAGCTACACGAAGGCGGTAAGCATCGACGAGGAGCTTATATACGTCGGCTTCTGGGCGGTTGTGAAGCCATGTACCTTCGTCTAGGCGAGTGAAGGGTAAGCTGATACAGTTGCAAAAATAGACATGCAAAGAGTATTGAGCAACGGCAAAGAGGTGTTACATGTCTTCAGCTACCGACTCTAAAGATTTTCGTCCTCATCTATTCCAAGAAACCTTCATTCGTTCATTGTAGCACACGACAGGCAAACAAAGCATTTAAACAGCTATCACCTTTACACAATCACGAAGCAACATTCTTTGGGTGTACAGTCTTTTATTTCTTTCAAGATACCAAACACTCAATTATTGATGATGGATTTTTTAGATGCTTATAGGCTTATCAAGTACAAAAAATCTCGTCAGTCGTGAACAAAATATGCGGGGGTATGAATTTCCTTCTTTCCTCAATCCTGCGCTCCTGGCCCAAGTCATTGGATATATGTGTGCAATAAAAAAAAGTGAAAAAAGATGAATAGGCCATGTTTTGAGAAAAACGAGAAGAAAATCACGGCGACATGATCAAGGTGCCCTTCCTGGGACAGCCCCAGCAAATTATCTAACAGTAGAAGCGTGAAAAAAAGGGGGGAAAGAGAAAAAAAAAAAGAGTTAATGTATGAACTGCTTGTTACTCCCATCCAACCAGATTACCAGATATCCTCAGAGCTCTTGACCATCTCCAATGTAGGCGTCTTGGGAACCATTCGCTTCATGCGCTTGCGATCTTCCTTAGTAACCAATCCAGGGGTGATTGGGACGCAAGGAGTGTACGGCTGATACGGAGAGTACGGCACTGCGGTTCCGGTAAACGGAGTCATGCCGCCACCTGGTGATAGAGGGCCGGTTCTCTCAAAGACTGTCTGCTTGGTCGTCTGAGCAGTGACGAAAGGCGAGCCCAGCTGCTCTTCGTAGGCACGAAGGGGCAAGGCTCCACCGGTTCGGACCGCAGACGGCGGGTTAGGGCGGGAGAAGGAGGCACCGGGCCGGGGTGAAGACGGCAGCGAAGGAAACGTGCTTCCGGGCTTGGGAGATGATGGAAGACCAACCAAGGGAGCCTGAGAGCTTTCCGTAGTGGCTGAATCGGGCTCTCTCTCGCCATACGGTAGCGTAGTCCTCGATCGATTGGCGCGGCCGAAAGCATCTCCAATGCGCTCGTCGATGGTTTGAATGCTTTCGGGAGACATATCGGGGGTGATGGGAGCACCCGACACCCTGCCGTTGGAGCCACCAAAGGGAATTTGGTCCGTCGGGATCGGAGGCGGAGGCGCGGGAGCGTAATGCCTTGGAGGAATGGCGCTCATCTCGCGAGATTCATGCTGAGGGAAAGTTCCCGACATGGGCGTCATGATGGGGGACGAGATGTTGATGCCCTTGGCCGCCTTCTTCTTCGGCGAGAGGAGCGAGGAAAAGAGAGCCGAAGTCTTTGACTGGGACTTCTCTTCTTTAGCCGCAGCCAGGTTCAACCCGGCAGGCTTAGCCTTGTTCTTCTTTGACAGAAGACCGGTCTTTGATGTAGCCGAGTCGCGCTGAGGGTTCGGAGAGGCAACTGGAGACTCGAGAATGATGCCCTTTTGCTTGGCCTCCTCATGCTCCATGACATATTTGTACATTTCTTCAAGCTGTTGTTGCGCCATGGCTCTGTCTGCTGCAACGACGTTTTGGTCTACAAGTGGTGAGACTCCAAGAGTAGAAGGAATGGCAGACGAAGAGGGCGATGGTAAGATGTATGATGCGGGGTGCGCCTTGGGATCGAAGATGCGGGCGCTATATGGACCAGAGTGATAGTACTCGGACTTGGGGATGATCAGAGGAGGAACAACGTGGCCCTCGGGTTGAGCTGCGAAATCGAACTGCTGCTGCTGCTGCTGGAACTGCTGAAACTTTGGGTCTACCGGAAGTTGAAGAACGTAGCTGGGGATATCGTTCCCACTGAGATGTTCTCTTCGTCGTCTAGAAAGCGAAAGCAAGAGGATGGCGACCAGCACCAAGGAGACTCCGTATGCCGCAATGATACCGCCGATCTGCGCGGGTAGATATTTGGTGTCGCGGATCGGATTAGCAGAGGCAAGAGAAGGCCACAGAAGCACAGAGGTCAAGAGGGCGAGGGATGATGATGGTGGACGAGGACGAGTTCCAAAAAGCATGATGGAGACCGGCCTTGCTCTTATGAAGGCGATCGCTGCGTGATGGAACCTCCTGGCGTTGAAATGCGAAACATGACCCAAGAGAGATGTGACATGAGTGAGGAGAAATATGCGGCATGTAAAGGGTATTTAGACTGATAGAGTCGTCACAGCGGCTGGCGATGCTGGCCGGAGCAACTTTGGCGCTGGGCCGTGGGGCCGGGCGAGGATTGACCTGGGACTCCCCAGCTTGCCGGGCTGTGACTGGCTGGGTGATGCATTCTGGCGGTTACATGGCGTCGACGAGCTCAAGGCACAGAGAGCAAGAGGAGAGGCCATCTCGAGCCTGTGGTTGGGCGGAAGATGGTGGTTAAGCGCCGACCTGCTCTGTGACGGGCGCCACCGGCTGCTGATTGGCCGGCTGGAAGAGTCGATGCAAGGCACTAAAGCTTTGCTCCCTGCAGCGCCCCGCCAGCCCACAGGGGAGGGGAGAGCCCTGAGTGATTGGAACTGGGTCTACTGTAATCATTGAAGGCAATCAATTCCACGATGCCGGACCTCGATTCAACCAAGCCACAGCCAACGTGCATGTTCGGCTATTTAGCTCAACAGTATAACGACAAGTGCTGTAGTATTATCAAAATCTCTTCTGTCTTCTTTTCTTTGTTGATTTCTCTCATATTCAACAACATCGCTTACGGTATCATCCCCCTCATCACAGGCGATGATATGCAAGGCGGGCACCCGACGCTAATAAGGTGAGAAATTCCTGCTAGCAATAGCCGCCGGCGCCGGTGCTCGCACAAGCAGGACATCGGGACTCACCCCTGCTTCTCTGCAGTGACACCCGCGACGATTCGTCCAAATGCCTCCCCAATTAGAGATGAGGGCTGCTTAGAATAGCAGCGATAGCACCGCTCCCCCCATCAGCCACTCCTGCTAGTGGTGATGGGCGCCCTGAACTCCAAAGCCCGGGTCACCCAGATTCGACCAACGAGGTGCCCGTCCTGTATGTCTCGTCACATCGCCAGGCACACCGCCGGAGCGGATACCGGGTGCCTCTTCCTCTTGGGCATGGCTGAATTGCTGAATTGTCGTTCTGCGAGTGACTGAAGTGATGATCGACAGATACACCAATCGTGCTGACGGACCTCATCTTTGAACACCCGAGTCACGCCATCTCTGGATTCTGGATTTTGTGACGGCTTCAACTAGTCGTGTGATGTGAAGGCATTTCTTATCACGCATTCTATCACTCATCACCCATCACAGATAGCACAGATGGGCGCGTCTAACATTCACAATCACGAAGGATCATCGATGGACTCTCTCTTTCTTCCATTCTCCCATTCCTCCATTCTCAAGTCTCAAGTCTCAAATCTCAAATTTCGAAATGGCTAAAATGATAAAAATGGGTGCTGCTTCAAAGCCGTCACTAATTCCAGTTCCTATATGCTTACTAAGGCGTATCAATATGATCACATGACTTCGCGATGCCGTGTTTCTTGTTGGTTGCGCCGACGCGTTTGGACAACGGCGTCCAGTATGGGCGAGGTTGATACGATGAGGCAAAAATCACAATGATTTGTTGAATTGAATGTGCTTCTTATCTGTCTGTTGTATTGGAAACTCAATCATCATCATTTGCTTGGATCCGCGGTATCAGCTCTCGATGCCTAATCTCTGCTTCCTTTTTTAATCACACACTTGGCCCGCTGTCGCCTTAACCACCACCATGACAGCGGCCCAGGCTGAAAATCCAATCCTGAAATCACTGAATGCGGCCCAGCGCCGTGCCGTTACTTCCAATGCGTCGACAGTCGCTATCCTAGCCGGCCCCGGCAGTGGCAAGACGCACACTCTAACATCACGCGTCGTGTGGTTGGTTCAGCAAACCGGCTACCAACCGTCAGACATCGTCGTTGCAACATTTACGGTCAAGGCAGCCCGGGAAATGAAAGAGCGGATTGGAAAGTTCCTTGGTCCAGATTGTGAGAGGAAGATTGTGCTCGGCACTTTTCACTCCATTGCTCGGCGATATCTTAGTGCCTATGGTAGACACATAGGCCTCGACTCCAAGTTTGGCATTGCGGATGATGGCGATTCGAGGGCAGTCATTCAACGTATATGCAAGCGGCATGATTTCAACATTGATCCAGGATACGCAAGGTCATGGATTAGCAAGAAAAAGGCCAAGGGCCATGCAACGGAACCCGCCCCAAACAAGAAGCAGCCTGAGAATCCCTCCTTAAACGAGTGTTACAGGGAGTACCAGGAACACTTGGAACGATCAAATTTATTGGACTACGACGATCTACTAGTGCGCTGTGTCGAGCTTTTGAGGGAATATCCGGCTTGTGTTTCAAACATTCAGGCTGTGCTCATTGATGAGTACCAGGACACAAATGGCATTCAGTATGAGTTGATGAAACTATTTGCGCAAGCTCGCCAACGAATAACAATTGTTGGTGACCCTGATCAAAGTATCTATGGCTGGCGATCAGCCGAGATCCGAAATTTGTACCGTCTGCTGCGAGATTATCCCGAAACCGATGAGATATCCCTGGAGGAAAATTATCGGTCATCTCAGTCAATTCTCGACGTCTCATTAACAGTCATTCAACAGGATAAGAAGAGATATCAAAAGGTCCTTCTGCCAGTCCATACAAAAGGTGCAAGACCAGTTTTGCGAAAGCTAAAGAGTTCCGCCGCGGAAGGAGACTGGATTGTCTCAGAGATCAAACGGGTTGTCATGATGTTTGGAGACATGCTCACATATGAAGATGTGGCTATTCTACTGAGGTCTGCCTCTCTCTCTAGACACATAGAGGCGGCATTGGGAAAGGCGGGGTTGGCCTATCGGATGATTGGAGGCCATAAGTTTTATGAACGAAAAGAAATCAAGATTTTGCTAGATTACTTGCGCGCAATCTATCAGCCGGACAATAACGACGCCATTGCCCGAATCATCAACGTTCCCCGTCGAGGGATTGGAGACACGACGATCAAACGACTAATAGAAGAGGCCGAGCAACTGAAAATAAGTCTCTGGTCACTATTGAGAAAGCACTGCCAGGGCAGTCGTAAAGCGACGACAAAGATACTACCGAAGATGGAGCAAAAGCTCAACACCGAGCTGCTTAAAATAATTTCAAATCTTCAAACTCAAGCCCAGCAAATCACAGAGGACTCTCAACATACTCTAGTTGATCTTATTGAGAAGTTACTGTCACAGCTCGATTTTAAGCAATACCTCGAGTCAGAGTATCCCGAAGACCATGAGCAGAGGTGGCAAAACGTTCAGGAATTCCTCAGTTTGGCAAATGATTTTGTACGCGATGCAGCAAATCTCGAGGATGAAATGCTACCTGAGATAGACAACGTCGATCAGGTGAAAGATGACAGCATCTTGGGCCGCTTCTTGGCAAATGTGGCGCTGGCATCAGATGCTCAGAAAAACGACGAAGGGGCAGAGAAAAAGGCAGTGATAACTATATCAACTATTCACGCTGCCAAAGGGCTCGAGTGGCCCATTGTGTTTGTTCCGTCAGTCTATGCCGGCTCCATCCCTCATTCAAGGGCCGAGGACCTGGACGAAGAAAGGCGACTCCTCTATGTGGCCATGACCAGAGCACAAGCGTTGCTTTATCTCAGCTGTCCCTTGTACGGGTCTCAGGGTATGGGCACAAAGGTCGAGCTATCGCCTTTCGTCTCACCATTCGCCTCAACGGCTTTTTCCAAGCAAGGTGCATCGTTTAACAGACCAATCCTAGAGGGGGTTGCAAAAATCCTTGGGAGGACACTCCCCAGCGAGAAAGCAATATTTGCTAAACTTCCAACCATGTTCTCGCCAGAGGACAATCTGTTTCCCGTAGATCCAATCGACACTAGAGATGCGGAGGGCCTAGAAGACTCAGAAGGGTATCGTCCAAAGGGCCCCAAGCGGCAGCGGTTAAACAACCAGGGCTATGGTAATGACGAAGAAGAAGCGGCTGAGGAGCGGCCATGGAAGAAGGAATACAGCACAACCATGGAGCAAGCATCCAACTTTACCATGGCTTCCTTGCCCGGGTTCATGTCGGCTGGAGCGCATCAAAGCGCCCTCTCTGCGGCCGCCGCTGCTGAAGCAGAAAAGTCGGCAGCAGCCAAGAAGGCCGTCAAAATGGGAACGACTCGTCGAAAGGCAGACCAGTCCAGTCTCCTTGGATTTGTAACCACAGCGGCAAAGAAACCAGCGGCTCCAGCTGGCGGGTTCGGCGGTTCAGACGCGTCCATGGCTCGATATCAGCTTGCAACATCTCGATCCGCAGCTAGAATGGCCGCCGAGACGAAGGCGCCTGAGCTCCCAAAGCTACCTGCCGTCGACCCATCGTTGGCGAAGCACAAGCTCGCCAGCGGTAATGCCCTAAACCGGCCCAGCGTCATTAAGAAGGAAGACGATGAAGGCTCCAAGAAGCGGTATCACTGCTTCTCCAGCTCTCCACCAAGACCAGCTGGAGCTGAAGATGTGAAAGAAGAAGAACAGACAACCACACAAGAGGCTTCTGCTCCCGATCGGCCTGCCACAAGCTTTCACAGGACGACGTTTGTTTCTGCCGCTTCCAGGGGCGGCGTAAGGCGTCCGGTGGGCTTGGGTCCGCCGCCGGGACTGGATAGGCTTCGCAAGCCGTTTAAGCCATTGACGATAACGCGGCCCACGAAGCCGCAGTGAATCGTCGAGTTGTATTTGGTTATGTATGGGCATTTTTGGAATGCTCGAGTGTACCTGAATTGATGGGGCGCGTGGAGAGTGTTATTGTGGCGTTGGGGCATAATGGCAAACCTTACGAATAAGCATAACGGCTGACGGACGATGGCGGGAGTAAAGGTGGCGTAAAACATGGGAGCGGGCTACGTATATAAAGACTGTGATGAACTGAATGAAATAGAGCATCGGCATCAAATCAATCCATTAAAACAATAGACTCATCATCGAACGCAAAAAACTCAATTACTCATTATTGTTATTTTTTGAAGAGAATAAACAAAAAGCACATCATGTTCTCTACCGTCGTGTCGCAAGCCACCCGAGCTGCCTTTTCCACTTCGGCACGCACCCTCAAGCCGGCAGACGCGAGCATCTCTGCGTCTGCACGAAGCTGGAGGAATTTATCGCCTCAATCTCGCCGGTACATTGCATATGGAATTGCGACGTGCTTGGCTGTGGACGGATATCTTGTGTACAACTATGCGCCTTGGATCATGGGTTTGGAGAAGAAGGATTAGACAACAGCAAGTTTGTGGTGGTGTAGTGTAGGGTATGAGCAAAGGGTCTACTATGAGGATTGGCAGAACCTATCGTTGGTTATACAATAAGTCGGATACTGTGATACTGTTGAGAAGAGAATACCTAACACATCGATTAATGCAATTTTGATCCTGTCTCCTCTGTTTCTCTACCAGCTCAGGCACCAAGGCGTCGTTAGTCGGAAAAGCTCTCCATTGGTTTCTTTGAAATGGTACATGTCACTGCAGATGAGCCCTCACAACCCAAGTACGCGCCCCATCTCAGCTTAGGCTCTTGCACAAGCCAAATGACAAGGGCTTTTTGTTTTTCTTTCTTTCCGGATACAGAACCGAGGCTCATGCCAGGCGATCGGACATAATACTGTTCAAGGCGGTGATAGAAATGTTGGTGTTGACACCCCCCCGCTCGACTAAGGCATCGCGCCGATTCGTGGGATGGCGGTGATGACGATGCCTCGCCTTGCACACTGGCCAAGACAACGGGCGGTATTGGTTGCCTGTACCTGCTTTAGAGATTCACGTCTGACATACGACGCTCACGATGACGTGGTGATCGGTCATTGTATGTATCCGCTGTCTTGGCTCTGTATGTAGATCTTTGACTTGCTCAAGGGGAATCAGATTGGCCGGTTTTACTCCCTGCTCCATCGCCCAAAAATATTTGAAGTCTCGGTAGACACAGTGGATTCGGACTGGCATTTGCCAATGGAGCCCGCGGATGGCGGGTGACCCAGTTCATCTATTCTAGCGGCCCTCCCCGCACTTTTCAACCTTGATCTGGAGAGGGGCTGCCGTCACACAGCTCAGCACACGCAGCACTTTGTTTGGATCTGCCATCCAGACTTGTCTCGCTGCGCGATGTGACGACAATCGGCTGGCCTAGCCGTGCTCAACTGCATGTCCGGACTCGTATTGGCCTTCTCTGAGCGCTGCATGATAGCTAAGAAGCTGAGCTGCCGATGCTACGTTGACCGTCCCACCGGCCGGTGCCCTCCTCCATGTAAGGTGTCAATTGTAAGTGCTGCGCAGAAGGGGGTCGCATGAATGTCGATAGCAATCAATACGACCTTGACTGTGTCGCTTGGAGTTGCTCGCGGTTCGTTCGTTTGTTGTCGACATGGTGAGAGTTGACCCGGCTCCGAGTGTTTGTCATGATACCTTATGGACAGGCAATTCGAATGTCTCAAGAGCAGAATCTCAATTGTAGAAAGGAGTTGAAAGAAGCAGCTGGAGAAGGCTATTCGCTTAATACGGAGAATAGTTAAAATAAATAAAATACTCCATTGAATATCACAATTACGCATCATAGCTGCCTTTTTCACAACGCCAATTGTATTGTCCCAGAACAGCCTTCCCCGGCGGGATCTGGACTGCCGCTGCCGCTAACCCCACAAGGGCAGTATAGCTCCGCGTATCGGGACTAGCGGTGCGGAGCTTAAAGTTGGAGGGCAGCCGGGCATGCCGCCCTTTCCTTGGAGGGCATCGCCATGTCTTAATGGGCAGGAGCGGAACGCAAGCTGCTTCCCTTACAGTCAAGTGATCCGTGCCGATACTACAAGCACAAGCATTGATAGACATTTCACGACTTTTGGGCATTAATTTGACGTCTGCCTTACCTTGCCTATACTATACTAGGAAAACTGCACTGAACTGCGCAGATAAATAAGTACTGCATGGCGGACTCCTCACAGGGAGAGCTGGAGAAACTGGCTCCTCTCCCAACTGCGGAGAAAGTCAAGTCGCCAGCTCCGGCTCTCGAATCTCCAACCATGGCGTTGCTCTTTACCGGCAGGGCCCGATCGGCGCTCTCCATCTTTAGCATCTTTGCTCTCCTCTCCGTGGTGCTCTTTGGCGCCATCGCTACAGCTTCGCCCGGTGGGAAACTGCACAAGTTTCAGAAGCTCGCCGATGCGGATCGCCAGTCGTATCTCATCGGCGTGGGCAAGGCCGATATCACCGGCCCGGTGGTGGAGATTGGCTTTGCTGGATATGCCAACCTGGACCAGACGGGATCTGGCCTTCGCCAGCGTCTCTACAGCCGTGCTTTCATTATTGCGGACAAAGCAAACCCCAGTGACCGCTTTGTCTACCTGGTCCTCGACACGCAGTCTGGAGACACTGCTATGCGGAATGGCCTCCTCGACGGCCTAAAGGCTCTGGGCAGTGATTATGCCGTCTATGGTCAGAACAATATTGCTCTGACAGGAACCCACAGCCACTCTGGCCCGGGTGCCTGGTTTAACTACCTGCTGCCGCAGATCACGTCCCTTGGCTGGAGCCAGCAGAGCTACCAAGCCATTGTCAATGGTGCTGTCTTGTCTGTTCAGCGTGCCCATGAGAGCCTCCAGGAAGGCTATCTCGATGTCGGCACAACTGACATTCCCGATGGCGCCATCAACCGTTCGCTTTGGGCGTATCTCAACAACCCAGAAGAGGAGCGAGCCCAGTATGACGCGGAAACCGATATTACCATGACTTTGCTTCGCTTCCAGCGCGCTTCTGATGGCAAGAACATCGGTGTCTTGTCATGGTTCCCTGTTCACGGCACTTCTCTCCTTGGAAATAACACTCATGCTGCTGGTGACAACAAAGGTGTTGCCGCATGGCTCTTCGAGAGTGCTATGAAGAATGACGCCACTGCTGCCGATGGTTTTGTGGCAGGCTTCAGCCAGGCCAACGTTGGCGATACCACTCCCAATGTTCTTGGTGCTTGGTGCGACGACGGCTCTGGCCAGCAGTGTAGCCTCGAAAACAGCACTTGTGCGGATGGTAAGTCGCAAAGTTGTCACGGCCGAGGACCCGAGTTCCAGGCCTTGGATCTCGGCGCAAAGAGCTGTTACGAAATGGGCCGCAGGCAATTTGCTGGAGCCCAGACTATTTATGTAAGTGGCATGTCATTTTTGCTTGCTTGTTTCATGTTCATTTTATTTATGCCCATCTATACCTTCTTTCAATGGAAAAGAATTGCAACTTACAAAATCATAGGACAACTTGAAAACATCCACTACTTCAGTTTCTGGATCCACGGTCAAAGCCTTCCACTTCTTTCAGGATATGCGTTACTTCAACTTTACGTTGCCAGACGGAACCAAGGCTCAGACTTGCCCGGCCGCTCTCGGCTTCTCTTTTGCTGCTGGAACGTCTGATTGGCCCGGCGCTTTTGACTTCGTTCAGGGTGACTCTGGTTCGCCAAACAACCCTTTCTGGTCTCTTGTTGGTGGTCTGCTCAAAGCACCAGGCCCCCAGCAAGTTGCGTGCCAGCAGCCCAAACCTGTTCTTTTAGACGTTGGTGAGATCTCGACGCCATACGCCTGGACGCCGAATATCGTGGACATTCAGGTGCTCCGCGTGGGACAGCTTGTCATCATTGTCAGTCCTAGTGAAGCTACGACTATGGCTGGCCGGCGCTGGAAGGCCGCAGTTGCAAAGGAAGCAGCCACATTCCTCGATGAGGATCCCGTTGTCGTCTTGGGTGGCCCAGCAAACAGCTATTCTCATTACTGCGCAACGCCTGAGGAGTATGATATCCAGCGCTACGAAGGGGCCTCAACCCTCTTTGGTCGGAACGAGCTCAACGCCTACATCAATCTCACCGTCAGCAACCTGCACTACCTCCAACCTGGCTCGACCGGCACCCCTTCCCAAGGTGTCCTCCCTCCAGACAACCGAAAGAACATGATCTCATTTATTACCGATGTTGTCCAGGATAACGCACCGCTGGGCAAGAGCTTTGGCAACGTTTTGGTGCAGCCGAACCTGACGTATAATATCGGTGATGTCGTCAATGTCACTTTCGTGGGTGCTAACCCACGTAACAACCTCCGCCAAGAACAGACCTTTGCGGCGATCGAGCAACAAGGTAGCGGCGGAACATGGACGCAGGTACGTGACGACTCGGATTGGTTCCTGGTCTACACCTGGCGAAGAACCAACTTCATCCTGGGACAGAGCGAGGTGGACATTACTTGGGAGACATACGGCAATGCGCAGCCGGGAACATACCGTGTCAAGTATTACGGCGACTCCAAGGCACTATTTGGAGGCGTGTCGTCATTTGTGGGAACAAGCAATAGTTTTACGCTCAAGTGAAGATAGAAGTTTGTTTAGGAAATGATATTTAAACTGCTATGCTGCATGAAAGAAGGCCAGTGTACGTGTTTCTATTTTGACTATTGATGTTCAGGCAAGACATTGGATTAGACAGTGAATATTGATGGCCTCGTAAGCGTGTTCTCTTTAGTTCCATGCTGATAATTAGAAAATACATCACGTAAGGCTACTGTCTGGTTATGACAAACTTTGTTACATGATGCTAATGGGTAGACACTCATGGAACGGGTAGCCTCCTCTTTTGTGGATACGGAGGGACGAGATGAGAATGAGACTTGATAGGTTTATGATACAGACATGGGAGCTGCGCCCCGTTTCTCCCGTTTCCTTCCTTCGTATGCTTGTTTACCTGACACTCATGGCGGATGAGGCTTCGTGACACCAAGGGGGTGTGGTGTAAGAGACCTGACCCGGGAATTCGGGACTGGCCTCGTACAACGGGATTTTGAATGGAGCAGTATTTATGAAGAGGGATTTTGTTTGAGTTGCTTCCGTTAGTTGGTCTGCTAGTTGTGGGACTGAATGCACTTGGCCGATATGGTTGCTCTTCATGTATACTCCCCGTCTAGTCTGGATTTTAGTTTGGAGACGGGTAAGGATGAGACGGGATCGACAGGGTGTGTTTTGATTTTAAGCTTACGTTACAAGGTTACGCGTGATGGGCGGTGGGAAGTTATGCTTCTTTTTTTGTTTGGGGTTGATAGAAGATGTGATTTTATTATGTGATATCTCAAGGATATGTGCTTGGTCTTGTTGTCTCTTCTAGATGATTTGGCATGAATGCTCTTTACATTGATTAGCACAACTTACTGATTATTATTTTCACAAATCGTCTTTCCCACGATATCGAGTTCGATGATTTCATGATATCTTCCTGTAAACATCAGTACATGCCATGTGCATCCGGCTGTGTTGTAGCAGATGGCGTTCCCTCAGGACGGCAGGGGCCATGTATGCACGACATATAATGTGCTGCTTGGATGTTCAAAGAGGAAGACGAATCGATCCCAAACTGATGCCCTGCTATGTATTTACTTGCTCGGGCGACTGATTCAGTCCGTCTCAAAATTAAAAGTGCACTTCCGGGACGGCTGTAGAAGCCCGACGACGACGGCACAATTTGCGTGATAACGTTCAATCCACGCATATTATCCAATAGTCACTCAGAATTGTCCGCACGAGCTCTTTTTTTGCGGCAGACTAACCAGTGAAGCATATGCAAGCCACCTTTTCTCTTCCCACTCCCTGCGCCGAAGTCGCCATGTCTATTGGATGGGCACCAAGCGGCCTGACGGCACCCAGACGGGAGAGGGTGGCAGCACGCGGCGAAGAAGAAAAAGCCAGCAAACTAGCTGAGAAAAGGGGGGGAAGTTAATTTAGATTCACGTCAAGAACATGATCTTGTGTTATCCGACAGCAACGGGATGAACACGGAGAGCTCTTCTAGTGAGAGTCGAGAGGCATATTCCCGCTGGGTTTCGAAGCCTCACTTTCTTTGGGGTGCAGCTTGTCCGCCTGCAGCCGCATAGATGGCATTGTTCATGTCAAACATGATGGAAGATGGCCACGTACAGAAACTTTGGCCAACACAACCTGTGTGACTTCGTTGTTACTGCAGTCTGTGGAACCAGCTATTGTTCGACATAGTGCCGTGTCTTCCTCCTCCCTTCCCCAACATAGCCAGACCGAATGGTTTTTGACTCCATGTGACTGGGACGAGGCAAACAACAACAAAAGTGCGAAATCCAGCTTGGTTGTGCAGCTTTTTGGGGTTGCCAAATCATGTGCGCCTCAACCAAGGCTAATGAGGCGAGGGGGAGCCATGGGGTGAATCCTGCTCCTCGGCAACTGCGTGTGAGATGCCAACGAGAGACGATCTCTGTAGACACCGTATTTTTCTTCCACTTCTAGCATCCGTTCAAACCCAGCAGCTCCGAGAGCTACATGATTCATTTGAGCACTTGGCCAGTTACGGGCAACGCACGTACAAGTCAGTAGTCAGGAGCCGTGAGACCAAGTAGATGGTGATGTGACATTTCGCTTTTCTGCAGGTCTCGGCTGGCTGCCTCCTGCAGAGCGTCCTGGCTCACTCGTGACGTCTTGCTTTCAGGGCGCCGCCTATTCATCACCGACTCTTTGGCCAAGGAGAAATCATGGCGTATCGCTTAACTGACTGGGACCCAATACTCTATCCAAGCCACTTCCGCCTCGCTCACCGACTGCAAAGAAGATCAAGCAGCAAACAAGCGGCTCCGGCTTCCGGCCCACAAGGCGGTGCCGCGAGCCGTCGTTCGGAAGCGAGGGGCCAAATGCCAACGGCATTGCCAAGTACACGACGGTTTGTTGTCAAGACATGATGCCCAAAGAGACAACAAGTTTAATGACGATGATGGAATCCCGCGGCCTAGGTAAATTGCACTGCCCCTTTTGCAGCCACCAATGGATACTATTTTAGATGATAAAAAAAAGGAAGCAGTTCCCAGACCCGAGTCCCGTTGGTGTGTGATTTGGTGCCTAACAAACACCTGTACTAGTACGTACGAGTACGCCCAAAGATACGTGGATGCCAAAATCATGCCTTGTAAAGCAATCTGCGAGTTGCGTCAAGTGGGGGGCCTCCTTCGCGGAACGGCTTGGAATACAAGGGAATGGAAACACGGGTGGTTGAAGGTAGAGGAATAAGCTGGGAAAAGGAAAGAGAGCCATTACAAGTGGCTAGGCGCCGTCTTTGTGCGCGCTCGGCCGTAAGTGTCAACCTACCTATGTGCTCGTAGTCATCTCATCCCACAGGTGAGACCCCAAGCAGCCAAGCAGGCGTGACCTGTACAATGTCTTGCGTCGTGCAGCGCGCAGATGATATCATGAGGATCGTCCATTTCCGAGGGAACAAAATGGCCGAATCTATGAGGCGGCTCGATTTCTGGCGACGGGCTGCGGGGCGGGAGAGATCTTTGCGCCAGGGATGCCTTAGTAGATGGTGCGGTATGGTTAAGATTTGAGTTGTTCGCTGGGCCTGTCGTACTAAGCACCTCAATGCGACATGATTCCAGAGCGTCGGCGCCTCTCCCATTGTTTCAGTCGGTTGATAATCCTCTCATGATCTGCATCTCCTTTGGATGGCTCGAGTGTTAGTGCGCGAGCTGCGAAACGAAATTTCAAGTAGTATCAGGTACGTACATGGTTCCAAATGTCATATAAGCGCAAATGGTTACACCTGAGCAATGTCTCAAATCTCCTTTTCTTCTCCGCACCGGTGTGGAAGAGGAAGCATAACCCCTTCGCAACCCCAGCATCTTCTCTTCACGCTACTTACGGAGTAGGTCGTACGGTTGCGCGTGTACTTCTTGGTACTTGATCGAGGCGCCAAATCTGCGTCGTGTCGTGTCGTCGTGTGTCGTGTCAACAGTTTGGCGCAATGCGCAGAGAGAGAGACGAAATCTGCCTATCCACATATTGCTGTGCAAGAGATATCGATGCGTCGCACAACATATATGAATATTGTGCCTTGGGACGACAACAGGCATCATATAGCTCCCTGCCTGTATTTAGGTATGCACACTTTAGTCACGCACACACTCACATACCTATATACTAGGCTGCCTTCGTGCCTTACTTGGTCCTTTTAGGGACGCACACCAAGGCCGCGGTCCTTTTGAATTGAATGAAGCAGGAAAACAAGATCAAGAGACCCGCTCTGATGCCCAACTCACGCCCCCTTTCGGCCTATCGTCAGTCAGTCGTGTGTGCTTAGTTGTCACCGTCAGGATGCCCCGCCGTCATCCCGTGCTCACTTTTTTTTTTTTTTTTTTTTTTTTTCCTTTTTTACCCTTCCCTGCTGCTTTCTTTTTCTCGTTGGCTTCTTAGCCTTTCCCTCCCTTCCTTCGGGGCTCAGATATTCGACCCTTTGTACTCCGTATTGTACAGGTATTGTTGCATGTATGTATTGATACACGATTCCAGGCGCAGGGTTGGAAGTAATGCGTTGGCACTTCGCTTTTAGATCCCCCAGAGTCGAGTGGTTCAGACTTCGCGATGCCGCTTGAGTGGGTGGTAGTACATGGCATACAGCGACTTCAGCCTTAACACGCATTAAGTGGCATCACCGCTAATGCAGTCGTCGTGTGCTCCACAGACCTGCACCACAGAACTGTAGTACATTCGTGTTTAGCTGACATTGAGATCCTGCGGTATGGGCTCCAAACGCGGGTGGGCCACCGAGAATAAATAACCGCTCCAAAATGAAGGAGGCGGAAGAGGAGAGACAGTCTTCTGTGATAGAGTCGTGCTGAAAAAGTAACTAATCGGTGCCGACGTGATATGGGCTTCTCATCACTGGACATTCAGACGCTGCTTTCCCATCTGCCACTCGTGTTGTGATGATATTATGGCCTAGCAGCACCGAGTACTCGTAATCCGCAATTTTGCTCTACACAGAGGTATCGACCAGCCTAGTAGGAACTAGTAATTGTCAGCTGGACCTCCCTCGATCTACTACTCACGTCTCCAGTTGGTTCGTCGCCTAACACATCCACGCCATAGGCATGTGCACTTTGTATGTATATGTGCGCGTATGCACATATAACAAACGCCCATAGATGCACGCCCGCCCTGCCAGCAATCTCGGCATCCCAAGGGGGAAGCATCCTAGTGGCTGGCTCTTGCAACACAACCTCAGCGCATTCAAGAATACCACTTGGTATACGTTGACAGGTAGCCGATGTTGCAGACAGCCTCCATACCTGACGGCATATTGGTCCCAAGTAATATGCACGTATGCACCCATAGCTCAGGAGAGTGGTCCCTTTCAGGTAGTCTCGCAGCCAGAACGCCGGTTCGGTTCCTCTCTCTTCTTTTTTGTTTCCATCTCTTTCTTTCCTAGCTTCCCCATCCGTATTTTCATACGTACCCACTCAGCCCTGCTGCTTAGATGGGAGGGGCCATGTATGTGTTTGCCAGCAACTGGTAAGCTGGCGACAAGGTGTTGAGACAACTCATCGAGCCATGAACTTGGTGCCCGGGATTGGGATCCGGCGGACACGCCGGCACCACCAAACGCCAGCAATTCTGAAAGCTGTACTCCGTATGACTCTGTATTTCTGGCTGACAGCGTGGATGGGACCTGCTCCGCACATGCATTAGCACTGCCTGGATTGCCTCGGAGTACAGTAAATGCTAATGGGTAGCAAACTTATAAGAGCCGCGTCACACGGACTGTCGACCGGGGAATCAGTGGTTCACGGCCGAGCTGGCATGAAGGTGAGTACGGAGCACGGAGTGGCTGGTTGCGCGACAGCGCAGAAACTTGGCTTTGACGGCTGCACACCTCCAAATCATATTGGCCCAAAGCAGGAGTGCCACAGAGCCACAGTCGTATGCTTTGGTCGGCAGAGATGATACCAAGATAGGCAGAAGAAGAGATTTCAGCAGTGAGAGGATGAGCAGTGCTGATTTGTATGCACCAATTGTATCGGGTGGGTAAGGGTATTGAGGATGACTGAATCCCCCTGGTCGTTCGGCAGACGTATCAAGGCTCAGAATCCAGCAGCGCCGATACTTGGGAAAATGGAGCCTGGTATCGTCCCCCTTGTCAGCCTCTGCTGAACGGCTGTTGTATTGCTGAAGCTGGTGAGAGACGGATCAGCCATCGTGCCCATTGTGGCCCAAGAAGTTGTTTTTTTAGCCATCCATGCATGCAACGTGTATGTGGGTATGCTTCTTGGTGTGGGTGGTTTATATGCCTGTATGCATGGCCGCAGTACTTGGAGGTGAAGTCGAAGATGGTCTATCACGACGTCTCTGCCTATCTGTCTGTCTTTCTGTCTCGTCTCTATTCCCTTTTCTCGATACCTTAGGCATCCAGCCTGTCTTGACGTCAGTACCTCTACATGTACGGTACCCAAGACATCCCCGTAGTATTTGTCCGCATCTGTGGTAAATGGAAAGTACAAGTCGCAGCAGCCGGCAAGGGCGAACAGCTGCCTCCATACAAAATAGGTGCACTGACCTTAATCTGTCCGGTGTGGGGCTCGCCGGCAGTAGTGCCGCTTTTGCACGGCGGTGGCTTCCTTGTCTTCCTTGTCACTCCAGTAGGTCAAGGTA
The DNA here is from genome assembly GCF_028502605.1 of Trichoderma breve. Classification (NCBI taxonomy): domain Eukaryota; kingdom Fungi; phylum Ascomycota; class Sordariomycetes; order Hypocreales; family Hypocreaceae; genus Trichoderma; species Trichoderma breve. The sequence goes on from NC_079233.1 coordinate 1,177,638, forward strand.
CTAAATAGGGCCTCTGTAGTACGGGGTAAGGAGTATGGAGAAGTACGAGGTACTATGAGGTACTGCCCTCCACGCCGCGTGGTTTGGGCTGGGACCGGGTATCAAGTACGGGGAAGATACCTATTCAGAGTTGCCAGGGGCAGGGGCAATGACTTTGGACATCGTCGTGCCTCCCATTGGCATAGCGGCTGAGATCCGGCCTAATGACGCTAACAAGATGCATTGTGCCTGCCCTGTGTTTTCACTTTGGGATATCACTCGGCGGTGCCATCTTTCTACTCGTCGTGTGCTCTGCTGATAGGTTTTGATATTGCCGAAACCGAAACCTGTACTGTATCAGCAACTTCATTATTCATTTGGAACCCGGAGAACGAAGAAAAACGTGTCTCAGACATCGGCCTCCGAATTTGGCCATGTCATGCTCTCGCGCTGGGAATAGGCGAGCAATAGGACAGGACGAGATGAACGTCGAATGCTACCTCAACGCAGCACAGCACAGCACAGCACCTACAGCGCATCGCTCCCACACACACGCACTGACAATTCACACCCCACCCTCCTACTGGTAGACTCAAGCTCAACCTTGAAATTACATGGACTCCATCTATTGGCATCTCATACACCAATACTTTGCCGGTGCAGGGGAGTCAAAGTCGAGCCAGAAAAAGGAAAGCAGACAATCACCATCCACCGACCAGCCCCAGCAAATGATCCCGGCCCCATCACAATCGTCCGCCTCCAACAGAACAGCTGCTTGAATTGAAGCTTGCTTCTTTGGCCCCATGCCCGCCTTGTGCTCCCCATGCTAGTCGTCTTTTTTTAACCCCCGGTCCTGAGCTACATGTGGCAGAGAATCCAACAGCAGCGTCAGAAAAGTTAATGACCCTCTCTGCTTTTGCTTCTGCTCGGCCATCATCTCCCCCTTAACGTCGCCGATGGACCAGAATAGAAACCCAATGGACATATGAGAGCATATAGAGAGACGCCTCCTTGTACGCCTTGCCGTCCATTGTAATATTTGTACTCCCCTTTGCCTTGACCGTTGTCTAGGCCCTCTTACATGCAGTCTGCCGCAGCCGCTCCGTGTCAAACACGCCAACCCTGAGCTGCAAGTATTGACAGCGCAATCACCACCTCGACGCCTAAATTTGATACCAAGACTCTCGTTTTTTTTTTCTCCGGCCCGCCTGCATCTAATTCCTACTAGCTTCTCACCGGCTGCCACATCACACATACGGCTGCTTCTCATCTGCTGGGGCCCCCTAGTCCATCGTCTCGGATGATTCATCCTCGTCCACTTGTTCTCTCCACCAAGGTCGAGAAACAAGACCAGCCCCCGTCAGGCCGAGTCCACCACGATATAAGACATCGCGTCTGCGCCGTCTGAACCACAGACTCCTCTCTCTTTTCCATCCCGCCATCCCCAGACCAGTGCTTTGACTGTCTTGATCAACGCAAAAGTGCTCAGATTCACCCCACACGCCGCTTTTCCTGCTTTGGATACAGATACTCCCTTGAGAGCCGCCATCCATCCCTCATTTCATTCCAGCCTTTGCTCGATCCGCCATACTATATAATACCTATAAAGTCCGCCACGCCTCACCTTTCTTCCCCTCGACCATTGGCCTCTTCGACGTTCGACACCATCATATACGCAATCACCTTCTCACCCCTTTGCTTCCCCTCGATCTCGAACATATATACTACACCAATCATACCTATCCACTACCTATAATACCCACAATGTCGTCCACCACCTCCTCTGCTTCTTCCTACACCTCTGGCTCAACCTGGCAAGAGCGCCTTGAAGGTACGAACGGCCACATCCGCCATTGACCCTCGCCTTGACATGACTGACCTGATATATAGAGGCTTGCCGCGATGCTCAGATCATGCCCCCTACTTTCCAGATTGTGTCTGATCGCCGAGGTATGCACTCATTCACTCCTACTACCTATTAGGCACTTGATTGTGTCCATTGGCTAACAGATTCTTGTTTTCTAGGCGGCCGAACAGCTTGGTCCAGCCAAGTCACAATCCGAGGCCAGACTCTCGCAGCACGATACTGGTACGATGGCAAGAATCTGAACAATGCCAAAGAAGATGCCGCCGAGTGCGCCCTGAACTGGCTGAGCAGGGCGGCTTGGTGAGCAGTCACCGCTACTTGCATGCCTAGTAGCATTGTTCGCTGGTGCTACGGAATTTTCGCTGCCCGCCACAAGATGTCGAGGATGCAGCTCAATGGCTTGCATACCTGGCTTTTCGTTCCTTCTCTTTTCTACTTTTTTCGCTCTCTTTTCATTTTCTTTGTAGGGTTTCTCATCATGTTTGGAGTTGGAGTACAGAGAAAGAAAGCCTTCCACCGTGGGGTTATAAAGAAGACGGCTACGGGAACGGCGCAATTTGCAATTTGGCCATGTTTTGGAGAATTCTCTCTTGATAGATCGAGAATCCTCTCTCTTGACAGATTGAGAATCTTCTCTCTTGATGGATCGAGAATCTTCTCTCTTGATGGATCGAGAATCTTCTCTTCTGGCCTTTGCCTTGATTGCTCAATACCCTTGGTGGCCGCTCAGCCCCGATCAACAGCATTGTCGGTGGAAGATACAAAAAAGGGCGGCACACGACCACAGAAATCTTTGTCACGCTGCGTTGGCATCGCGATTGCGAAGATGGAGTTTGTTGTATTGGACTAACGAACTTGCTCATTTGTCTGTTTGTTTTTGCTTTTATGCTAGGATTTTGATATGATTCTTATCTGGTCTGTTTTGGTTTGGTTTGATTTTATCAGTTGGGAGGGCTATTTCATTTCGCATTTCGATCTCAATATCAGGAAACACCAAAGACGAATGCTGGATTATGACGAATTCAAGAATGATGGAAGAATGGTGACTGGCGCATAGCCCAATAACGAGAGCGGGAGGTTGATACTAATAATTATCATGTTTGTCAATTCAATTAAAAAAAGGAATCTCCGCATTGGAATCGCATGACCTAGGAATGGGCCAACAAGTGAGCAGCTCCAAAACTGCTAGATGGTATACTTGTGCTTCGTACACCGTAAAAGCGTCCGTATCGAGTGGTTACGGTAGGACGAGGTCATGTGGCCAAGGAGGAAATGAGAGCCCCGACCTTGGCGTCCTAGGGATGGGCAGCTGCCAGTCAATGCTGTGGAACAAGCTGCAAGGATTGCTCAGATTCATCCGTCAAGCCATCTCAGATGAGCATGCAAGGATGGAGCATCGGAGCGGGATGACATAAGCAAGTTTGGAGCAGTGGGGGTTGGATTCGGCCCGGAATTGTTCCGATCGGCACAGCGATGGCGGGTGGTGGGCGGCTGTAATTTTCATGGAGGGACATTGGAAGGCGATCACGCGAAAGTGTCGACGACGAAGAATTGCGCCTTGGGAGCCCATTCGGTAGCACGGAGCACCGCCATGGCTTCAAGATTGAAGATTTGGGGTGTGTGCAGGACTCTGGCGGTCCGGACGCAGCCCGTCCGCCTTGCGGCTCAGCCATTCCGAGCCCAGGCTTCAACAACTCGATTCTATGCCGACGATGCGACCAACAAACCCTCCAATTCTCCGAGCGGTGCAAAGAGAGAAGCTTCCGGGTCGGTTTCCAAATCAGAACCGACAAGTTCTAAGGCTACTGGGGGCGCCTCTGGAGAATTGACCCAGAAAGCCGCACAAGAGGTTGGATGATTCCTCCCCTCCCCCACAAGTCGAGTATACCCCATGTGCTGACCAGCTGGGAACGTAGACATCTTCATCACAAGCGTCATCTATTGAAGCGCTAGACGATGCGACCTTGGAACAAATACTATACGGCGGTCGACCCGTAACAAGTCAGCGGGAGGGCGGCTTGACAGAGGCGCAAGAGGAGGCTCTATATCGCGAGGGTGTCATTCCCCCACCAGAGCAGGCGGAAGCTATTGTTGCTGCCGGGTCACAGTCAATAATCCCCGTTGGCACAGAAGTGCAACACGCTGGCCACAAGTTTGGTCTTCCCCAAAAGCCCTATCCGGACGGGTTCCATGTCAAGAAGCGATACCACCCCGTGCTAGAGCAAATCACCAGGCTCTTGATGCGCCATGGAGAACTCAGCGTTGCGCAAAGAGTAAGTCATGATACATTCCGACCGGCATATACCAGCTCGGAATACTGACAGCTTTTAGAACATGGCTGCTGTCATGAACTTCTTGCGAACGTCGCCCGCCCCCATCTACAGCCCGAAATTCCCCCTATTACCAGGGACTCCGCCCGCCGCACACCTCCCTCTTAACCCCGTCCTCTACATTACAATCGCCATCGACTCAGTTGCGCCGCTCCTCAAAGTAAGGAACATTGCCGGCGCTGGTGGAGGTGGCCGTGCCCTGGAACTTCCCGTCCCCCTCGCCGTCAGACAGCGCCGAAGGATGGCGTTCCAATGGATCCTGGACGTCATCAACAAGAAGCCCTCGAAGGGCAGTGGGCGAAACCAGTTTGCCCATCGGATAGCTGAGGAGATCATCGCCGTGGTGGAGGGCAGGTCGAGCGTCTGGGAGAAGAGAAAGCTAGTACACAAGCTTGGCACTGCGGCTAGAGCCAACGTGGGGTCCAACAAGCTGAAGACGAAGAAGAAGAAATAAACGACGTGATGCGACGCGGATTTGAATGTATATTAGATGTGTATTCTACGGCAGCGAACTAGATGAAAAAAAAAAGAGGCGGGTTCGTGATAGGCTTTGAATAGGCTTGTACATTACATGAGGTAGTAGAACAACCTGCGAAATCAAGTCAAAGGAAAAACAGTTTCAACGCTTCAACGTACCTAGTATGTATATATTGTCCATTAAATTGATGCTTTTTATATGCACGCGCACTGCAAAGACTGGCTCCATATCATGTATAGATCAGCATATAAATGCATATCACGACGCCCCTCGAATCCGGCCTGCTGTAGGCCTATCGCCTGCATGTGACCAACAGCCCCGGGCTCTAATTCATAAATACGCACACCCAAAAACGAGAGCAGCTTGGGAGGCCGGCCCCCGATCCGGGTAGATCAAGCCCATTTTTAAGGTTAATAGGACCAGACAGACCCAAAGAAATGGTCAGTCGCACGTTACCACCAAAAACACGCCAATGAGAGCACTCTTCGACCAGCAGTTTAGCGGAGTAGCACAGGGCAGTGCAAACCATCCAGTGCAATTTGATACAAATTTACTGAAGCGGGCACGGGGGTTGAGCCCATACGATACTTGCAGGCTGGGCGCGCAACTTGCGGGTTACACAGTGAGGAGCGATAAGCTTCTGATTCTCCTCGTTGAACGGCGGTGGCGAAAGGTTGTGAGGCTAGCATTCTCGTTGGCTGGAAAACCTGCCCCCTTTTTTCCTGACCAGGTATGCACGAGGGCATGCAATGCGACTTGCTTCTCTCCCTTGCGTCCCCGAATTAAACTTAATCGCGATGCTGCTGTGCTGCCGTGCTAAGGGAAAACCACGGGCTGCTAACGAAAGACCGGGCTTGTTTAGGGGCGTTGGGTGCCAAAGATGAATTCTCATGATGGCACGAGGTGAGGGTCAACTACTACCACCTCCATGTAAAAGCATCAAATTGGCTTGATGGATTGATGTTTAGCATAGACCTTAACAGTAGTTGGATAATAGGCACTAGACTAGCAGTACAATAGCATGGAAGTCCGTCCAGTGGCTTCAGGGCGTGCCTAGCATAGCTCATTCCGCTAAACGGAGCTTCGTCACTGCCCTACAAGCCCCTCCTCTCTCACTGGAGCTTTTTAGGCTCCCCCCAGGCTCTCCATCTTTTCCCGTCTCGGACCTGCTCCGGCTATCATCTTCCAGACGTGCAACCACCGACTCCAACAGACCTGGTCAAAACGAATTCTACCAGGTAGCACAGTTTATTTGACGCATTTTCACTCGCCCTCAACCAAGTGCCGCGGAGAGTATCGCTACAGCTGCTGCCGCTGAGAGGGGAACAAAATATCAACATTTCGAAAATCACACTCCAAGAAGAAAAAGGGTCCACCGGCTCACAGCTTTCCCCATCTTCTCCCTTCTCTCTCCCGGCTCTCCATCGTGTGCCTCACCGGATCCAAGTCCGCTCCTGAACATCGTCCCATCGCTCCGCGCCTGCGCCATGATCTGAGAGGCGCCGCGCACCCGTTGCTTAGCCGCTTTCCTGCTCATGCACAATGCTCCTTTGGCCTCCAACTCGGACCCAATCGACTCGCCGTCGACTTAATCGAAAGCTGCCCCGCTAGGATTTGCGGCGGCCTCCCACCTGTTACACATTCTCCATCGAAGCTATCGCAGCATCAATCTATCGGATCCTGCCGCGGCGAGCAGCACGTGTCTAAGGGCGTTGAGAGCAATTAATTCGGCACATCGGCCATCACCCATTGCCTGCTCGCGGGCCATCGTCTTCCGTCTCCTGTCCTTGACATTAGCGATTGTCTGGACACATCTGCGATAACAATCGTCTCCTATCCTACAAACAAGATACAAGCCTGCCGGCTTCTACCGTCACCATGGCGAACAACAATAATAACAAATTTCTTCCCATGAGTATCGATGCCATGCTCGATATGGAGCGGCAAGAGGTTCTGGCTCTGCTGGAGCGATCTAATGAGGCTCCTGTTCCGTCGGCAAGGGGCGGTCGGTCAGATTCGCCGTATGCAGCGCGTTCTCCAGTTCGGAGCATGCTGGACATTGCCGAAGAGGAGATTCCTCCTGGCAGCACCTCTTCGTCTTCCAATAGGACTACCACTACCACTCAGGGCCCGGTGAGAAGCATGCTGGATGTTGATGCGCCGCCCTCCCCGCAGCTGGTCCGCAGCATGCTCGATGTTAGTGGCCCTATGCCGGACTCTCCTAGGCGGACGGGTAGAAGCTCAACTCCAAGCTCTCCTCTGATGCCTCCCAGTGAGCCCTTCAGACCGCAACAATCATCTGGTTTGGTGCCACATCCGCGAAGTAGATCTGATGCCAGTATCAAGTTTGCCGAGCCTGCACGTGGCCGCCGAAACGATCCGATTGCCAACTACCAGTTTTCTAGTATATACTCGCATGGCTCGGGTTCCCAATCCTCGGTGAAATGGTCGTCTTCAAGAAACAGCAAGCGAGAGAGCGGAGGGTCCCTAGGAGATATCTTGAGAGGCTCCGACGGTGGACTTCAGCTTCCTGCGGATAGAGGCCGATCTCCGCTTGGTGGCTCTCGCCTTTTCAACAACAAGTCCAAGTCACCCCAGACTCAAAATCGTCGTTGGGGAAGTAGGTCTCGATCACCGGCGACCTTTTCCACACCACAGCTACCCCCAGGCCAGGCTCTGTTGAATGATGGCAAAGTTGTTAACCTCAATAATGCCTACCGGAAATTGTCAGATGCGAATCTCATTCAGTCTAGCGGAAGCTTGGCGCAACTGGCTATGCGAAAAAAGTCTGGGGAAGCTGGGGAGGGCAGGCTGGTCAAAGACTATGTTGGGCCGGATGGCGAGCAGCTTGGCTCGAGTGACGAAGAAGAAGAGGAGTCCTCTGAAGATGAGGATAGAGGCCGCAAGAAGTCTCCTCGGTCTCTGATACACGATACCGAGCCAGACAGCAAACAGCCCGCCGCCGCCGGCAGCTCACAATCTGGGGGCCGACAGGCACTGAGCCTGCTCGCGGCGGCGGAACAAGAACGTAAGCGAACCGAAGAGGCCTCGTCGAACGCGGGCGGCCAAAAGATGACTGACTTTATAAACAGGATCGCAAGTGGCATCTCAGCAAGCTCAATACCAGTACCGTTCCTTGTTTGAGGAGCCCGAGATCAAGGTGACAACCGCCACTGGAGACACTACAAAGCCCTCCAAGGCCAACAGGGGCGTTCATCCTGTTACCAGCTACGACCAAGGGCCGCCATCGAGGACGCCTTCGGTCATGGACTCAGATGAGGAAGCCGACATGGACGACATCAAGAGGGCACAAAACCTGTCCTTCAACATGACCAATATCTTGGAAACGCCAGAAGCGCACCGCGCCATTCGCATCATCTACCGCGGAGACTACACTAGAATGGTTCAGGCCGCCGAAGAAGAGAACCACAGGCTGAGAAAATACCTGGTTGCGACCGATCTTAGTGATGAATCAACGCATGCCCTCGAGTGGGCGATTGGTACAGTTCTCCGAGATGGCGACACCTTGGTAGCCATCTACTGCATTGACGAGGAGACGGGCATCGTCACGGGAGAGGGTTCCCTGGTGCCAGATGAGTCAAAGGCGATGAAGGAGCAGGCAGCGGCCATCAACCTGATGGCAAACACAAAGTTGGTGCCGGGGCAGGTGAACTTGGTCTCTGAGTTTAAGCGCAGCTCAGGCTTTTACCTACGGGGCGATTCTAACGCTGGCACTCCAAGCGGCTCGCCCGCGCCGCTCTATCGGGGTGATCGCTATAAAGCCGAGCAGGAGCGTAATCGCGCGGTCCAGGAGATTACAGATAAGGTGCTCCGTCTCCTGAGGAAGACTCGGCTCCAGGTCAGGGTGATTGTAGAAGTCCTGCACTGCAAGAACCCCCGGCATCTCGTGACCGAGGTAATTGACCTTGTCAATCCCACTCTGGTTGTGATTGGGAGCCGGGGCCGAAGCGCGCTCAAGGGGTATGTGTCCTGCTTGAGCTTTATTTCTAGAAGAGGAGGGTTCGCTAACCAAAGACGTAGTGTCATTCTGGGGTCCTTCTCCAACTACCTGGTTACTAAGAGTTCGGTGCCCGTCATGGTTGCACGCAAGAAACTACGCAAGCAGTCCAAGTACAAGCGGACGCCGGTGAAGCAGGTGAACAACATCAGCAACCCGACGGCCAGAAGCCTGGCCAACGCCAAAGTAGACTAGAAGTCCGCCAAGCGGCAAAGCCCTTGAGCCCGCCGAGCTTCGTGGATCTTGGCCGTCTGGGGCAAACGCAGAGAAGACTGATATCGCGGCTTTTTATTTTCCCCACGCCCCTCCATTCCACACAAGGGTGAGGATGTGAGGATCTGTGACCGGGGGAGGGAGAGAGTGAGCCAACCACATGTTGAGCTGGTTGACCACGGGGGACAAGCGCGCACTACTATTGTATAAACTGGGTAGTTCAAGGGACGAACTAGCAACAGCGGAGCCAAGGCGCGAGACGGCGTTGTCTTTTTTTTTCCCTTTTCTTCTTCTTTTTTATTAAGTATCCTTCTTGCTCATTTTAGTCTCTCTTTGGGACTTAAGTTGCTCTTTTTTATCAAAGGTGTGATGGGTTATGAGTTTGGGTGTGCTGCTTCAAGGGCAAATCGGGTAGGAGTTGAACCAAACAGGGCGATGATAAAACCACAAATGGAAACATAGCGTCGATTTCTTTCTTCTTAGCCGCTCATCTGATACACTCACTAGCTTAATGCAACTGCGTCATATAGCATGCACGTGCTGAGTCCCTTGTATGAGCCATAATCAGCAAAGTGCCGTATTACTGCCCGTAGAGATATTGTTGAGCGTACGGTGAGAGATGACTTCTCATGTGACTCTGTTTAGCTCGGGTTTATGCCAGAGACTGGGTGGGGCGTCTTTTTGGTGATGGTTGATGCACGGGAATAGGAATACTAAAGTAAGGTAAGGTATCTGCTAAGGTATGGAGTACCTGCTTGGTAGATCGATGGAGCATTCGAGTGGAATGTACAGCGTACCTAGTCTCTACAAAGACAAGTCGACGGGGTGCTAAGATGCAGTATCTGTATGTATGTATGTACGTTTACATGGTAGGAAGGGCATCTGGCTTTCTTAGACTTGCAAGGATGGGGAGAATCAAAAGGGTCCGCACCTTGGGACGATCCGCGGGTGACGAGGATCGACTGCGAGTGTGGTGGCATGTCTTTTTTTCTTTTTTCTTTTTCTGCGGGCGCCTCTCCCGTCTGGAAAGCTTAGATTTCTCTGGCGGTTGTGGCACTACTAAGTGAGTTAGTTTAGTTTCCCTTGATCTGACTTCCTGCTCCCTTTTTTGTCTCGCCCTCGGATGAGGAAAAGCAAGCGAGGGAAAAAGCAAAGAATGGATGCCAGCTCAAGGGAGGCAAGGAGGGGGTGGTGTGGCATATCCCACGAGATACTGTAGCTTGCTTGTCTGAAAACAATGGGGCGATGCCAACTGCAAAGTGCGTGCATGTATCTGTACTCGTACATATCAATTAGTCTAGCACGGAGAAAGTAGGCCGAAGAAGATGCTACAGGACTGCCTTCATGATGGAGGGGTGGCGAAGCTCGGCTTGGGGAGAAGAAGAAGAAGATGCCCACTAATTGCGGGGTGATAAGATAACGGGAGCAGCCTAGTGGCTGGAAAGGGCCAGAGGGCGGGAAGATGGACGGGACTGGAGCGAGCAATAGCATTGAAGCAGCAGACAGACAGACAAGACCAAGAAACAAAACCGCCACCAGCCGTGTCTTGTCATTGCTTGTTGATGCGATGCTGCAGGTAAGCTATGGCTGCATCGACGAATGAGCGGATTGCGCTCTCTCACGCTATTCCGGCTCTTTCTGTGGTTGCATGGAGGACACGGCACATACGAGTAGAGTACAGTACAGTAGTGCTGCTGCAGCCCGCCATGGTGGCATCCTGACTTGTTCTGCCCGTTCGGTTCTGGGGCCATGGCGGATGGATTGACAGCAAGGACAGGCAGACACCAGGTGGGGGTTCGAGCTGGAGGGACCATGGACGGATCATGGCGGAGGGGGGAGGAGAAGGGAAAGGCAAGACACTGCTGGGTCTGTCCCCAGGGAGCGAGCAGAGCAGAGGGACTCAACCAAGGGAGGGGGGGTGGCCTGTTCAGATGGTCTGAAACGGCGGACGGAGATGTGAGCAGCACGCCTGATTGGCCGCGCCGGCTGGGTCAATGTCGTGCCACGAGGGCGGCCCAGCCTCTCACGATTGCTGCCACCCCAACACGGTCAGCCATTGCGCGAAGGGGAGTGGCCGCTGCCGGGGCTGGCGCCAATCTTCCAGTCACGACTGCAGGGCTGGGGCTTGTTGCTTGGGTCGAGTCCCAGTGTTGGGAGAGGAAGCTCAGAGTTGGGTACGAAGGGGGAGGGGGATCTGGGCTTTTTTGCAGAGTCAGAGGCAGGGAAAGACGATTGTTCGGAAACAAGTCCAAAACAAAAACAAGAACCGAACAAGAGGGGAAAAGAGAAGAATAGCCGACGCTGACGCCGTTGCAAAGAAGACGCCGAAGAAAGAAAAAAAAAAAGCAAGGACAAGCCGACGATTCATCGCCCGTCTGCCGCTCTCCCGCACCATCGATCGCTGCCCACTTCCACTGCCAGTGCCAGTACCAGGGTTGTTCGGATTTCCTGACGTCTTCCCTCTTCTCTTTCTCCAGTTCTCTCCTTGCAGGCCACTGCGGAATCGACCGAGCGGGACTATCTAAGGTATTTAGCTCGTCGACCTTGGGAAGAAAGCCTGCCTGGGTCGACCGACCCTTTTCCCCAACCTGCCAGTCATTCCAACCACGCCTACGGATAACTAGTACCGTGTACATTCGCACATACTCCATCCAGACAGACACACGGCGTACACATACACCTACCGCACTGCCGGGGTCTGGACAACGCGAAGACTGACTGGAGTTGCAAGGCCAGGCCAAGCCCACGGCCGACTACCGACCGGTCGACACACCTTTCTTTAGTCCCATCCCGCTGGGCCTTGTCCGCCCTCAGACTCTCCCATGTATTCGCTTTTGACGGTGAATCAGCAGGTCTCCCTGATCAGCGTCACTGTCACTCCCAGCACCTTTCTGGCTGCGCTGCTTGTTATTCTCGTCTTCGTCAGCTTCTATCTTCCACAGCTGCCATCGTTCAACCTGCCACGAATCACCCTGCCGCGCTTCTTAACCGCCGCAAACAACAACGACAACACATTGCCGCCGTCGCCCACCTCGCCCTCCCGACAGCTTGTACTGCGCGACCAGTCGCTGACCGTCTACCGCCGCGACAGGAAGGACTCAACATCCTCATCATTCAAAGACCGCTTCAGAAAGGAACCCAAGGACCACTACAAGGACTACAAGGAGAGGGACTACTACGCCAAAGAGAGCGACCATGGCCGATCCCCAAGAAAGGCTCGACGCCTCATTACGGGATTTCGAGACTCCGGCAAGCCCGCTGCTATCTACGACGAGGAACTCATCCGTTCTCCCCCCCAGCGAAGCGGCGATAGAGGACGATCTCCTAGCGGACCTGGACGTCGCGTCCGCAGGTTCCTATTCTCCTCCAGCGTGGCGGAGGCTCGCCAACGGTAGTCGAAGCAACGGTTTCTGGCGGCCCCCGTCGCATGATGCGCTCGGCGCAATGGCCCCGATGCGCCTGCACATGCGCAACACCCCGTTTAGCGATCGCGACGACGACGACGATGATGATGACGACCTGGACCACAACCTGGACAACCAGAACGATATTTTGCAGAGGGCGATCCGCACGAGGCTCCCAACCGGCAGCATGAGCCCGGACAAGGTGAGGAGCCGGAGTCCAGAGGGAAACAGGAGCGGCACATTGCGACTCGAGGCACCGACCCCGCCCGTTCTCGAGAGAATACTGGAGTCGCCGCCGCCGACGGATAACTGTAAGTTGCGCCGCGCATTTTCCTTGCCTGCTGCTGCTGCCGCTGCCGCTGCTGCCTGCTCTGCCTGGCGCGGCCCATCTGCATCTGCGTCTTCGTCTTGGTATCATCAGACTTAGACTTGGCGCCTGACTGTGTTGTCTTTTTTATGATAGACATCCGCTTCGCCGTGCGCGCTGAAGTCCAGCAGCGAACCGAACCAATTGAAACTGCCATTGCTTTCATCCGTAAACGCTACGCCGCTCTCACTGCGTCATGGACGTCTACCCTTTTCAGTGTGCTCCTTGCCGTCTGCAGCATCACAATGTTCAAGACGCTCATCCAGGAGCCTGCACCGCGGCCGGTCGGCGATCTCGTAAAGGTCGCTGGCATCGCGCGCTCCTTTGAGCCGCTCATTTACTATTCGGAGCATGCCATTACGCAAGTGCACGACTTGCAGGCCACCAGCGTCGCTGTCTGGGACCTTGGGGAGACGGTACGAACTAGTGGAATGAAAGATGCGTCGCTCATCGTTTCCGACCTCGACGCCCTCAGCGGCGCAATGAAGACACTTGCGACCGAGATGACCAAGTTTTTTGCTGTTGTCGATGGTGACATTGACGGGTAAGTCAATGGATAGCAATCCCTCCCCCTCTCTTCTTCTTATCGTCTCATCTTTCTTTCATCCTTCCCCATCTCCCAATTGAGTCTTTCTTCCCTTCCCTTACTCCCCCTCGTGTGACCCTGGTGTGTCGAGAGAAGCAAACAGCAAAGGTTGACATGGGCGTTTGCGCCTCGTTGTACAACAGCATCCTCAATGTCATGGATTGGGCCAAGATGCATCTCAATCGCCTCCAGAGCGCCCCTTCTCCTTCCACCCTCTCCTCCGCTTACGATAACATCCACAATATGCTTTCTGAGGCTCATGTCCTCGAGGACGCCTCCGGTGCTCCCACGCCGATCGGCACGATTACTACGTACGTCTTTGGACTAAGCAACCCGCAGCGCGAGCAACGAATGGTCCAGCTACTGTTCAACGAATTCCTGTCGGTTCTCGAGGAAAGTGTTCGAGAGGAGCTTCGCTATAGCATGAATCTCTACGGTCTCTTCAACAGCATCGACCAGCACTTTCTCAACCTTGCGCGAACCGTCGCGCGTGAGACTTCCGCCCAGGAAGAGCTTCACAGCGACATGTTGGCCAGCTTGTGGGTGCGCATTCTGGGCACGCGCGCCGCCGAGTTGCGCAAGTTTGAACAGAACCGCGTGCTCCTGCGCGACGTGAGGGAAAAGACTGTCCGCAACAAGGGCATCCTGGTCAACCATCACAGCAAGCTCCTGTCGCTGCAGACTTCGCTCGAAGGGCTCCGCACCAAGCTCATCTCGCCGCTCGTCCGCGGCACCAATGCCACCATCCTGACTCTTGAAGACCAGATCGACAGCTTATCTGGCGTGAGGGATCATCTCTCAGAAATTCGACGCCAGCAGAAGGGAAAGGTCCTGGAAACGCTTTACGCCAGCGTGCCGAGCAAGCAGCAGCCTAGAAGTCTACGACTCGACGATGGCCGGGGCGACATCCTCAGAGATTCGTAATCCTCTCCCCCCATCTGTGTGTTTGTTTTGTTTTCTTGTCTTTTTTTCTAAAGGCGTCGAATCAATCATTCTGTTCTGGGGGAGGGGATATACAAAACTTCTCTGCTATTTATCCTTTTTTATTTTATCTTCCATGTCAGGCACAACAGCATGGCCTCATCGCCAACAGCGTGGTGTGTTTATTTGGTCAGCGACACACTCTAGTGGAGTTACTGTTCTTCTTCTATTTTTAATTGTATCTGTTGTTTTGTATCGGTTTTAAGGCAACCAAAGGCATGGCTAGGCAAAGGACCAAAGGGTAAAGGGGGTGGCTAGCTTGGCAACCACCATTTTTACGGCGCTGCAACGGGGAACGGTAAGTATATACTATCATTTCCATCTGTCATTTCAAATCATGTTCTTTCTTTTGATTTTGGTGGTTTTTCATTTTCAAGGGGGGAGTGGCAGGAAATAAGGGAGCGCACATTTAGGTGAAAAGCCGGAACACCAAAAAAGTTTTTCACATAGATGTTCTTTTCTTCTTCATTCCTTTTTCTCTTCTTCTTTTCTTTCATCTTTTCTTCTCTCCTTTTCTCTTTCTTTCTTGTTTTTTTGCTTTATATCTGGGCGTGGATTGTTCTGTCTTTTCATATGGCGTTTTTTCTCTTTTTCTGTGAGTTTACCTGCAAGCCAAGCGAAATCCTTTCCTCTCCTTTCTTCCTTTCTCCTCAAAAACTCTCCTTACATCTATCTATCCATCTCCTGTTCTCACATATTGTAGTATCTCAAATGTACTCGGCATGTGTGGTATTCTGTGTATTTCCAATATCGGTCAAAGGGCAGGGCGTTATTTTCATCTTCTTTGTCTTTCCTTTTTCATTTATTTTATAACTCGGTGCCAAGGTTCGCCTTTCTTAGATGAAAATGTGAACGTTCTTGGTCGGGGCGCTGGGCTTGGTTGGGTATGTAACCAGTAGTTCTACCTCCTAGGTTTGGCAGTGTCAATTGAAAGCAATTTCGTATCTTTTAAAATATCTCGTCTATACAAGAACTCTTTTCTTGATCAAAGCATTCGTAAGTATTATTTATCAGGGCTTCTATAAAACCGGCTGTAACAAGATCATTCGAGTATTTGGATGAAAATGAGGTTCACAACTCCACACTTTGCTATTCACAGTTAACAAGGCACATACACACACAAGTTGTTTAAGAACATGTTATCTATTAGAAAATTCCTAGAATCCTATCCGTTTCAGCCCCTGCCTCCGTTATTTTTGCCAGTGAGAGTGGACCATGTTCATGGGGGTATAGCCCAGAGGCAGCCTTCATAAAACCCGCAACGCCATCCCGGTGAGCCTGATTTTTTGCCGGCGACGTTTTTTCGTCCCGGCCAGGGCAAGGCGGCTTTCCCGCATTCCGAAAATACCACCTTCCAAACCACACAACTTTTGTTCATCCTTGAGAAAAAATATAGCAAATAAGTCTATCCTTACATGATGCAATAGACTGGGCAACCGTGGCTATCATATTGCATCCCACGTAATCATTCGGTGACTTTTGAGTCCATCTCGCACCGTAGTCAAATTTTTAAACGACAAAGGAAACGATGTTGCGTGTCAAAGGCGGCAAGACCGGCTCTACCTAAGCCTTGGTCTCCTCCTCCTTCTTCTCGGTACCAGTAGCCTGGGACTTGACGTATTCGTCGTAGACGGCCAGCGCCTCGTCAACCTTGGCCTTCAAGGCAGCTTCATCCTCAATGCTAAGGTGAAAAAGTCAGTATTACAAATTCGTCTGAAAGAAAAAAAGGGGGGGAGGAAGCTTACAGGTTGACAAGCTCGGAGTTGTCCATCTCCAAGAGCATACCAGTGATCTTGCCAGCAAGTTCAGAGTTGATGGCCTGAATCTTGGGGAAGATCAACTCTCCAAGAATCTGCTTCTGCTGGGCAGGCTGGGCCGCAGCGAGCTGAGACTGGAGCAGAGAGGAAGTGTTGTTGTCGCGAGCAGGCTGGTTAGGGAAGTTGCCGTTGCGACCAGCGTTGTTGTTACCGCCGTTGTTGTTGCGGCCCATGTTCTGGCGGTTGTTGGGGGGGTAGCCAGGCATTCCACCCTGGACATTAGGAGGCATGCCGGCGATGTTACCACGACCACCCTGAGGAGCGCCACCACGGCCTCCAGCAAGAGCGGCGGCCTGCTGCTGAGCCTGCTGCATGGCAGCCATGAACTGAGGAGTTCCGGGCTGTCCAAACTGAGGAGGGAACTGGCCGGGGATGCCGTACATGTTGGGGGGGATTCCCTGGGGAACGTTGCGGCCACCCTGCTGGGGGTATCCGGGGAACTGGCCAGGGCGACCTCCCTGAACGTTGGGAAGAGGCATTCCAGGCTGGGGGAAAGGCATGCCACGGCCACCCTGGGGGATGAAGCCTGGCTGCTGGCCAGGAGCATAGAAAACGGGGGGCTGCATGTACTGCTGCGGCATACCAGCTGCCGCTGCGGCCTGCTGCATCCGCAGTTGGTTGCGAGCCTGGATACTAGCCTCAAGCTGGCTCTTGCGGACGTCCTTGCGCTGGGCGAGGGCAACGTACAGAGGCTTGTTGTTGATCATCCTCTGGTTCATCTCGGCAACAGCCTTGGTGGCATCATCGGGGTTGCTGAAGCAGACGAAGCCGAAGCCCTTGCTCTTACCAAGCTTCTTGTCGCCCTTCTTTTCGGCCTTCTTCTCGGCGCTCTCAGCAGACTCGGCCTCGTTCTCGGGCTCCTTCTGGTTCTCCTTGTCCTTCTCCTGGTCCTTGACCTCCTCGTCGCCCTCCTGAGGGGTGTCCCTCATGACCTTGGCAGAGGTGATGGGGCCAAACTCGGCGAACATCTGTCGGAGCTTCTCATCGTCAACGTCGTCATCAAGGTTCTTGATGTACAGGTTGACACCCTGGTACTTATTGGCCTTCTCAAGGCGCGCGGCCTCATAAGACTTTCGCAGCTCCTCTTCACGCTCATGCTTCTTCTGGGCACGGCCAACATAGAGCTCCTGGCCGCGGAAGTCCTTGCCGTTGAGGTCCTCAACAGCCTTGTAGGCAGCCTCGTGGGTGGTGAAGTTGACAAAACCGAAACCGCGAGGCTTGCCCTCCTGGTCGCGGGCCAGAGAAGATGAGGTAACATCGCCAAACTTCTCAAACAGCTCACGGAACTCGTCGTCGGTGACATCAGGTCCAATGTTCTTCACGTAAACGTTGGTGAAGTTGGCCTTCATCTCCTCGAACTTGCTCTGGCGGTCCTTCTTGGGGATGTGGTAGCCGACGTAGACCTTCTTCTCGTTGAGTAGCATGCCGTTGACATGCTTGATGGCCTGAGCAGCAGCCTCATCGGTCTCGTAGTGGACGAAACCGTAACCCTTGGAGTTTCCGTTCTCATCCTGGGCGACCTTGCAGCTGAGAATGTTGCCGAAGGCAGCAAAGGTGTCGTGGAGAGCCTTGTTATCAATGGCAACGTCCAAGTTCTTGATGAACACATTGCCCTGGCCAGTCTTGCGCAGAGCGGGGTCACGCTGGGACCACATGATACGGCAAGGGCGGCCCTTGATGAGGGTGTAGTTGAGCTCCTCCAGAGCCTTCTCGCCATCGGGGGTGGAGTTGTAGTTCACATAGGCGTAGCCAAGAGAGCGGCGGGTGACAGCGTCACGGCAGACACGGATGGAAGCAACAGCTCCAATCTGAGAGAAGAGCTCAAAGAGCATGGCCTCGGTGACGGAGGGGTCAAGCTCTCCAACGTAGAGAGAGGCCGAGTTCTGGGGGTGAGGAGCGGTGGTGGGGGTAGGAGCAGAGGCATCCTCAGCACCAGCGCTGACGGCAGTGTCGACGGCAGGAGCCTTGACATCGCCGCTGCCATTGAGGGATGTGTTGTTGAGATCGCTGGCGAGCTGGTCAACAGCGTTCGAGGTGGTGTTGGCGGCCATTTCGTCGGTTGACTAAATCACGGGTATCAAACAAGGCTGCAAAGAGACAGGGTCAGCGGCTGAAAGGAGGAGGAAGAGAGCAACGTGGTTCGCTGGGAGAACTCTGCCAGCAGAATACCCGGAAATCAGCATAGACTTACTGATTCAGGAAGAGAATGAGAAAGAGGAGTGCTCGGCGAGTCAGAATAGACAATCTGCAGGCTGAGCGACTTGGTGATAGAGGCAACTGGGGTGAGTTGTCTCAAAGGATATGATTGTTTTGTTTTTTTGTTTTGTTTTCTGCGGTGACTGCTCGTCGACGTCGCGGGGGGACTTGAAAGTGGCGGGTAGGGTTTTTTGGATTTTTCAAATTTTTTTGGTTTTCTTGATTGAAAAGAAAAGAGCAAGAACAGAGAACTAGGTCGAAGACCGTACCTCTGAACTAACCTGCCTTTTATGGGTTTGTGTTGTTTGGGATAAAGTTGGGCGTTGTGTGGAAGAAGAGGAAAAAAAGAGATTTTTCAACCACTTGACATTTTTTTTTTCGCTGGGCTGCTAAACCTGTCTAGCGGTGGAGTGACCTTCCGTGCCTCCTTAGCGGCGAGTTGTGACTTCCTACCAGATTTATTAGGGTATCACAGTCCGGCACAGTGCAGGACACTGCCGGAGCTGCCACTAAAGCAACCTAACAAAGAGCCAAAAGGTACCAGCTGCCGTGCATGGCAAAGTAGCCGATAGCAGAAACTTCCGCGCTTTGTGCATCTCTTTGTTAGAGAAAAACCGGCAACCCCGCCTCAGCCAAGTCTCGAGGCTAACAACCGGCCTATCTGAAAGAGGGTGTGATGCAAAGTCTGCTCTTTGAAAATTCTGAGAGGCGGTGGCAGAAGCCTGTTCTCGTGCTCATGCCTTTGTCTCTGCTAGTTGCAGCCGCAAGTGGCCACCGGGAAATGCAAAGTCTGAATGAGTTGGAATTTGCCTTTTGGTGCTACTTGCACGCCTTTGTTTTTGCTCCCCACGAAACAAGGGTAACAGTGGACTCTCATCCGCCTTCACACTGTGTTGGTGGGATGTCAAAGGCGGTGACCCTGATTGCGGAACTCGTCTTATCTTATCAGCACGCGACACTAGCCCGCCGGATGTTGCCCCACCAGTGATGATGCTATGCTATGGGCAGCCTGCAGCAGAACGTATCCAGGTTGATGACTGATGAAAGCTTCAGGGCTGAATCTTCTAGAATCGCCACAACAACCGCAACACCACAGAAGCATCGTACAAGGTGTCTGTGTGGCATCTATATCCGTGTTCACTTAATGTCTGTGTGTAGCTACTAGCAAAGCCCAAGCCGCCGCCATGTTCTCAACCTTCACAGGCAACTCGAGGCGGCCGAGAAACGTGAACCTAAGTGGACAAGCCAGCAACCCGTTCTCCAACACATCATGGACGCCCTCGGCCGTTTCGAACGCTACAAAGACCGTATCGGATGCCCAGGCCGACAGAGAAAAGCGACAGGCCGAGAGGCGACGTTTGAAGGCGGCATCGCAGATACAGAGAACATGGCGAGGATATAGATCGCGGTCTACTTTGAGGGACCAGCATAGGCATGACTTTGATCTCATCTATCAGTCTCTACCAGATAGCGATGCTTCTCAGAGGATATATGCTTCTTTTCCTCTCCTATTATCCTTCTTCTCCTCCAACCGAGCCGGCGACATGCAACGTCTGTCTTTATTCGTCAACGACTGTAATAGTATATCTCTACAGCAATTCAGCGACGCCAGCCGTCATCCTTCTCGCCTTCAAAAGTTAATGGTAAAGCTTGTGCAAGCTTTGGGTGTTTCAGTTTCCACAGAGTATGTTTATAATTGCCCCTCCGAGAGACATACAATGAGCGAAAAGCTTGCAAAACATCACAGACGTGCTAACTTGGCTCGCTTAGCAATACGCCATTGGAACTACAATATCTCCTACTCCTGATCAACCACCTGGCCACCAACTTCCCTTTCACGATTCTTGGATCGGTCGACGAATACTATACGGCGTTAGCCAAGTTTTGCCAAACAAGGCACAGTCAAGAATGGGTGGAAATAGTGGTCAAATCTCTCTCGGCACCATTGGATGCAAGCGCAGGAAACAGTATGTTGTCCTATTGTAGCTTCAGTTCTTTCATGTGTAGCATGTGACCGGTTACTAACTCGCCTGTACACAGATTCGAATGCATATAGGGCGTTGGCGCTTCGATTTTTAACAATCCAAGATATCCATCTCTTTGAGGAAAACATTGACCGGATGGCCCAAAGCATCGACACGGAGAAGCTCGCAAGGGAGATACTGGATTCGTACAACTATAAATCCGACACCTTGCCCGAAAAAGATCGCCTTTTCTGGCTCTTGGCTCATTATATTGATTTAAGCAGAGCTCAGAAGAGCTCAACTCAAAACCTGGTTCATCTGAAGGTCATTTTTACACAGCTATCTGCTTTGTCATCCGATATCAGTATTCGAATAAACCCCGACGCCCCGGCTACTGGGCCTCTTGTATTCCCCTCCTCATCTTACGTTTCCCGTCAACTATTGTGGCTCGTTGACAATCATGGCATTTCCAATCTGCTACATGACTTCTCCACCAGCCTGGCACAGTCTACAACCCAAGAGCTCGAAGGAAGTGAGCTCCTTGCTGGTTATATCTTGGCTTTGCTTCAGAGCTTCCCCAGCAGAGCCGACGATACGCGCATGAGGCTGTTTCTCGAGGAGATACCTGCTGCAGAGGGGCAGGTCCCCATTGTCAAGTACCTCTGGCAGATGATGACCAAGACCTCGGTGTTCCAAAAACTAAGGACAGAGTCTGAGCGACCAGCGAAAATACTCCACAGATACTTCTATGGCAATTCAGCTCAGCCCTCGTCGCATACAGAAGAGCAAGAGTGGAGAATTATTCTGCTATTCTTGGAGCTTTACACTTTCATCTTAAGGATCAGCGATGACGAAGACTTTTTAAGTGGCATTTATCCCAAGGTTATTAGTAGCGATGTACCAAAGTCACGCACTCGATCATGCAGCTTGGCATTGAAAGATGTTGAGGCCCTCATCACTTTCCTCAAAAATACTGCATTTGCTCTGCATTATAGTGTTCAAGAGATCACCCAGACTCAAGCAGCTCTTGAGGCATCAACAAAATCCCGGTTAGACTCATACTGGGGAGACTCGTCAAGAAACGCAGAGGAACCCAGGGGCTCCAGCAAGAGTTCAGCCTCAGATGTCTCCACCAAACTCGATCTAGAGAGCCTTCGCGCCATCATTACAACGACACTAAAAATGCTCTACGAGAGAGACTCGAGGAAGCATTTTCTGTCGGCAGATCACTGGCTTATGACGAGCAAACTGGAGAAGGAAGACTTCATTGGAGCCGTCATAGCAGAAGAAGAGAGGCAGATTCAAGAACAGGCTGATGATAGTGACATGGAGGCGGATGACAGTCAAGAGCCTTCGTTTGATGACGGTTACGGACTGCATTCCACTTTTGCCGCGCAACGGCTTTCTCGTAATGTCAGACTGGAGAGGATCAAGGCTAACCAGATGCGCGCCCAAAGGGAACGACGACTCGCCGAGATGGGACCTAAACTGGAGGTATTAAAACACATCCCATTTGTTGTTCCGTTTGAGACACGAGTGATGATATTCCGACAATTTGTCAACCTCGACAGAATCCGCAGGGGCGGGAATCATGTGATGTTGATGGCTCCTGTGGGAAGGCATCACGCAAAAATCCGTCGCGGCCAGCTGTTTGAGGATGCATTTGAGCAGTTTTACCAGCTAGGAGAAGGCCTCAAGGACCCCATCCAGATCACTTTTGTCGACCAATTCGATACCCCTGAAGCCGGTATCGATGGTGGCGGTGTTACCAAAGAATTTTTAACGAGCGTTACGTCAGAAGCCTTTGGAAACGGGGCTGGGGGACTGGGAATGTTCACATCCAGTGGTAAAGAACTGCTGTATCCTAATCCCACGGCTATGGATGTGCTTCGCGAATCACTGCGAAAGCAAGGGTTTTCGGAATCCGATCCTGAGTGGAGGGAGGCGGTGTCTGGTCTGCTCAGACGATATGAATTTCTCGGCCGCATTGTGGGAAAATGCATGTATGAAGGCATTCTCGTCGATCTTGCGTTTGCCGGGTTTTTCCTCTTAAAATGGCCGTCACCCAGTCGAAAAGAAGAGAACAGTTACAAGGGCAGTGTAAACGATCTTCAAGACATGGACGAAGAGCTATACAGGGGCCTCCTTCACCTCAAAAACTATTCCGGGGATGTTTCGGCCCTGGGGCTTGACTTTACAATAACGGATCAGATCTCGGCACCGGGCGATCCTGTTGAGATTGTCACAAGGAAGTTGGTACCTGGTGGTGATGAGATGGTGGTTACCAACGACAATCGCCTACTATACATATCATACGCAGCTCGCCACCGCCTGGTCGTGCAGCCGGCTCCCCAGACGACTGCTTTCCTGCGCGGACTTCGCGAGATTATCCGGCCGTCGTGGCTGTCGATGTT
This sequence comes from Trichoderma breve, assembly GCF_028502605.1. Classification (NCBI taxonomy): domain Eukaryota; kingdom Fungi; phylum Ascomycota; class Sordariomycetes; order Hypocreales; family Hypocreaceae; genus Trichoderma; species Trichoderma breve. Next base: position 1,200,252 of record NC_079233.1, read on the forward strand.
TAACCAGTCTGAGTTACAGCGCTTGGTTGGCGGCGACTCGTTGGCAATTGACGTTGACAACCTACGCCAAAACACAGTCTACAGCGGCCTTTATACCATAGGCGATGATGGAGAGGAACACCCCACGATCAAGATGTTCTGGAACGTTATGAACGGCTTCACAGACGCTCAGAGGCGCGATGTTCTCAAATACGTCACGTCGACTCCAAGAGCACCGCTGCTTGGCTTTGCGCAACTGAATCCAAAGTTTGCCATCCGTGATGGAAGCTCGGACCAGGAACGACTACCCAGCGCGAGTACGTGTGTTAATTTGTTAAAGCTGCCGATTTACAAGTCGGAGTCGACTTTACGAAAGAAATTGCTCTACGCGATAACGGCAGGGGCCGGGTTTGATTTGAGTTAGACTTTTAGGGCTAGGTCATCTTTTTCGATAGACGGGAGACAGAGTTGGATTGCAAGGAGTCGGTGTATGGCTTGTATATGAACTGCATTATTAGAATAGGATCACTCTGGATAATGTCGCGCTCTTGCTGTGACTTGCCATTGATTGCCTTGTCAGGTAAACCTCCTGCTATGGCGGGTGGTGTACATGATACCTAGAGATCTTCACGGCCATCAACTTCAGTCAACCTGATATCAAGATTGTTGTTATGATGCTGACGTATGTTGAACGAAATAAGCATGAACTGGTTCATCAAGTCCAGGGTGGGATGGTGAAATGAACGGATGTGATAGTCAGCATGATGGACCCGTGACGTTATGAGATCGTCTGGATGCACTCTGGATCCCTGTTTCGATACTTTAGATTATTACGAGACATGATAAATGCGCTAGAGACAAGATTCTTCACCCTTTTCCTGGTCAAAATGACTGTTTCAAAAATAATAGATGTTGATTGTTTACCATCACGTATCTAAGTTTCTTGTAGTCGAATTCGGCTTCGAGGCTACCCTGTACCTCGGGATTGAATATCCGGATTTTAGTTGGCACCCCGACCTGATAGCTGTGCATGTATGATTATAGGGAAATAGCTGAATACAGCAAATATTTAATGAACGGATTACATCACTGGTAATAGTCTCGGCTTAAACTTGTTCTGTCTTGAATAGGCTGCAGACCGCATCTTGCGGACCGCGGCTAAGACAGACGGTCCGCCTTGTTTCGAGCGAGGTACAAGCGGGTTCTGGAACTTGTAACCTTGGAACAGCTCAGAGCTTTACACGGGTAAGTCAACCCAGCACGGTCATGCGTCACATGCCACAATGCCAGCTCACCACGCATCTTGGGTTTGCAATACGGAGGTACCCTGATAGGAATTATTGATACTACTATCTGGACTATTGTATCATTAAGATTAAACGTCAATCGTCTTATTCGGGAGCTTGTCATCCCCGCCATGGGTCGTTCCGATCGGTACGTGGGTACCTCAGGCAGCTCTGCGAAGCTGCAGGATATAAGACTAGCCGCACAGCTTTAAACGTACAATACCGCCGATATCGAAGCCGGTGGGCTTAATTTGTGAGAATTTTTACCCTGGGTTTCACTAAGAGAGCATGGTATCTGCGGCATCGGTCAGCATTCAGCATCATGATGGGAAGATACTTCAAATCGTAGACATAATAAATATTGAAATCATATCATCAAATGACTTTCTGGGGTCGGTTATTACAGGCTTGTGACAGCAGCGAAACTCTGGAGGAAAAAGTACCTAAGAGCTACTTCATAAGCCGAGATTAACCACCAGCTCGCGGCCCGGGATCCCATTACCCCAAGTATCCTTCAGGTACAGGGCCCCTCCGGCTGCAATCGGCTATATGAGTCCGGGTATCAGGTCGGACCTTGGTAGCCAATCGCTGGGCAGATAATAGTAACTCGGCGCCGGTCCTTGACGTCGATGTCGCAGCTTTTCTTCCCGGCCAGCTTCTTCCACTCTTTCGCCAATTGCTTGCCTTTGGAGCTGCGAGTAATTCTAAGAGTCCAGTCCAGTCACCACAATGCCGGCTCCAGCGCCCGTGTCGAGATGCGCCCTGCGCACCACCCGCGCGATTCCAAGATGTCGGCCAGCAAGGTTCCTCGGACCTGTGGCGGCTGCTCGAAGAGCTTCCATCACGATGCGGCCGTCAATATCTGGCATGTCAATTGCGGCCGTCAGATCCTTCAGCACCGCTATGCGACTGCGGATGGCGGCCGAAGACGAATCCTTCGACCCCTCGACCATTGAGCGAGAGTCGGACCAGGTCGATGTCTGCATCATCGGCGCCGGTCCCGCGGGGCTGAGTGCCGCCATTCGGCTGAAGCAGCTGGCAAACGAGGCGGGCAACGAGGACTTCCGGGTGCTGGTGCTGGAAAAGGCCGGCGAGGTGGGCGCCCACATCCTCTCCGGCGCCGTCATCCAGCCCTCTGCCATCAACGAGCTGATCCCCGACTGGCTCGACGAGGCCAACCCTTCGCGGTTTGAACATGCGACTCCGGCCGGCAAGGACAAGATGCGCTTCCTCACCAAGACGGCTGCGATCCCGATCCCGGCGCCTCCACAGATGAACAACCACGGCAACTACATTGTCAGCTTGAACCAGTTTGTCAAGTGGCTCGGCGAGCGTGCGGAGGAGGTTGGCGTCGAGCTGTACCCCGGCTTCGCCGCCTCCGAGGTTCTCTACAACACCGATGGATCGGTCAAGGGCGTTGCCACAAACGACCTGGGAATTGGACGGGATGGCAAGCCCAAGGATTCGTTTGAGCGGGGCATGGAGTTTCACGCAAGAGTCACAATGTTCGGCGAGGGTTGCCACGGCAGCTTGACTAAGAAGGTGGTTGGCAAATTCGACCTGCGACGGGATAGCCAGCACCAGACCTACGGCTTGGGCGTCAAGGAAGTGTGGGAGATTGATCCTGCCAAGTTCGAAAAGGGCCTCATTGTCCACTCCATGGGCTATCCTTTACCAAAGGACGTCTATGGTGGCTCTTTCATGTACCATTTTGGCGAGAATCTGGTAAGCTTGGGCCTGGTTGTATCTCTGGACTACGAGAACCCCTGGCTCTCCCCATACCAGGAGTTCCAGAAGTTGAAGCTGCACCCGCTCTTCAAGAACGTGCTCGAGGGCGGCAAATGCATCTCTTACGGCGCCCGCGGCCTCGTCGAAGGTGGCTTCCAGAGCATACCCAAGGTTGCCTTCCCCGGCGGCGCCCTGATTGGTGATTCCGCCGGCTTCGTCAACGTGCCCAAGGTCAAGGGCACGCACAACGCCATGAAGTCGGGCATGCTCGCCGCAGAGGCCGCGTGGAACGCCCTCAACGACTCCAGCGAGGGCACCGTCTTCCTCTACGACTACGAGGACGCGCTGCGCAAGTCGTCCATCTGGAAGGAGCTCAAGGAGGTGCGCAACATGCGGCCCTCGTGGCACAACCCGCTCGGCGTCTACGGCGGCGTCGCCTACTCCGGTCTGGAGGCGTACGTTCTCAAGGGCCGCGTCCCGTGGACGTTTAAGCACGGCAAGCCCGACTATGCGTCGACCAAGCCGGCCGACAAGTTCCCCAAGATTGAGTACGAGAAGCCCGACGGCAAGATTACCTTTGATATCTTGACCAGCGTGTCTCGCACGGGCACCAACCACGAGGAGGACCAGCCCGTGCACCTGCAAGTCAAGGACTGGGATGCCCACACTGACACGACGTATCCGACGTTTAAGGGCCTGGAGAACCGCTTCTGCCCGGCCGGAGTGTACGAGTACGTGGAGGACGAGTCAAAACCGCACGGCGTGCGATTCCAGATAAACGCACAAAAGTGAGTTTACATGCACCCCTTTTCTTTCTTCTTTCCTGTGCTTTAGTGACTAACAGTGAAAAACAGCTGCATTCACTGCAAGACGTGCGATATCAAAGCTCCCCACCAGGACATCAACTGGCAAGTTCCACAGGGAGGAGAAGGACCCAAGTATTACATGACATGAGAGGCAAATCCATTGGGAAGGAGGCGTGATTCACACAACACAGAAACAATCTGGATGATATGATGTATTGATATGTACAATGTATGCATGTCCTGGGAATGGAAAACGCCCAGCCAAAAAAAGTATTCTCTATTTTCTGTTTTTTTTTATAGGTGCTGGCGGGGAGAGGAGTATCAAACAGGGCGGTCAGGCTGACATTTTCCTTTTTTCTTCTTTGTTCTTCGTATATCATAGTATATGAGCCGAGAAATACAGTATATAGGTGCAGTGGTTACGTGTCTTTAAGCAATCAAATATCAAAATATCAAAGAAAGCAATAAATCGTCTCACCGAAAGTTTGTAGTACACAAATGCAAAAGCTAGAGTCCACTTCATCACCGCCTTGTTTTTTTGCTTCTTGCATTGGCTCGCGCAGATAGACCAGCCCCAAGTTAAGTAGTGCTGATATGAGAGTGGATGCGGCCGCTTCTTGATTTTGCATGTGTCAAAAAAGTGTATCGGTCTGCTCCGCAATGGCTAGCGCTCACTGGGCTTTGTGTGTGGGTTCGATTTTTTTCTACAAGTCTGGGGAACGTTTTGGGGGTCCCTTGTCTTTCAGCAGGTTTGGGGTTTGATATCCATGGATAGTCAGTTATACGTGATGCAGCATTTTGCTGGTATCGTCTACTGTCTGTTGAGTCAGGCTCTTGCAGGAAGGGTGAAGCTACAAAGTACAAAGAAGAAAGAAACAAAAGGAAAAGAAAAGAGGCAGCAAGCCACTTTGTTTGCTTGCCTATGCACTGTTGTCCGAAAGGGATTGTGTGTGCATTCTTTTGTTGCATTTCAGAGCTGCACAGAGGCCAGAATGCCAAAGGTACCGCTGGCAGTGAAACATGAATTCCTCTTGTTCGTTCCGGTCTGCTGCACAAGTGTCCCAAAAGAGGCCCCGACTCGGCAAACGGAGCAGGATACATGCAATGTACAGAGGTAGCAGCAGTGCTACTTTCGACTACAAGCGAGTACGATTCTGGACATCGGAGAGCGAAAAAAGAGAGGCAGGGAAGAAAAGATTTTTTTTTCTCCCTTCCCTAGCTCTTTTAGCACTCTTCGCCTCAAACTTCTCTGTGCGTGAATTATTGACGTCGTGACGACGACGAGAGAAATTGCTTGGACACGCTCAATGCTACACCAACACGGGCCTGGGCAGGCGAGAAAGCAAATTTTTTCTGGACCCAAAGGCGGCCAAAGTATCCAGTTCTGGCAGCGATGCGGCGCTAGGGATCAAAGTGTAACGTGCTGAGCAGCTGGGGGTCACTGGGTTGGAAAATTGTTAACGGGGTACTTGGGCCGCGCAGGCCATGTAGCAGTGACAATGATCCAAAACTTCCGCGATTGCGCCGGTGCAACAGGCTACGAGGGGACGGCGCAACGCTGTCGGAACACGGCCATGGGCTGCAACTCGCACTCGCTTATCCACATTGAATGGAAAAAAAAGTGAGAAGAGACAATGGGAAAATGAGCAAAAAATGTCAACAGGGCTCCTCATGGGTCTTGTACTCGTGCATGCGTCGAGAAGCCCGTTGTCGCGTCCAGTCCATTGGGCAGACACAGGTTACGGTGACAGAGAGGCGCGTCAAGCGGGCAGCCGAGCTGGTACTCAGTACTTGGCGCCGGAGCCACTCACAAGGCCGCAAACAGCAAGATTGCTGGGTGGATGCGGCTCAAGGCCCATGGTTGGCTCACAGGCAATGACTCACTAACGCCAGGATGCCGCCTTGTGCCATTTTTGCCTCCTCCCAAGCGGACTTTGCCCACCAGAACCATAGAAAATTCTGCTGTGTGCGGCCGTACGACGCGACTCGTAATCGCTTCCAGGTTCCATCCCAGACACAGACACAAGAGCACAAATGCCCTCGTCTGGCTGCCGCCGGACATGAGACGATGCTGAGACGCAGGCTGTTTGTAGCTGTGAGCACATGTCGCTTATCTTGGCCGGCCACGCAACAGGGGCAAAGGTGCGTGTTTCAAAGCTCGTGTTGTTCCAAGGCAGTAACTTGTTGTGGTGTGGCCGCTGAAAGGACGTGGTTCAGTGGGTGAGGGGGGCGGCGAAGACGCAATTTCAGGGAGTGGTTGGTGGGTAAAGCTCAGAAAAGGGGGGGCGAATGGGCGCGACGCGACCAACCCGGGTCCACTGCCAGCCCCGTCGACTTGCCTGGGGCTGATTGACCGTCGCTCGCCCCAGCAACAGAACTGGCTGGAAACTCGGACACGGAAAACAGAGTCAAGCGAATTTCCCCGGCACCCCATCGGGACCAGTCCAGTCCAGTATTCGCCATCCGAGACGATGTGCGCTGTCGTTTTTGTCGTGGTGGAAGAGGGAGGCAGTGAGCGGTGCTAGAGAGACCAGAGGAGATTGACGGGTCCGAGACGGTTCGCTTTTTTATCGTACGCTCTTTGTCGCTTCCGCGGACGGCAGCGAGCATGGCATCGCAGCTGCACGCATGGTTGAGTGGCAAAGGGGCCTGCGCTGCCCGTCGACTGCATGCAACACACACAGTACAGTAAGTAGGGACGACGACAAAAGACCAGCAACAAAAGCTGCACGTCGAGATGCAGGCCGAAGGAAGAAGAAAGAGGAAGAAAGAGTGCAAGTGAAATGAAGCAGTGGTCGGGTTGGAAGAAGTGCGTTTGCTGGGCCTCAAAAGCCCTGGCAGCAGACACCGTGACCGCCAGCTGCCCCCCCTGCCCGCTTTGTCTCGCCCTCGTCACCCCCCGTTATCCTGGTGCCACAGCGCTGGTACCGCGAGGTTCTGCATGATACCGCGATACTTCAGGGGGCCTTGTGAGCCGTGGTGGGCAAAGGAGATAAAAGCACGGCGGCGCGGGCCTGTGATTGGCCGCACTGGGGCCTAGTGCACACGCTAAGCTGAGCTCGGGTCTGCCAGAGGCGACGCCACAGGTGGTGTTGTTGCCTGGGAGCCCTGCCTGGGCCTTCCGGAGCGAGAATTATAAGTACCCAGCCCTTCCCCATCCGCTGTTTCCTCGTTCTTGCGAGGAAGTCCCGACCGGCGGCCCTGCGTACCTCCCACATACGTTCGGCCCTCTCATTAATATTTTCCCCCCTCCAACGACGTCACGCCCCACATATCCTCAAAGGCTTCGCTTGCCACCTTTTTTTTTCCTACTATCCACGCTCTCTTCTTCATCGGACGTCAACGTTCCTTGAACAGCCTCTCCCTTAATTCTAAAAAAGCGTCAGGAAAATCAACGAGCAGAATAAGCGAGTCTGCTCCGTTTAGGTCGCACGGTGTCGACGTCCTGCGACCAGGCAATAACAGAGAACTGGAACACGTTCCTTAACGCCGTCGCTCCCTAATCCCACGGGTGCAATCGATCTTGTTGATCGCCGACGAAGACTTCAAAGCGATACAAAGTACTGCCCGTCGTCGTCGCCCTTCGAGTCGTTGCCTCGTTCTGTAGAACGCAATTAAAAAAAGAAATAACCTCCAAAAAATTGCTTGAAAGTGAAGACGAGACGATCCGAGTCTCGGTTGTTGGACCAACGCTTTTTTCCAAGGCCCGACCTTCGTTCTCACCTATTCTACCCAACCTTGTTGTTTGCACCCGGCATTCGCAAGGACTCCAAAAAAAAAAAATCTGCTTGAGCAGCATTCTGTAGGGGAGACATTCACTTGTTCATCTCCCGCATTTAGGTAGGTGGCCACAACTCTGTGTTGTGTGTTTTTTTTCTCCCTCCATTCCCTCATTCACTGCACCGCCCTGCTGTGGCAAACACAACACGTGTCTGCCAGCTGGCGCTGCTGCAGCCACAGCAACAAAACCGCGACTTCGCCTCCCTTCATCCAACTTCATCTTTCTTTCATCTCGCTTTCAGCCTGTGCAGCGCATAGCTCTGCTTTTCGTGCCTGTCAGCAGCTGCATCATCACTTGCTTCTTCTCTCTTTTTTCATCTGTTGGGTTGCCTCGATGCACCAATAGTCTTCAGGATATGCAAGTGGCTAACATCATCTCCTGCATAGACCTGCTCAGTTTAGGGTTGCAGCTTCGCCGCAAACTTTCTGATCTCTAGTCGCGATCATGGAGGGCATTCAAACGCATCCAGCCAATGCCGCGCAGGCAAAGGCTTTTACCGCTCCTGGCTCGCTGTCGTTCCCCGGTGCCTCTAACGAGTTAACACCACCGTCCACCAACCCCGATGGCAGTCAGCGAATGGCTCCCAACGGTCAGCAGGCTGCAAATGGGAACGGGGTGACTCCTGCAACTCCCGCTGCCACGCCTGCAGCCTCTCAGGGTCCCAGTGGTATCACACCCACTCTGCAGTATGTATACACTTGAGTGACTTTGGTTCTGCTCCTTGAGACTTATCTCGCAATCAAAGGAACATCGTGGCAACCGTGAATCTCGACTGCCGATTGGACTTGAAGACGATTGCCCTGCACGCACGAAACGCCGAGTACAACCCAAAGGTGAATACATGGCGGCCCACTGAGATTCTCGTGGAGGCATAAGGGTGCTAACAGCATACAGCGTTTCGCTGCCGTCATCATGCGTATCCGCGAGCCCAAGACAACAGCCCTCATCTTCGCTTCCGGCAAGATGGTCGTGACTGGTGCCAAGTCCGAGGACGATTCTAAGCTGGCCTCTCGAAAATATGCGCGTATCATCCAAAAGCTCGGCTTCAACGCCAAGTTCACGGATTTCAAGATCCAGAACATTGTCGGCTCTTGCGATATCAAGTTCCCTATTCGTCTCGAAGGTCTTGCCTCTCGCCATCACAACTTCAGCTCTTACGAGCCTGAACTGTTCCCTGGTCTGATTTACCGTATGATCAAGCCCAAGATTGTGCTGCTCATTTTCGTCTCCGGCAAGATTGTCTTGACGGGTGCCAAAGTGAGAGAGGAGATTTACCAAGCTTTTGAAATGATCTACCCTGTGCTTCAAGGTTTGTCTACCCTTTACAAATACATTATGCTTTTTTTAGACCGTGCAGTACTAACGCGCACGCTACAGATTTCCGGAAAGTCTAAATGCACTTTATGGGCATGGTCAGAGATGTTTCATCTCGTGTACCAGTATCGAATTACTACTCCTTTTAAAAACCGACGTATATGACTAGACCATTACGGTCATGATACCACGACTACTTCATAGGACGTCGTTCGCCCCAAGACCTCGGTAGGCCACAACCGGGTGTCTTGTCGGGCTCCGCCTGTACCATTTGATTTCTGCTTGCATTGCATTGGCGTTGGCAAAGGGGGGAAGGCCAGGAAGAGGTTCTATTGCGTTTTTTTTCTTACGATGGATCTGGTTCACGGCAAAAAGAACAAAGACTACCCATCCCGCGACACAACATAGATTGCTCGTGGCCGCCTTCAGACTGCTATGCCAGTCTTTCGCGGCCTTTTTAATGCTTTCGAGGGGGAAAGGTCAAGTTGAAAGTGGATCGAAGGAATGTTGCTGGTGAAGTGGGAGAGCAGCCAAGATGGAGTGGCTGATTGGTGCTGCGAGGAAGTTGCAGCTCCGTGACATGTGGTTGTGGAGCTGAACAAATTATGAGGACATCTTACGCCCTTTGGGGGACAAGATATGATTAGTTTACGCCCTTTTGGTCCTTGTAACAGGGCGTAGCTGTTACAAAAGTCTAGCCATGACTGGTCTTTTGCAGTTAGCATTATCACAAGAATGCTTGATTCTGTCCTCAAACCGTCGTATATCGCCTGATCTCACCTGTGTTTGTGTGTCGATGTGATTCTACGTAATTCTCTCCTCACGGCATGCCAAGTTTTGTGGGGGGTCTTTGTGTGTGTGCGGGCTCGGTAAGCCGATAGTTGCCCGAACATCGGATGCCCCTCCCGAGAATTGACACCCCTCCTTGGAGTTGGACCTGTAGATCCTCTGAGTAATGGCAGAGAACCGATAGCATGCGGCAGTCGTAAATAAAGAATAAATATCCGAGAAGTCCAAATCTCCGTGCGCATAATAGTATTCGTTTTGGCCAAGACGATTTTGAAATAACCGGCGAGTTTCAAAATGAGTCACTCTCCTCAATCCATCCTCATCATCGGCTCGGGAGTATTTGGCCTCTCTACCGCCTGGGCGCTCACCAAAAGGTCGACTTTTGATAATACGGCCATCACCGTCGTGGACGATGTGCGTGGAGCATCCTTCCCACCGGGAGACTCTGCCAGCGTAGATTCATCAAGAATCATTCGAGCTGACTATGCCGACCCGGACTATGCCGAGTTGGCAGCTTTTGCACAGGAGGAGTGGCGCAAGCAAGGCGATGATGAGCTTGGTGGTCAGGGACGATATACCGAATCTGGCCTGCTTCTTGCGGCAAATGAGTCGACGGAGCCCAAGATGTCAGGTATGGGCTATACCAAGTCCAGTTGTGAAAACGCAACACGCATCGCCAATGAGAGCGGGCAGGCCCATAAAATTCGACGCCTGGAAACGCCCGCAGATTTGCAGCGCAGCTTAGGTGTTGACGGCCATCCCGGCGATTGGGGGTATGTCAATGAGCTTTCCGGATGGGCAAATGCCGGCGAGGGCATGAGATGGATGTACAGCCGTGTCAAGGCCACAGGCAGAGTCAACTTTGTGGATGGACGAGCGCAGGAACTCATTACCGAGGGCAAGAGAGTTGTTGGCGCACGATTGAGCGATTCCAAAGTTCTGAAGGCGGAAGTTGTATTTGTTGCCGCAGGCGCATGGACGGGCAGCTTGATTGATCTGAGAGGACGAGTAGAGGCCACAGCCCAGCCTTTGGGCTACATCGACATCTTAGAGGAAGAGCTTGAGGTACTGGCGAAGCAGCCCGTGGCGCTGAACCTCAGCACCGGCTTGTTTATCATTCCGCCACAGTCGCGCGTCTTGAAGATTGCGCGACACTGTTTTGGATACCTCAACCCAGTGCTTGTTGAGACAGCCCTGCCTGCCTCGCCCTCCGAGGAACGCAAGCCAATTGTGGTGTCGAGACCACTGACACAACGGGATGGGAGCAGGAATGCTACCTCACTGCCGCCAGACGCAGACCAGGCGCTGCGCCAAGCCTTGAGGGACATGTCACCCGTTAAAGGGCTGGACAGCCGGCCATGGAAGCAAACGAGATTGTGCTGGTATTCCGACACGAGCGACGGCAACTTCCTGGCGGACTGGCATCCGGGCTGGGAAGGGCTATTTGTTGCGACAGGCGACAGCGGGCACGCGTATAAGTTCTTGCCAGTCCTTGGAGACAAGCTGGTGGACTGTATGGCAGGGAATGGAGGCAAGCTTGGAGAGAAGTGGAAGTGGAAGAAGGAGGCAGCAGCAGACGCAGGCCGAGAAATTGGTGGGAAGTTCAAGGGGCTGGTGACGATGGACGGGAGCAGGGGAGGGAGTCCAGGGTTGATATTGCAAGAGGAACTATCGGGGAGATGAGGCAAGACATGCCGTCATCTCGTCCGGCATGTCCGGGCTGGTAGCATTTCGGTATTGATGACCAGGGTCGAATGAGTCTTCTGTGAGTAAAGATTGGCAAGTACTTTGGTGTAGGCAGTAATATGAAAAATGTTGAAGTTGGAAAAAAAATAATTTGTGCTCTTTTAATTTTTGTGAATGGTTGTGGTTTACGGGCTTTGCTCTTTCCTATCAGCCAAGGCAACAATATGCCACTATCGGGACTGATGCTGTTAATGATGAGAATGTAACTGATAAATGCATATGCTTCGGTGCTTGGGTCGATGGCGCTATGACTTTTGTGTTGCTACTGCTAAGCTCAAGCTCAGCGCAACCACAGACATCCATGATTCCCATATGATGATGGCCTAGCAACTTTCCAGTTTCCTCCGACCTCTCACAACCTCTACGCGCGATGTCATCCTCCAAAGACCCCGCCGATCCACTTCGGTTGGAATCCAAATTCCAAAAACCCGCCAAGCAATCCGTGTTCGAGAAGCAAAAGGCCGAGGCTGAAGCCAAGCGTAAGCGCGAGGCTGCAGAAACCGCTGCCGTATACGAAGACTTTATCAAGAGCTTTGACCACGACGAGGATGACCATGCAGAGCACAGCGCGTCGGCGCAGCGGAATCAGCGGCCTGGGTTTGGCAACTTTGGTGGACCGCCGCCGCCCTCGGGGCCCAGCGGCGCATCGCGGCGACACTTTGGCACGTCGTCGGGGATGAAGAGCGGGCCAGGAAGCTTGGGGATGCCGCCTATGCCGTTTGGGAAGAAGCGCTCCTTTAATGACTTTTCTAAAGAATCAGAGGGCAGAGCAACGTTGAAATTCGAGGACAAGAGCGACGATGAAGAGATGGTCGACCGCGCCGAGGAGAAGGCTATAGCGAGGCCGACTCTACGGCTGTCCAATCTCCCCCCAGGAATCTCCCCCGCCACGATCAAGTCGTTATTACCTGCGAACCTGACGGTCGAGAATGTCAAAATTCAACCTCCAGCCGGGCCCGGAGGATCAGAGAGGAAATGCACGGTTGCCATCGTGACCTTGTCTAAAGAGACTCCTGCAACAGATATGGATGCTGCGGTAAGCTCCTTGCAGAACCGATATATGGGCTACGGCTATTATCTATCTCTCCATCGCCATCTTTCTTCTGCCGTTAGCAACTCTACGCTATCAGGACTGGGCTCTTCTGGCTCCGCATCTCAACCTTTTGGGGCAAAATCAGTAGACCAAGAGTCTGGAGCTGGGCACAACGATCATTCACGCCATGGATTTCACCGGGGATTTGCCCCACCGTCTTCATACTCTGGTGGACAAGGGGGTGTAAACCGGACTGGCCTGTTATATGTGCCTGTCAAGCCACCTCAGGATATTCGAATGATAAGACTCATCAACAAGGTGATTGAAGGTGTCCTTGAACACGGTCCCGACTTTGAGGCTCTGCTCATGTCCCGTGCATCAGTTCGGAGAGAGGAAAGATGGGCTTGGCTATGGGATGCAAGGAGCCAGGGCGGCGTCTGGTATCGATGGACGCTTTGGGGAGTCATTTCTGGTTCACATTTACAGCAGAAAAAAGGCAAATATGTCCCGCTCTTTGACGGAGGCCATGCATGGAAAACACCAGAAACGGGTCTTCGCTTCGAGTATACCACCAGGCTAGATGAGTTCGTTTCAGACGTGGAGTATGACTCTTCAGAGGATGAAGACTTTGACGGAGACGCAAACCGTGACGGCGGCCCGACTGGCGAAGAGGAAAAGACGTTTCTCAATCCACTGGAAAAGGCCAAGCTAGTTCATCTTTTATCCCGCCTACCGACCACGATTGCAAAGGTTCGCAAGGGAGATATTGCGCGAGTAACGGCCTTTGCCATTACCCATGTTAGCCGCGGTGCTGACGAAGTTGTCGACTTGGTCGTCTCCAATATAGAACGGCCTCTATCATTGGCGGTCACCGACCAAGATACGAAAAAGGAAGGCAAAGGAGAGCAGCAAACAGCAGGCACCGAAGAAGGCACTGTTGCTGCAAGTGAAAACACAGACGCAAGCGCGGCTACCTTGGTTGGCTTGTATGTGGTTAGCGATATTCTGTCATCATCCTCTACCAGCAGTGTACGTCATGCATGGCGCTATCGACAACTTCTTGAGACAGCCATGCGCTCCAGGAAGGTGTTTGAACGCCTAGGCATGATGGCTGAAAAATTGGGTTGGGGTCGACTACGTGCGGAAAAATGGAAGCGAAGCGTCACCCTTGTGTTAAATCTATGGGAAGGATGGTGCGTCTTTCCGGTAGAAAGCCATGCACTATTTGTGAGCGCATTTGAAAATCCTCCAACGCTCAAGGCGCAAGGAAAGGTTGATGACTCCATCAAGAAGGGGAAGTGGAAGGTCGTCGAAGCCAACCAGACCGCCCCCACAACGTCTGAGTCTGTTATTGCTAGTGATGCCGACGTAACGGCGCAGCAGCAGCAGGAGGAGAAGAAAGAGGAAGAAGAGGAGGAGGAGGCAGTAGGCGAGCCTATCGAAGAAGATGACGTTGACGGAGAACCTCTTGCGGACGAAGACCTAGATGGAGAACCGATTGAGGATGACGATGACGACGTAATCGGAGAACCTATGGATGAAGACGACGATGAAGACGTGGCTGATGTTGGTAAAAGTAACGAGGCTGAACAACAAGGCGCTGATGATGCAAACGCTGCGGAGACATCGAATGATGTGGAGGCAGACCCTCAAGCGGAGCCGCACTCTGCAGGTCGAGGCCAGCCTAGAAGACGAATGCGAGCGGCCGATATGTTTGCTGACTCGGACAATTCGGACGGCAACTAGTTTGAAGCCGGTAGACGGAACTTATGGCAGATGATGAACCGGGAGTTGCATGACTTTGAGATAATCTACGGATAACAGGGCCCGAATGGGGGCACCGTGGCGTACAGGAAGGGTATTATGGGATATGGGTATTGTTTAAAGCGCCTTGTACAAGAGCTGCAGCCTCTCTAGGCCGTATGATGAATGATTTTTTTAATTAAAACAGATAGCCTACTTATGTATACCTGGGTACTATTGCCTATTAGATCCCCGATGCCTTGGGGGACCCCATATATGGAGCTTTTCGGGAATTCGCGTTCGCCCTGTGAATAGTATTCAAGCCGTAAATGGGCGTTTGGCAGCCAATAAGCGTAGCAAAATTTAGCACAGAAAAGAGTAAGAGTCACAGAAGATACTTGTGCAGTTGATTATGTATGGCATACGTAGTTAGGATCAGGATCAAGGCATGGCGGCCGCACTGACTGATTGCTTGTCCTAGTCAGGCAGCTGGCTAATAGACTCCAGTCGATATTTAAGACCAGGCCAGGGCAACATTGATAATCACATACAGCTGTGCGCCCTCACTAACAGCGGGAAGCATGCGCGCGGCTATTACTGTAGGTAGCTGGAGAAGAATTGGGAGGGAAAAGGTGCATGAGATAGGCCGAACCTATTCGGAGCGCGTGAGAAGTGAGTGTCGACGCGGGCCTAGAGACAGCCAATAGAAACTTGCTCAACTTATGTGCGGGCACGGGCGAACATTTGCTTCTCTGGGCGAATGTGGCCAGTGGAGAATGACAAAAAGATAAAAATAACCTTGGACTTGCTGCTTGTGCGTTGGATGAAGATGCTTTTGCGAGATTGGCGAGATGCTAATCGTTGCATACGTTTCTTTGGGTCTGTACTGTAAAGTTTTGCGGTTTCTTGCCCTGCCTTTTCCGATTGGAGTCGCACGGCTCCGGTGGTTTCGGGATTTCGGGAGCGGCGTGAATGGGGCGGGTTTGCGGTGTGGATTGGGGCCGGCTAAGGAGGGAAGACGGACTGGATTATTGATTTGATGCCGTGGATTGGAGGGACAATTTACCCGATTACTCGACGGATGCATTGGAGATGCTGTCGTTGAGATTCTGCGTTTCTGTGCTGTTGCTGCGGCCAAATACTTGGCAGAGCACAGTTGATATCATTTGAATGGATGCAATGACGTTGGACTGAGGGCTGATCCATTCGCTACATACTTGCTTGTACATAACTCTCCGAAAAGATCCATTCATTGATGAATTAAACATCAATAGCCCTGGAGTGTGTCTGCTTCGGCGGGTACCGGGTATTGAGGGGCGGGTAACCGATAGCTGGGAGCCTCATGTTCTCACTTCGTCTCGAGGACCCTCCATGATGATGATGGCTTCATGGATGTTCTCCATTTCCCGGTGCACAGTAACAGTAATAACAGTAACCGTAGTTGCAATATCGATCTTCAAGCGGAAGGGTCAAGGCGGATCAAGACAAAGGCAGCAGAAAATGTTTCGTTTGACGCACGGCGTTTCACCAAGCACCCTTGCGGCCCCTGGTTAGCGCATGCAGGCCACTGAAGCTGCAGCAGATGCACCCGCTGTGATCACTGAGGCTAGCCGCTAAAGAAGCCCCTGGGAAGGCGATGAAGGACCCCCCGCACGCCGCCTGGGGAAATGAGTGCAAAGTCAGCGGTTCCAGATGCGCAAGCCACAGAAGGCTATGTCCCTTTGTCGCTTCATTGTGGTTTTGCACTTAAACTTTGCCCTTTTCATCCTTCGTTTTTGCGACTTCAAACGACTTTGGCGTGTGCGAACGCCATCAGGGCAGGGAATCGACTGCATGAGAGGATTGCTGGATACAATTGCTCTGGAAATCCGAGTCTTGGTTGCTACGGACTCGCACTCTTGATCGAAACGTCGACGGCTATTTTTACTCGACGGCACTTGGTCGAAATCGAACGTTTTTTTGGCCATTTTCTCCCCGCCATTCGCTGATTCCCGCCGGGGGTCTATCGTTATTCAGCGGCAGCCTCTGCCATCACGACATACTTGGGGGGAAACTATTTCCGACGGGCTGATTCATCATTACACGATCAACAGGCCAATTCGACCTTCGATGTCGCTGTGATTTTTTGCGTCTACGACTACTCCTCGCCTAACTTGAAGCGCTGAAGCGCGCTGTTTGCGATACACAGAATTTTTTCGACTGAGGCGCATCGCTGCACTTGGCATTGGCTCAGGCGCGCAGCTGTTTTGAAATCCGACGATCCTAAGCGCAGAATCACACCCCGTATCTCGCCATGCCTCTGATAAACGGGCAGAAGATGGCCTGGTATGTGCTTTTGTTTTTTCTCTTCTACTTTGTAACCTTGATGAGCAGAGCCTCTGCGTCATTGTCCTCTCTGCTCGACTTTCATTGAGACTAACTGTCATTGTGCAGTGAGCCGTGCATCCGAGGCCATCGCTCCACCAAATGCACACACGCCTCTGAGCGGCTCATGGTCCCCGTGCGCAAGCCTGGCCGGCCGCTCAGTTCGTGTCCGCATCCCTCGTCACAGCTTTGCGGCTGTGCTGCCGTTACGGCTGCCTTCCCCAAGAAACAGAAATGCCGCTGTGGCACTTCAGAAAAGGCGCCTGGCCGCAAGGCGGGAGACCAGGAGAGTCCAGAGACGTCTAACGGATTGGTCACGCCTCCAAGCCCATCCACGAAAGGATCCGCAACCAAACCAGCGTACCGCGTGCAGAAAACAAACTCCAAGACTGCCTCGGGCAGGAAACCTATCGACGCTGCAAGCTTGGAGAGAATAGATGCGAGCCAGCTGAACATTCTATCATCTCCTGGATCGAGGTCTCCACAATCGCCCAACGGCAGCATACCCACAATACCTATCGGCCATGGCATAATGGGCTTTGTCCCAAATGGTAACGCTTTCAACCCTGGCCCAGCTATATTCCCTTCATACCAGGATGTAGCATCAGCGAATCCCGTCGCCGACCACACTGCATCCAAACCGGCGGCGTCGAATGGCCATGCTCACGTCACGAATGGACAAACTGCCCCCCCGGCAGCCGGAAGTTGCTGCGGGAGTGGGAAATCGACAGCTACCCAAGCAGATGAACAGCAGACGCCCATGCCAAACGGGAAACCCGTCATTAAGAGCGAGCCTGGAAGCTGTTGCTCATCTGGAGCGGAAAAGCCCGAGATCAAGCCACACGAACACATGCCTAACCAGGTTAACGGCCTGATGATGCCGCAGTTTAATGTCCCGATTGGCATGCCAAATGCCGTGTATCCTTACATGGTTCAACCCACTATATTCGCATATCCACCACAATTCGGCTCCTATCTTCAACCTCTTCAACCTGATCAGTATAGGCAGTTGGTGATGATGAATGTTTCCCAACCAATGGCGAATATCCAAGCTATGCCATATAATGCGGCCGGCCCGTTGCAGTTGTCTCAGTCCAATGGCTTGGAGGCGGATTCATGGACAGGCCACCAGTGCGACTGCGGAGACTCGTGCCAGTGCGTAGGCTGTGCTACACACCCGTACAACCAACCGACGCAGAATTACGTGCGGTCTGCCATGAGCATTGGAGAGGATGCGTATAAGCGTCACAGGCATTCTGAAAGTGCCCAGAGCATTCCCAACGGCAATTACGAGACGGTCTCGCCCGCTAACCACTCGCCGAATGGCGCTTCGACGCCCATCATGGCCAAGGCGGAAGGAACCATGTCGCCCACATTGGCGCAGACGCCTTCAGAGGCTAACTCGAGCATTGGAGAAGAGCCAATCTTGTCGGCGAATGACTTTTTCTTTGTCAGCTACCCCTTTGGCGACTCATGTGAAGGAGAGATGGCTAGCTGTCCCTGCGGGGATGACTGCCAGTGTATTGGCTGCGCCATACACAATAGTTCCGCTTCGGCCGATTTTGAAGGCGTCGAACTTGGACTATGATGAAAAAAGGAGCAATGATAAAAGGGGCCATGGTTTGATATTAGCCATGAGCTCGATACTGAAATTCTTTGGAAGCGTTATATGAACCACGAATCCTATCGAGGCCGCCCAGGAATACTACGCAGTGTTTGTTTTGCTTGCTCCTAATGATAGATACCCACCATGTTATAAACCACCATGTTATAAACAGTAGAAAGGGAGCGTTTGGAACTGAATTGCGGTCTAGTATTTCTGTCGTTAGGTAGCCAACGTGGGTCAAAATTTACAATTCCCATCTCTTCCCCTTGTATCTATACATCTACCTGCGAGGATCTATGAATGTCTGGCCATGTGAACAAAGTATGAATATCTTCAAATAGAAGAGTTAAATCCATGTCCTTTAACAATGTGTATAAGGGACTAACAGCCGCTAGGAGAAAAGCATGACTGCCGGGGACTGTGGGGCGCACTGTGCTACTCTACTAAGAAAGTTCTCACGCTTTGGATCAGCTTTAGAGCTAAGACATTCAATACCTGGCTAAGCCTGACTGCATCTCTTGCTTTTCGGATTTGCTATAATTGCGACACGAGCTGAGATTGGTCATCTGGACTATCTGCTTCTTTTTTGGGAGTCTAGTCAGCATCCTATTGGCTTGCAGTGCCTCATATTACATGCTCACATAGTGCACGGAATAATCATCATGCCTCAGTCTTCCAGGGTTTCGACACGCGACGGACATGAATCGCGTCATCGCCATTCACATCAGGAAGGAGGCTCACGGCGCCACCGCGACAATAGATCTCAGTCACCAGATGGAAGCCCGCAGAGACATTCGGGGGAGCGCAGGAGAAGGTCACCCAGGAGGAGAGACAGGGAGAGGGAGTCTCGAAGGCCGCGCTCCTCCGATGGGCACCATGGCTCGTCGAGTCGTGCAAGCAAACAGACGAGCCAAGTGGCAGTAGCGCTGCCGTATGGGGCCCGGCAGCTTTCAAAGGATGACCTTGGGGCGTTTGAGGCGCTCTTTGGCGAGTACCTGAGCTTGCAGAAGCAACGGTATATCGAGGACATGGATGATCGGGAGGTTCGGGGTCGGTGGAAGAGCTTCGTGGGCAAGTGGAATCGTGGAGAGCTAGCTGAGGGGTGGTATGATCCCGACATGTTCCAGCGTATCCTTGAGCGGGATCCATTACCCAAGAGACAGCCAGAGCCGCAAGATGCACCACGGGAACGAGAAGTTGGGCACCGTGACAGCTCTGGGAGCGAGGACGAGGACGAGGATGAGGACTACGGCCCTGTGCTTCCAGGCGCATCAGCTAGCAGCCGTCGAGCTGGCGTTGGGATTCCGACCAAGGATGATCTTGCTATACGCGATGAGCTTGCCGCGGAATCTAGAGAGGCTGATCGAGAAGAACTACGCGCTGCCCGCAAAGCTGACCGGAAGCTGCAAAAGGAGCGTCTCGAAGAGCTGGTCCCTCGCGCCGAGGCGGGCACTCGCGAGCGCAAGCTAGAGAAGCGGCAGGAAGTCAATGAGAAGATGCGGTCATTTCGAGAAAAGAGCCCTGGCGGAGAAGTGCGTGATAGCGAGCTGATGGGAGGAGGTGACAGCCTGGAAGAGTACAAGAAGGCAAAGGAGAAGGAGCAGCGGCGGAAATCGGAGAGGGAGATTCGACGGGAAGAGATGGAGAGGGCGAGGAGAGAGGAGATTGCGGAGAAGAGGAGGGCGTGGCAGGAGAGGGAGGATGAAACGGTGAGTATGCTGAGAGAGTTGGCCAGACAGCGGTTTGGGCCTTGAAGATGGATGCAGCGTATCGAAGGCCCTGGGTTCTCGTTGTCTGTCTACAATGACCTGGAGTTAAGGGCACATGCTTCTCTACATGCTCAGCCTCAAACACGGCTTAGATTGTCATGGTTATGACGAACCGAGGACGATCTCTGGAAACCCAATTGATGCCCGTGCCTTGAGGACGGCTGAACTATCAAGACGGGTGGCTGTGAGTCCTTGGGCTGGATCTCACACTGTGAGGGCGGCGCTTGCAAAACTCACCCCACCAACACCAAAAAATTGAGAGATGCGACTTGGACTCATCAAAGTTGGAGATTGATAGATCACAACACGTCTGATTTATCAACTGGGGCATCATAGAACCGGTCTCTTGGATCGTATTTGGATAGCGGCACGAACTACCGGATCATTCAGAAAGAGAAATCTCGCTCTTCGCACTACAGCACCTGAAAATTTGGCATACAGCCGGCTGTTTAATTGCTTGTTATTTTGAGCATTGACAAGCTCACTCTACTGATTATCTTTTCGGCAATACACCACTCTCTCTAATTACTTTCACTCCGTCAATATGGAAGAGGGCGACGACTATGGCACGGGGGGCCTGATGGACGATCCCGAAGACTACTACCCCTCTACCCCTCCACCAACGAAGCAAATTTTCACCATGGGAAGCGGCAAGGAGGTTGTTTTGCACTTGGTTGGCTCCAGCCCTACGGAGGCACATCATTTATGGAACGGCGCAAAGATCATATCGGACTACTTTGAAGAGGACCCTGCACGAGTACGAGGCAAGACTGTCTTGGAGCTAGGAGCTGCGTCGGGACTTCCTTCACTCGTGGCTGGTATTCTTGGAGCAAAGAAGGTTGTCATGACTGATTTTCCTGATCCGGATCTCGTCATGAACATGCAGAAGAACATTGATGAGTGTGATGAAACCACAGAGCCAAAGGGCCACATTGCAAAGGCGATTGATGCGGCTGGGTTTGTCTGGGGTGGAGATCCGGTGCCTCTCATTGCCCGTCTTTCATCTGATGAAGACGCATCAAGTTCACCAGCCGCAGAAAAGCGCTTTGATGTTTTGATTCTTGCGGATCTACTCTTCCGACACTCAGAACATGGCGCCTTGGTCAAGACGATTAGGGAGACGATGAAGGTTTCGCGAGATAGCGCGGCCTACGTATTCTTCACCTCGTACAGGCCGTGGAAGAAGGACTTGGACATGGGCTTTTTCGATGTGGCGCGCGAGGCAGGGTTCGAGGTGGAGCAGGTTTTGGAGAAGAAGCTGGAGAAGCCGCTCTTTGAAAACGACCCGGGCGATTTGGATGTGCAGAAGACGGTTAAGGGATTTATCGTGCGGTGGCCGGAGAGTGTGTAATGTTGAAGGATGGGCATTAAAAGATGGGGGGTGGGTTGGGATGGTACGTTGCATTTGACTTATTTTAGAGCACAACTATGGAGTTTGAAAGAGCGAACTACTACGATTTAACTGTGTGAAACCCGAGAAATAGAGGGAAAGGATCGTATGTTTGCCCCGGTTTTTTACTTGATCGCTACGGAGTATATCGAACCGATATTCGGTGGCCTCGGTTCGGTTTGGATCGGGGCTCTTTTGGGATGTTGATCTACAGGCTGTGCCGCCGTGGCTGAAAGCTGGAGAAGGAAATGGAGTTTAGTTGTGAATATAGAACGGACTAGTTTGTGGAAATGCATGTGAATCTTGAGGGGCTTCGTATAAAAATCGACTTCCATCACGGTAGAAGGATTTAGCCAGCCCCGCATTCCATGATATAAGGCACAATACATCTCATGTGTATGGAATAGACATTCAACCTTTCTCCAAGAAACATCTGGGCTTCAATTTTCAACTCATATCTACAATAAAAGTATTAAGAAAGGAACCGCCAGCAACTCCAACTCACAACCACATACATCATGCCTGCGCAAACTACATCTTCCCACCTAGCTAATCTCCAGCGCGATGGCTTCGTCGTCATCAAATCCATCGTCTCCCCCGAGAAACTCGAGGCCCTCCGCACCGCCAGCCGCAAAGCAGAGCAGCTCGCCCGCAGCGGCCAATGGCCCCACGTGCGGACCGTAGGCAAACAGTTCCCGCCGTGGAACCACGAGGAAGCGATGGAAAAGGGCATCTGGGGCGTGCAGCACCTGATGAAGCCTTCGATGCCCGGCCACGAGACGTTTACGGCGCTGTATTTCTCCGAGGAGATTCTGAGCATTGTGAGGGAGCTGCTGCAGTGTGAAGATGAGGAGTTGGTGATGGAGCTGTTTAACATGCTGGTGAGGCCGGACAAAGACTTTGAGCTGCGGTGGCATCGGGATGATATCTCGGCGGAGGCGTCGGCGGAGGAGGAGATGGAGAGGTTGGGGAGGCCGGCGTTTCACGCGCAGTATAATTTTGCGCTGTGGGAGGATGAGTCGCTTGTTTTGGTGCCGGGGTCGCATCGGAGGGCGAGGACGGAAGTTGAGCGGAGTGCTGGACCTTTTGAAAAGGAACTTCCGGAGCAGATTGTTGTGAAGCTTGAGGCTGGCGATATTGCGTTTTACAATAACAACATTTTGCATCGGGGGGTGTATGACTCGAAGAAGGAGAGGGTGACGCTGCATGGGTCGGTGGGACATGTTGGGGGGAGCAAGTTACGGGCGAGGAACGTGTTGCAGCATGGGGTTGGGGGATGGGTTGACGGTGTGGATTTCTCGGGGTTGGAGGAGGAGGGGGAGAGGAGGAGGGCGGAGGGGATGAGGGAGAGGTTGGTGAAGTTGGGGAGTGAGAGTGGTGATGTTGGGTATTCGCTGCAGGGGTGAAGGAGGTTATTCAGGGGTGAGTTGGTTGAAGATGTAGTTATTGACTTGATGGATAGTGATGAGACATGTAATTGGAAGAAATAAGAGAGTCTCCAATGATATAATTATCTACCTATGCCTAGTAGGTGTGATAGATGAAGTAGATGTAATAGATAAAGTAGATGTGGTAGATATAGTAAATAAAGTAGATATAATAAATAGAGTAGATAAGTTATACTGACTGTAGAAGATGACGTATAGTAGATATATCCTCGCTTTCATCTACTGCGACGTCAGGGGCAGTACCATTCACTCCCACAGGGTGGAACTTACTCCTGGATATAGCTCGGCTTAGGCTCATTCTGACGACACGTTGCGCTGGGATATGGCAGAATGCAGACAGGTTACCATACATAATACGACCATGGTTGCGTACTGGGCCCCTTGCCGACTTATCCACTGGATTAAGGATCGACAGCCAAGGACGTAGCAACTCACTTGTGGTAGACGACCAAGCGTGGAGGTCCTCGAACGGAGGACCAATCCATGCTGGAGAAACTTCGGACGTGTTGTATGGCCGTTGAAGATCTAACAGCCTTCTTGGTGAAATTCCGAACTGTCCATTAGGCGTGCTGACCGCACTTATAGAAACCTAAGTATATATAGACGTAGTAGATGTAGTAGACGTAGTAGACGTAGTAGACGTAGTAGATATAGTAGATATATATTTTACTTATTAATATACTATTTGCTTAGATATTACTATACTGCTCTATCGCTCTATTATCTATCCTTAAGATAGTATACCATCTCCCTCTTCCTCTAGTTCCTTCGCCCTCTTCTTTAATTCCTGTACCTCTATAAGCCCTCTAATAAACATTCGTGGCAATTTCAACAGTTGCTTTTGGCCCTTGTTTTCAAGGATAATATCAGCCGCCCTGATGTAATTACCAGTAAACGCATTCCAGGCCTGCTTCTCGATTTGGGAGTCTCCAAGAGGCTTTGGAAGATACGGATCATTAACCCTAGCCGCATCAACGGCCTTTGCTACCCCGGCTTCGTCCATCGTAATTGGCTGGACTTGGTTAAAATCCAAGACCCAGAGCTCTGTGCTTCTCATTGTGAGTGATGACCTCATGGGATCACTGCCGAGCACAAATTCGACATCGCGAGCGTCAGTCTCAGCCGCCCAGTGCATAAGAGCCATAGCTACGCCTATTCTGCCGGCCATCATCTTGATGTCTAATTGGAGGTCCACCATTTGGTTGAGATGCAGCTTGAAGTTTCGCAAGGAGAAGAAGAGTCTTGAGCTTTTTCCTTCTAGTGAACCGAGGTATACTCTCACCAAGCACTCTTCATTCGACACATCTGTAAGCGCGGCTTCTTTGATCCGTGGCGCGCAATACTTGTCGATTAGTAAAGTTCGAGCACGCTCAGGTAACGGAGGGATTCTCTGTGTGACGAGGACGCTGGTAGGTAGATGGCACAAATCTTGAGCCGCCTGGATAACATCTGGGCGGTTCTTGAAATAGAGGTTGTTCTCTTTCGAGGAATAGTAATAGCAGCGTGGAATTCTGACTTCTGTAAAGTCCCAGTCTTGAAAATGTCTTTCGATCGAATTGTGCATGTTGAAGTCATTCCAGAGGGCCGTCTGATCGTTCTTGGCTAATTTGATAACAGAGCAACTCTTCTCCTGTGAGAGAATCACGCCGCAAGCGCCAGCGCCAATCTTTGTGCAAGAATTCTCTGTAGGCTGGACTTCTTGGGGCGCGTAAGACATCTTGAGTGAAAGCAACCGGCGAAGTTCTGGATCTTTGGGGCCGAGACTGTAGGGGTCTGGGCCGGTTATTGATGAAGGCTCATCAAAGCCCTCAAATAGAGAAACCAGACTGAGGTCAATGGGCATATCTTTGTCATTCGCAAGTAACGGCAATGCAGGGCAGCCGTTTGTACTGGCGAGGGGTCTGTTGTTTGGAGTCATTGTGTATGGAGCTGTAGTCATTGTGTATAGAGATTGAAGATGTTGTTAAAATCAGATTTGTGTTTTGGGGGGAGAGCACAATAACAATGGTTTATATAGTCTACTAAAGAGAGCGGTAGATTCCGGTTTGTTTGCAATGTGTAAATGCTATTTGGATGTGCGTCTTATACTTTGGACACTATATAGGCAAACCTGAGTTAAAATGTCTTTGGCTGGCAGTTAGAGCAACCTTCGTAAAAGCCTCTATAGTATATAATAAAGTACATCTACTACATCTACTACGTCTACTACGTCTACTACGTCTACTACGTCTACTACGTCTACTACGTCTACTACGTCTACTACATCCACTACATCTAGGTTTTAGGGGAGGACATGGGGCAGTCTGTTCTGCCTGTTGTCTGAGGAGATTAATCATTGGGACGGGAAAATATGGAACTAAGATGCCGAACTTTAATAATATCATCAATTAATATACGTTACTCAAGATATCCGTCCTCCTGTTTACCGGTGTCATGTGAACTCGTATTCTACTACCTATGTCGATTGTCTTCTCATCCAGAGAATGATCATCTGGTCGGCGAGGTGATGAGAAGAATCTTGGCCGTAGTATCTTGGCCACACAGAGGGATATGGGAACCGGACTATATAGAATATGCATCACAAGGTATGGCTCGACTTGATAAGGAAAAGGCCCAAGTCACATAGCTGGAGATGGGAGCTCGGACGTATGGCATGTTTGTCAGCCTGGGGCACGGACAAGCAAACAGATGTCGTGATGCTCTCTTCACTTTCCAAAAATCTAACCCTCGCTCATATCTCAAATCTACTGTCCTATCCTATCACAAGCGACTTTAACGATTCATTGGACCATGACCGTCTCATATTCAGAGTATGACAATGACGAAGCGATTGCCGACTTCTTTACGAAGACCTCGGCCGCTCGTTCTACATGCGACGCTCGAGCAAGGGGACTCGTCGGAGGCAGTGCCATCCCTGTCGAAGGGCAAGGCAACTGTAGCTACTCGGTCTATGCTGGACCTGACCTTGAATATGTCGTTCAATTCCGGCTCAAATCCCTGGAACTCAAGACCGAGACTACCACACTGGCGCGCAAGATATACGGAGCTCTGGTGCCGGAGGTTTCGTTCGAAGGCGCAATTGGAGATGATAGCAAAGGAAAAGAACCTCTTTATGTATACTTAATGAGTCGTATACAGGGAATCACACACTTGGACTTCCTCTTGACACATGACTTTCCTGACAACTCGCAAGAAAAGGTTACCTGGCGCAAGAATTTCATGGTGGATATAGCAGGGTTGGTAAACCTCACGTTTAAACATGCAGAAGGATACTTAGCTGATGGCCTATAGCTTCTTTGCGACCTCGTGGAATAACCCCCAGAAAGTCGACTCTGCGTATCGGGACCAACTAGGCTAAACATACACGAAAGAGCTACGACTTTTGCTGTCTGCCTTGCCAAGCCGATTCCATGCCATTATCGAGCATTGTATCAGGTCGATCGACGACGTTCTATCCTTACCAATGGTGTTTCTCCATAAAGACTTTAGCACCTGCAACATCATGGTCGACGAGATATCATGTCATTTGGTTGGCGTCATTGACTGGGCAGAAGCTGAGATCTGCCCGTTTGGCCTAAATGTTGATACTCTACAAGCCTTTACAGGCAAGCTCGATTATCGGCAAGGCTGGACACGTTATCAAGATTACGCCGACTTACAGGATACATTTTGGGACGTCTTCACAGAGGAGGTGGGAGGCTTGACGGAGGATGAGATACAAGCTATCAAGCTGGCGAGGATCACAGGCCTACTGCTTTCTCATGGCTTCGCCAGACGGCTTGCAAATGAGTCTCCTGCCGTCCCTATTCGTGACGATAAGGACGGGTGCTACAACATGCTATCTCTAGATGCATTCCTGGTCAATCCAGCAACCAGATTCGAGGATCTTGATTGAGACGCCAGGATTTCAGCTATTCTTAATCCCATAGGAAACATGATGGAATGAATATGGTGCCCAGAGAATATTCAATTATCTAGATAGTTGTTCATTCGAGTTTGTATCGTAACAGTCATTAAAACGAAGAGCCAAGAGAGCCTCAGCTCATCCTCAACCTCACATGTAAGCCAGATAACCCGCTCCTTGCATGCTTAAATGTGTCCAAAAGCTGTCATAATAGTCGTAGATGAAACAAAGTATATATGCGTTAAGTCCTGCCTCGAAAGCCACCATCTCTTCCATAGTCTGCAAGGCACAGGCCATGGACAGGAGACATCGCACCGTGAGCTAGTCCCCGTCTCCCTTTGGCCATATGGAACAACACTGCCACGTCTGCCCCAAAAGGCGTCGTTCTTGGAAGAACAGTGAGGTGAGGCGATGGCCTAGCTCTCTGATCTATAGAGAACTGCTTCCACTTGGCAATGGCCTCGCCTCCAATGAGAGGATCGACAACTTCGAAGAGAATGGCCTTGCCTTCAGGCGTAGGCAGTACCTCGTCGAAGACCACGGCACCGTACTGCTCCAGCCGCTCAATAGGAGACAGCGATTGGTACGCTGCATCGGCTTCCTTCTCTGGACGAAGTGCGAGACGGAATGTTTTCTGCAGCTTCCGCTTGTCACCTCGGCCGTTGACCATGACGAGATCGTAGCTCCTTATTGGGTCTTCCGGGTCTTCGACATGTTTTACGGCCTGCTGCATCCACAAGACATACGGATGCATGAACCCCCACCAGATGGCGAGATCCGACAGAAATATGTTAAAGTCAAGGCGCACGTAATGGATGTGAGTCCAATTGAGCAGCGTCGGATCTCCGCTGCGGATGGAATCATAGCTGACGTCCTTTGCCTCGAGGAGATAGGGCCAGTCCTGGAGGCGTTCATACGCGTTGAGCATGAGCCTGAACCCAGGCCCTTGAAACGCGTCCAAGGACTCTTTGAGAATAAGAAGATCCAGGGCATTTGTGGGAATCTTCGGCTTGGTCCTCGCTTCGGCACCTGGCAGAGGTTTATCGGGAGGCGCCGTGTCGGCAAAGTGAAGAGTATCGATGTCAAAGTTGAATAAGATGTGCGGCGATACATCCAGAGCAACAAATTCCCCCTCGTAGATGGCGGGCTTGTGATTTGCAACGCTGTGGGTTTCCAGGATTTTGTAGTGTTTGCTCACGATACGGCGAGACTCTGCATTGACTCGCAGGGCCACAGGAGGACGAGCTGTGCTTTTCACACTCCATCGGCCTTTGCCAACTAGACAGGGAATGAGACCGACGAGGCGAGGCTCAATGGTATCCAGCCATATCTTTTCACGGAGTTCATAGGGGAGCTGAGAGAATTTGACCATGGTGACTGTTGGTTTTGGTGTTGTCGAGGGGAGAGATGATCGCATGTGTAGTGTGGAGTAGGCTCTCGTATATATAGGGACGAAATAGTATACGGAGTAGATGGGTGTAACCGATAACAAGGACAGATATTGGAGACGACTAGGCGGCAGACATGGCGTACAAGGATCAGGTCAGGTCAAAAGAGATATCGTACAGGTCTGAATTGATATACGAGTGCTTCTAGGCCAATTGAATGGCAAGGGAATGTATGTAAGAAGCTGACCGGTGGGCAGGGATGCGGTAGTGAGGCTGAATAGCGAGGCGCCTTGCATGGAGGCAGAGGAGCTAAAAGTAGATGCTGATTACCCACGAATTGGTCATGTGAAGCTCGGAATGTTTACTGTATCTGCGCCGTGAGATGGAGATTGAAGCAATTCAGAAGTTGAAGTTATTAGAGAGACCACGTCCGTAGGTTAGCATTGAGCTGAGCATCTCGTCCCCGGTTTTTCTGTTTCGGCTCCAGGGTAGGCCACTGCATATCGATTGGATTGAGGGGCAGATGAGGTAATCCATTCAGCAGCTTCTGTACTGTACTTGCAGTGGTGCGTGTCCTGCTGAAGCCTTGCGCCCAGGCCAGCAGCTCGCTAGGCTTCAAGCGCCCTAGTGCTGGCCTTGCGGGAGCTCGAACAAGGTAGAAACACCATCACCAACTCCGTCATCCGTCTTCGTTCTCGACCATACCAAAGCCACTCTCCCTCTCGACCTCGATTCCCCGATTCCCCGACAGCTTGACCCCCAATCCAACATCTAGCATCCCCCGATACAGCTGCCGTCACCGTCACCATGGGCGCAGATCCCCAGTACGTCAAGTGGCCTCTGCTGCCGCTGTCCCAGCACGTCTTCACCCTCACAAACGGCTATGCGTCCAAACAGTCCCAGCTGGCCGCCGTCAAGGCCCTGCAAGATGCCATCGCCCAGGACAAGATGGCGCCCTTCTACCGCTACCTGGCCCACCCCATCGAGGGCATCCTGAACGCTGTGGGCGAGAGCAGCTCCTCAGCACCCGGCAAGCCTCCCAGTCGGAAATCCAGCATGGTGGCGACCAAGGCTGCGACGGGGGCCGTTAACCTGCCGTGGGACGAGGATCTATACAACAAGCTGAAGGAGGACAACGACAAGGAGCTGGCCGACTTCCAGAAGGAGCAGGACGAGGCTGAGGAGCAGGCCGGTGACACAGAGGTCATGGCGGCCAAGGGCAAGCGAGCCGACTTTTGGGCTCGAGTGGGCGACAAGGTGCGATTATATACATCATGATGCCTCCCATAAATG
The DNA here is from genome assembly GCF_028502605.1 of Trichoderma breve. Lineage (NCBI taxonomy): Eukaryota > Fungi > Ascomycota > Sordariomycetes > Hypocreales > Hypocreaceae > Trichoderma > Trichoderma breve. The sequence goes on from NC_079233.1 coordinate 1,229,619, forward strand.
GGAGGTTATTGAACTGAGCTGAGTTGAGCTGAATCTAACATTATTCTACGCAGGACAAAGCAATTGCCGAGTTTGAGAGCTTGTTCGAAAAGACGGGCATCCTGGGCACCAAGATCGACCTGGTGCTGGCCATAATACGCATGGGGCTCTTCTACGGCGACAAGCCCCTCGTCAAGACGCAGGTCGAGCGAGCCAAGACGCTCGTCGAGACGGGTGGCGACTGGGACCGCCGCAACCGCCTCAAGGCCTACGAGGGCCTGCACCTCATCACCGTCCGCGCATACAACACCGCCGCGCCGCTGCTGCTCGACTCCCTCTCCACATTCACCAGCTACGAACTCTGCACCTACTCCAACCTCGTCGTCTACTCGGTCCTCACGGGCTCCGTCTCCCTCAAGCGGGTCGACTTCAAGTCCAAGGTCGTCGACGCACCAGAGATCAAGGCCATCATGGGCGACGGCGAGGACAAGCTGCTGGCCCTCAGCGGCGCCCTCAGCGCGGGGCCCGGCGCCGACGACTCCATGGGCGATAAGCTCCCCAAGGCGGCGGCCACCACGGCGGTCAACCTGACGACCCTGGGCACCAGCACCGACCAGCCCGAGGCGGAGATGGCCATTGACTTTAGCCCGCTCGCCCTGCTCGTCAGCAGCCTGTACAATGGCAACTACAAGACCTTCTTCCAGTCCCTCGCTTCTGTTGAGGAGCAGTTCCTCAACCACGACCGCTACCTGCACGAGCACAAGAGCTGGTTCATCCGCGAGATGCGCCTCCGCGCATACCAGCAGCTGCTGCAGAGCTACCGCGTCGTCGGATTAGAAAGCATGGCCAACGACTTTGGCGTCACGGTCGACTTTTTGGATCGGTGAGTTTTACACATACACACTTCTTGCTTTTTCACATTTTCTGATGAATGTTACTAATACACGTTTTGTTGTAGCGATCTTGCCCGATTCATCGCTGCTGGACGTATCCCTTGCACCATTGACCGCGTCACCGGCAAGGGCGTCATTGAGACCAACCGTCCCGACGACAAGAATAAGCAGTACCAGGACGTCGTTCGTCAGGGCGATCAGTTGATTACGAAGCTGCAAAAGTACGGCCAGGCTGTCAGACTAAGGGGTAGCGAGAGGGCATGAGCGTAGCATGGAAGTAATGAATGACTTTGATGGGAAAAGAGGAACAAAGGGCTGCGTTATACTGCAAGTTGCCCATGAGTTGTATCGTACTCGTTTAGACAGAGTCGTTCTGCAACAGATAAAATAAATAAACAACAAACAAAACAAACGCAAAGAATAAAGACAAAAAAACAAGGGGCTAATTTGATGCTGTGAAATGTTTCGCCGTAAATGCACGTCACCCAATCAGTTCTTTTTTATTAGACGTCTATCATTTTCTACTATATTTATTATTCTCTATCCACCCACGCGATAAAATGTCCAAATCTCGCTCAGTCCCTTTTAAAAAACACCTCTACCCTATTTTTGAAACAGTAATTGTCCTGTACACGGCATGTTTACCTGTACTTGTCCATGAACTCCTGGTGGAACTTGGTGATCCGGCTCACCCACTCGGTTCCAGGGGCAAGGAAAGTAGTGCGGAAGTGCAGGGTGCCCTCCCGCTGGCCGAAGCCGCTGCCGGGGACGACGCAGACGCCGGTGGCCTCGAGCAGCCTCATGCAGTAGAACTCATCGGGCTTGCGGCCCTCGGCAGTGGCGGCGTCAATGGCCTTCTGGGGAAGGGTGATGGTGGGGAAGAGGTACATGGCGCCCTGGGGCTCGCCGCACTCGACGCCCTCCATCTGCTCAAAGGCCTTGTGGAGGGCGTTGGCGCGCTCGCGGAGGCCGTTGGCAATGCCGTTGTACTCCTTGTCGTAGAGCTCGAACGAGGGCTCGCCGGGCTGGGGAGGGTTGACCATGAGCTCGACGAGGCACTGGCCAATGACGGGAGCGCAGAGCATGATGGAGACGAACTTGTAAATGGTGGCTTCGACTTCGGCGTCGAATCCAACAAGCTCAAAGTAACCGCCACGGTGACCGCACTCGCCCACCATGCCCTTGGAGACACTGTGAAGAGAGGCCAGCTCGACGTCGTCGTACTTTCCGGGGTTCTCCTGCTGAAGCTTGCGCAGAACGCCCTTGAAGCTGTGGAACTGGCCGATGAAGACGTTGGTCTGGTAGACCTCGTCGGCCATGATGACGAGCTTCTCCTTGCTGGCGAAGTCGATCACGGCGCGCACATCAGCCTCGGACAGAGAGGCTCCAGTGGGGTTGCCAGGGTTGATGATGACGATGCAGCGGACATCGACACCCTCGGACTTGGCCTTTTCATAAGAGGAACGGATGGCCTCGAGGTCGGTGCCCCAGGCCTTGGACTCGTCGAGGTAGTAGGGAACGCAGGTGGCGTTGAGGACGGAGAGGGTGGCGGTGTAAAGAGGGTATTGGGGGATAGGGACGAGCACACCGGACTTGGGGGACTCGGCGAGGATGTGAAGAAGGGTGTTGACGCCGGACGAGGCACCGGCAGAGAGGTAGATGTTGGCAGGGTTGGCGGGGAAGCCATCTCTTCCTGTAAAGCAACAAGTTGTGTCAGTAAGCCGACTCAGCTCCGTATATATCGGAAAAGAACATTACTCACTCTCGAGGAACTTGGCAATGCTCTCCTTGATGGCGTATACACCGCTGCTGGCACTGTAGGCACCAACAGAGCCGCAGTTCTTGAGCAGCCACTTGGCACGCTCAACAACGTCCGTCTTGTAGCCCAGGCCGTTGATCAGGACATCCTCCTTCTCGAGGAGCTGGGGGTTCTCCAGCAGACTGAGGACCTGGCGGAAGAAGGTGATGGGCTTCTGGTCCAGCTGCTGGGGGTTGCCAATGTTGGCCGAGATGACTTGGTCAAAGGGCAGGCTGGTGGTACCCTTGCTCAGCTGGGCACGCAGCTCCTCCGACTTGACGGCGAGCTCGCCACGGACGGCGTATTCGGCCGCGCGGACGTGCGGGTTGATGTTGTTGATGTTGAGGCGGCCCATTTTCGCGGTAGTTGAGAATGATCGAGGGACGAATCTGCGATGGTGGGGTTGAGAAGTTGTAGATGGCGGGGCACAAGTTGTGAGTAGCGATCGCCGATGACCGGCGGCTTCTAGACCTTTTTTTGGTGTAAGTTGGCAAACAAAATTCTATGAAACCAAAAAAATAACTTTTTCAGAATGATGGGGATATAAAAACAAGACCAAGCAGAAAAAAAAAGGGAAAACACGGGGAAGGGTCTGTTGGAGGCGAGTGGAGCGTCTGGACCCCGAGATTCCCCAAACACACAAACGGCAGGCTATGGAAACTCTCGGCTGATGGCCAGGGAATCCACGGGATCTGCGCGCTTCTTTTGGCTGCTGTTAGGCCCAAGCCATTGCCCAGAAGGGATTCACCACCACACCTCATCCAGTATCCATGACACGCAGAAAAAAGAAAATCAGCGCATCAGTCGCTCCACGCATCGTCTGGCACGCCCTATCGAGATTGGTGGATCTGGGGATAGCTGCGGCATTGGAGGGTTTTGTGGGAGCATGATGCATGGAGCGCTTAATTTAATCGGTGGTTGTTTGTTGCATGTTGAGTGCGGACAAAAGAGAGGCTTCGCTGTGAGATGCAGCCGTGAGCTGAAGCTGTTTGCTCCCTTGGCCCGTATAATTGTCGTAATCCCTCGCTCCAATGGCTGGCTGAAGCATGATAATGACGTACCAGAGAGGTGAATAGAGGAAACTGAAGCGGCACAAACAGGGTAAAACTGATGGCGAGAAAAAAAAAAGAAAGTCAGACACCTACCAGATATCCGCGACACACCTAGCAGTGCCCTCCTAGTAGGCAACGCCGTGTTGCTCGTCAACAGCGCCCTTGACATGATGCCGAAATTATTAAGAAAATTGATGAAAACCAAGGATAAAAGAAAAGAGAGATGAAATAAAATGAAACGTAATATAGCAGAGCACCGATGGAGGGCGTGTGTGTAGCTGGAGCGCTACCAGATGCCAAAAGGATTGTGGATGGATGGATTTTGTTGGCTTGAGACGTCCTCGTGGCTTTTCTCCTACTTTACTTTGGCCGCCGCACCCTTTATCTCTAAACTACAGTGTGTACAAGGTACAGGGCTTACATACTCCTAAAACACCGCTAAATGGACACGGGTAGAGACCGCAAAAGAGAGACAATTCCTGCGCAAGGCTGATATCGTAATTTCTTTCCCTCCTTCACCGGTGATAATACTTGCGCCGTTGGTGACGGGATGGACCCCGAGCTGCAAGCCTAGCTCTGAATATGGCAGGATTCAGAGCACGGTCAGCCGCTATCGGCGGGCGGGCTCCATAACGTAATTCGGGTTGCTCTGCAGGGACTTTAAGCTGTCTTACGTAATTCGGGTTGCTCTGCAGGGACTTTAAGCTGTCTTACATAATTTTTCGGAACTCGGCGGCACCTTTTACCCGGATGGAACTGTCCCGCCATGCTAGGAATTTACGATGCTATCGCGAGAGACCAATCGAACGACATCTTTCGAGCGCTGGAGATATCGACACAATGGCCAAGAAAGGTGAGTTCCCGACGCATACCGCAGTGGGATCTTTAATCCTGTGCGCAATATACAATAAACAGCCACTAATATCCTCGCAGCAAAGGCAAGATTGATCAACGTCCGGCTCATCTCCATGGCCATGACCGGCTTCTTCTACACCTTCAAGCGGCCTAGAACGGCGCCCATGATGGGAATGCTGAAATACGACCCGATAGGTACGAATCGCACCCCCTCAGACATACATCTTCCTTTTCCCGCGCCAATGCTAATTCTCTATCGTTCTTCAGTCCGCAAAAAGGTCCTGTTCCTAGAAACGAAAAAGCGATCCAAATAGAGACATTTCCGAGCAATGTAAAATTCAAACTATACACCTCAGGGACGGGAAAATAATGATTGAGTTGCGGGCGGTCTGTTTATTCGAACCTGCGGCCACCTATGTACATGTATCAATATGAAGAGCATTTCTGGAGTTTGGGGATGGGCCGGCATTGCGCTCGATGCGCTGACAGGTCACGATATCTGGTCTGATTGGAATATAAATTCACTCCCAAATATTTCCACTTTTGATCCATTTACCATTCTAGCTGTGGAACAGTGAGTTGCTGCCAAAATAAGCTGCCAAAATAAAGCACCAGCGATTAAAGTACAAGCTGCTTCCACCCGTAGGAGGCATCTGCGGACCAATCATCCACCATGCTTCCCCACTGAACTTTATTCCTCGATGTAGTGCTCAGTTCTGGGCTTCTTCGTCTCTCGGGGGTTGAAGTCAAAAGATTCCAAAGACACCGGATTGCCCTGAGGTGCTTGCCTTTTCTTGCTGGTTAATTGAATGTCCCTCTCGAAATCAGCAACAGTTGGGAAGGTCCAGGTGTGGTTGTGCTGAATCAGCCTCGAGCGAATTTCAGCAACCATCTCCTTCGTCGAAGCAGATTGAGGCTTGTTGATAGAGACGTTCGCGGTCTGACTGACTTTGCTTTGGTCAGTCTGTGGTCGAGTGGGATGGCCTTCCACGCTGCCTGGTTCGACCGTGGTAGGGATGGCATGGCTTTTGAGAATCGATCTGAGTTGAGTGACTTCACGACGACGCTTTTGCTCTTGCATCACGGTTAGTGGAGGTGACGGCGATCTCTCACCTGGATCAGGACTGTGAACAGTGACTTTGCGGCCCATAACATCTTCCTTGGTTGATGGCTGGATCTCTGCCGCGCCGTCGGATTCGGCCAGGAGAGGTAGCAGTGCTGTACTAACTTCGCAGGATGTCACTGCATCCGAGGCAGCTGAGTTCGGCATTCTGTCTGAAATCTCTAGCTGAACCCATTCCTCTTCCGTTGCTAGGTAGCTGGCTGATGATTGTATGGATCTACTGATCTCCATGATTCTGTCTAGCTTTTTGTCGCAGTTTTCGACCTGCGGGATTCGCATCGCGATGGCCTTGAGCTGTGATCGCATCTTGTCAATTGTTTGAACATCCTTGAGCCATTCGTCTCGGAGGATTTCAGTTTCTTGAGCCTTCTGCTCAAATGCTTGGATTTTGTTTCTTAGTTGAGCAGCCGTCTCCCGCTCGTTTTCTAATGTCGCTTGTAACTCGGAAATTTTGTCGCCATCCTGAGTCGCCATATGCTTCTGTTCACTTATATGGGTTGTTAAAACATTCAAGACATTCTCATTGACCTGAAGCAATTGCGCTGTCTTCTCTCTCTCCTGCCCAAGCCCCTGCTCCAAAGTGGCTCGAAGATCGGTTATGGTGCTGTTCAACGGCTCTATGGCTTCTTCTCCTGTTTTCATTGCTTCAGATATCATTGCCTCCACCTTTTTGGTGATTTCTTCATACGCTTGTTGAAGCTGTTGATCCGTTTCGTTGGATTTATTCTCGGCCGCTGAAATCCGCTGCAAGACGTCTTGTAGCATATTGATTGTCTCGCGCTGATTGCTTTGTCCGTTGCCTGCGAGGACATCAAATTTTTGGCCAATATTTTCACAAGAGCCCACTGCCTTCTTCAAACTGCAATCAAAGCTCTGAATCTGGCTTGATAGCTCTTGAAATCTTGCGCTGGTCCCTTTCGCGTCTTGTTCCAATGCGTTCACAATCCGGCTTGCCTCCCCTTTGAAGCGGTCGAGATCTTGCCCAATTGATCCTCCTAATTGCGACACTGCTTTTGAGACATTGTTTTGCTCACTCTCCAGTGAAAAAACCACCGGTAATAAGCTATTGTTGTGTAAGCGATGAAAAGACCGCTGGATTTACATACTGCTCACCTCTTAACAATATTCTTTTCGGCGACAGCTAGCTTGAGCTCAAGATCCTCTTGCGAAAGCATCTTGGACGCAAGCTGATTTCCACCTGCGAGCAGAGAATCCAACCTGTCAAAATGTCAGAGGGAACGAACTTGCAGAGTAAGACAGAGAGTTGAGTACTTCGATTTTAGAGCGCTCATCATTTGCGTACTCGATCTAGCATCCAATTCACGTTGTTCGCTTTGGATGGTATGATGCGCCATCAAGGAATCCATCTTGGCCTCCAAAGACCAAATGCACTGATGTACTGCATCTTGCTCTTTTGTTTGAACACTCAGTTTGTCGGCAAACGTTTTCTCCTGGGCCCATAAAGCTTCTTGGAGATGTAGCTTTTCTTTAAGCTCTGATATAACCTGGTCCTCTGTTGCTTGATCAGTTAAATATCACCACAGAATCCACAGGCGATGTCTTACTCCTTTTAATATCTTGTTCCATTTGCATGCGGTACTCGTCCGTGCATTTTTTCATCTCCTCGCGGATCTTGAGGCTGTTTTTCAAAGCTTCGTCGACGGCCTCTGAGGATGCTGTTTTGTGTTCGTTCTCTTTCCGCAGCTGGTCCATCGTGTCTTTATAATAAGTTTCTGCACGTCGAAAGAGAACTCCTTGCTCCTTGATGGTTTCGTTGAGTTTGCGTCGGTAGGCGTCACATTTGTCATTAGCAAGCTTCCCTTGCTTCTTCTCTTCCGACAATTGCTCCTTCAAGGACATGAGTTCAGAAACCAACCCCTCTTTCTCTTTGGTCACTTCGTTGTTATTCTCAAACAACGTGTTGTAACGCTCTTGGATGGCAGACAACTCCGCGTCTTTCTCTTTTAGTGCTTTACCTATATCTCCAAGCTTCTCCTGTTCACCTTGAAGAATCTTTTTGAGCTTTCTGAGCTCCGCCCAAACAACCTCGGTTTCTTCATCTGCAAGTTCGATACACTGATTCCAAAAATCGCCAATATATTGAATTGCCCTTTGATCGCGACTCACTTTTGACTCGTGCTCTAATCTGTGATCGCGGCTCACCTTTGACTCGTGCTTTGATTTGTGATCATGCGACCGTTTCCTGGAGATGTTGCTACTCGTGGTGGAGCCGGACCGACGATGGGATGGCCGTTCATGCGCATCGCGAGAGAGAAAAACAACTTGGCTCTCTTTATATCTTTTGTGGCCTTTTGGCCGAGATTCCAACGGACTGCGGTATGTAGGAAGTTCCAGATCGCCACAGATGCTTGGGGTGCGCTGGCGTTGTACATTTTGGATCTTTGTATCGTTGAAAACCTTCATTCTTGGCGCACTGGATGGGCCATCTTGTTCACGAGTGACCATTTTATGACTAATGGCCTTGAATAGATTCTTATTATTATGACTTTGTGTTGGCGAAGATGCAAGCTTTGGTGGCGACATCAGCCGGGTGGTCTTGTCCGTCTCGTGGCTCCGAGAGTCAGGCATGACTTTGGGCTTGGTGCTACCAGGAGACATGAAAAATATCGACTTCTGCATTTTGTTAGATATTTGATCCTATTATTCCAAGGATTGAATCATCCAAAAAAAGAATTGCTGAGCCCACGCCATCTTACATTTTCCTCTCGCTGAGAGATCTCTGCTTCACCTCCATGCTTATGAGCAGCGTCTGCGTCTCTTGGGTTTCCTGAGAGACATATCTCTGGCAAATCCAAGGGTGAAGCTCTGGCAGTCGTATCTATGGTTTTGTCCTTTGGTGGTGAACCAGGTAGATTCAGGCTTGGCTCTGGATGCGGAGGACTCGGGGGCTTTGTAAACAGACTGTGCCGTTGAATATTGGTGAACTGGCCAGGGCGAGGTAGATCTCTGGGTGGAAAGGTAAAGCCCTCTGACAACACTGCCTCGGAGATTTCTTTCTTGCTGTCAAGTGTACGACGGCCATCTCCTTTCTTGGGAGAGGACAGTTCTGGAATCATTGGGAATGCATTGCCGATGCCTGTTTCGTTGATTGCCCATCCAAAATCAGGTAACTTCTCAACGGAAGCTGAACCACCAAATCCAGCACCAGGATCTGGAGGCGTTAAGGCAACACCCATTTGATGAGGCATCTCTGTGCGTGCGTGATGTGAGATTGTAGAATGTGATTGCCCGCTTCTGTTGCTATTGGGTAGAAGCGATGGGTATGCGGATGCCGAATTTTTGACTGCAATTTACGAGGACAACTTTGAGGAAATGTTGCAATTAAGCTGGGAAGTTTGATTGTGGGATTTGCAGAATTAAGGCGGTCAATCTGCAGCAAGCGAGCTCATCTGGAGAGTAGCTGTGGAAGGAGGTCTGCTGCTCCTTCCAACGCTACTCCTCGAGAGACTCGGTCTCAACGTCTGCCTTTGAAGAAATCGATACTTCGATAAGAGCTTGAAAACGGTATTAAAAGGTGATAGATATGTAATTCAATTTAATTTTCGTGTCTCATTATTATCCTATCAGAGTGATCAAGTCCATCTGTGGTTTCTGAGGCCAAGTAGTAATCCGCCAGCTGCTTCGTAGCTAATGAAGCCAAAGTGCACATCAAACTTGGCTATCCAGCATCCAGTATCTCAGATTTGACTGTGATACTAGAGATAGCAGACACTGAAATATTGTAGATATAGTAGTAGACGATAGAAAAATAGAGAGATAATAACAGATACTGGAAAAATTATAGAGACAGCAGCGTATAATGGGGGAAAGTAGCGATAGTACCTATCTGACGCCATCAATACTGTTCACCAACTTGCGACGGCTACCAGTCATTCCCTGGAATCAACGGATCATGAAAGATGCACATAAATAGAAACCACAATGTATTTGCGTGGCAATTGTCTCTTACCATCACAATGCAATGTTCGAAACACATCAGCCGTCGTGGATACCCTCAAAATGCCTTGGGCGCCTTGTCTCACAATACTGAGACGCTGCGAGTAATGACATCAAAGTGTCCGCCTCGCGTATCCTCATGGCAGTTAGAAACCACGCTTCTTCCATCCAATCCTTCACTTGTGCATTAAACAAAGCTTCACCGTCTCAAGCCCCTACATTACCGAATCTGCAATGCGAATGGCCGACTCCAAGGCTGCGTGGACCTGCCCCTCCAAAATCGGAAATGCCATCGTCCATCACCAATATCACAGTGATGCACTTTAGGCCTTCTCAAATCGCAATAAGCGCGATGCACCAGCTCTCCCCAGTCACAAAAATAGGATCATTTAGTCTCACGTCGTCACGGAACCGTCACAGACAGAATCTGCGGGCGCGCAGTGATGCTTTAGCTGTTTGGCTCGCTGAAGTGATGCACAGGACGACAAAGTTGCATCCTGTACACCTCATTGGCTGAGGCCCCTGCATACGCCGTTGGCGTCGGCGCTTGTTGGGTGAGACGAGGCCAATCATGAGGGCGCACTACCAACATTCGGTCATATCCAGGCACAGGCGTCACAAAGAAACTAGCCCAGGGCCACGCCAAAACGGGGCCGACGAGATGCCCAGGGCGTCTACTGATACATGGGCCTTGGCCGGCATTTGTATGCAGGCACTTGTCGCGGGCAGGATGGAGAGGAGCAGGCGAGGGACAAAGAAAGGGCTTGTTGCAATAAAGGGTGGGCTATGGCGCAGTTATTTCCGATCCGGCGGTTGAGCTTTTGTATTGTTGTTGGTTTTATTCTTATTCTGCTGACTGCCCATTTGGAGATATCTCGTACGATATTTCGACTCTTCAAACAAGCCGCCTGGCTGTGTATTGACATCCATTACTAAATACATACATACGCATACGAGTAAAGACGCCGAAACCCAATCAAAGCATACCACCATGTCGCAGACTTCTGCATATTTCCCTCTGGCCACGGACGATTCGTGGCAGGGCCAATCCGGCAGCATCACTGCGCAAGACGGAACCGACGCCGGTGCCGCGGGCGACAGCTCTGCCAATTCCATTACCCTCTCAACCGGAGCCCTGGTGGCCATCATCATCGTTGTTGTGGTTGTCATCCTGATCGGCAGTAAGCAAAATCCGCAGGCCCTCAACCAGTTCATTTCCCAGTATGCTGACACCCTCTAGTAACAACCGCTACTCTCTTCTTCATTGCCAAGAAGCGTGAATGGACCATCAAGGAGACCATTAGAAGATCAACGAAAAAGGTTGCTACCGCTCTTACTCCCAGGCGATCTGAATTCCCCCGCTCTGTCAAAGGTTCAACGCGCTCCAACCGACGTGGACGAACCAAGCTCGAAGAAGTGCCTCCAACCCCTCGACTTCGACCTGAAGATTTGGAGAAGGGCCTGGCTCGCAGCGAGAGTAAATCCATCTCACAAAAGTCTGGTGGAAAGTAACGATGACGAATGTGCTTGGATGTGGGTGCGAATGGGTAGTAAAGGCGTAAAGGCATCGATTAGGAACGACTAATGGCGAGTTTTTGCTTTTGTGTGCTTTTTATGGATGAAATTATGATATCGCTCATGGGTGTCCGAATGTATATACATATATCCTTTTGCTTTTCTTCTTCTTGGTATTTCAAATGTTTATGGGTATCACATCTTTCTAAATGTGTTTGAGCTGGCGCTTCGCCTGCCCTTGTTGGAACGTCTTTGCGGAGGAGCAGCTTCTTCCTCTTCCTCTTGCTGCTTCTTCTTCCTTGACTCTGGCACAAATGTGACTTGTCTCTCTCCACGAATCTCGCCACTCTGTGATTTGTTGATGCGTGTAGACTTCTGCTGTCTTGAACCCAGTGCGGAATCCTTCAGTTGTCGGCCTTCGTTTTGCGTTGATGATACCTTCATCACCACATCATCTTTAGGCTTAGAGATGGGCTCATCATCACTAGACTCTTCATCAGAGTCCTTGCCTTGGTATTTAGTCGTTCCATGCTTGGCCTCCAGAGCTTGCTGAACCGCTGTGCTAGGGTTGAGAGCCTTGAATTCACCACTGGCCTCATCCACCGCAAAGTCTTCGTCTTCGAACAGCTGGTTGAATCGAGTATCTCCCAAAAGACCGGCATCAGTATCAACCTGGCTTCTGTTCTCCTGCCTCTTGAGAAGTTTGTC